>NC_092141.1:16229402-16538777 GCF_043159975.1 Macaca nemestrina
GAAATTCTCACCCGGGTTTCTTCAAATACTGCTTTACCTCGTTTTCTCTCTCTAATTCTAGGTTTCCAGTTATAGATAGCTTAGGACTTTTCCTCATGTTCCAGATGGCTCTTGCAGTTTTCTGTATCTCCCGTTCTTCTTTATCTATCTGTGCATCAACCTGGGTACTTTCCACTTACCTGTATTTCTGCTATTATCTTGTTTTTAATCTATTAAAACCATATTTTTAATTATTCATTTTAATCAGATGTTTTATTTCTGGAATCGTAGTACTCTTTTTATATGGATTCTATTTATTTGCTAAAATTCTTCCTTCTTTTTTCTTTTTTGAATATAGTATTTATTTTAAATAATATTTATTTTAAAATCCTTGGGTGTTAACTGCCATAAATGAATTGTTTTTGGGTATGTTGCTATCTGGCCAGTTGATTATTTCTTTTCCCCTGCATGACTTCTAATATTTCATTTGATGACAAACATTATAGTTGAAAAAATTATAGATATTCCTGACTTATCTTCCTCTAAATAGAGCTAAGTCTTATTTTAGCAGACAGCTAAAATACCAGTAGATCACGCTGATCAACTACAGATGGTCCCCAACTAATGATGGTTTGACTCACAATTTTGCAGCCTTACGATGGTTTATTGGGGTACTAAATGTATTTTTGACTTATTTTCGACTTAAGGCGGGTTTATTGGAATGTAATTGCATTGTAAGTCGAAGGACATCGTGCCTTTACATGGTTGTGTTCCTGATAAGCAGCATCCGCGGCCTGGGAACCAAGGAATGTAAACAGGAGAGTCCTTGCCCACCATCACTCCCGGCCGCCCAGCTGAGGGTTGTGTACTTCCCTATCCCACAAACCTCCATTCTGTAGGTTTAGAGGGTGAAACAATTCCCTTGGGAAACACATCAAGAGTTCTTTTGAGCTGTAAACTACAGCTGCTGCCAAGGAACCAGCCAGCAAGCAGAGGAGTCACCATCCCAACGAGGGTATTTGATCCTGATTATTAGAAGGAAGTAGGGTGATTAACACACAGTGGGGGGAGAGAGAAATATGTTTGGCACCCAGGTAATGCACTTTAATACTGGAAAGCTCCTTGGACTACCTTGCCCCATTTTGATAGTAACATTTGATAAATAGATAAGTGCAGCAGCCATGGCCTGAGAGGCACATGGTGACCAGGGGCTCAGGGATGAATGTCTGGATCATGCCACCGGGAAGCCACCAAGACCAGCAGAGGTGCCAGCGGAGGTTGAGGGGCACCTGGAATGGATAGCAGAGGAGAGCGGCAATCAATGTCAACTGCAGGGGGCCGGGAGGCTGTAGTCCATCCCTCGGCCTCTTAAAGTTTCTCCCTGGAAAAAGAGACCCACCAGAATCCTAGAATTGTTTCTCCCAAAACTTATATGAAGAAGTGAATCCAAGTGGTGGAAGGTGTGGCCTGCAGCGGCTGTCAGCTGGTGCCACCCAGGACCCCCTTTCAGAACAGAGGAATTTGTTCTCCAGCGGCTGGGAGTGCGGCTGGCAGACAGCCCTCAGCCGAAGAGCATCCCCTCGCCCTGGAACACATCTGGTTCCTGGGACAGCCACAGCCAATGACTAGTTGACATGGGGCAAAGTTCTGGCCTTCCACTCAAAGTTGAGGTAATTTTGAAGGGCTGTCTCAGTTCTGTAGCTCTTCCTGGGGTCAACTAGTGCCCTTACTGAGACTGCATAGCAGCCTAACTTCTCCCTCTACCCAATCCCACCTCCTTCTCTTCTGCAGGTTGTGATATGAAAGCCTCCATACAAATCCCATCTCACAACTTTCTGGGGAACCCAACCTGAGTGTTCTTCCCCACCTGTCATACCTCAAAAATCTAGACTTTATTTATGGAACCAAGAGCTAAAATTGCTTCTAATTTTTCACTATTATAAATACAATTTTGATAACCCTGCAGGAAAGTCTTTGCAGACAACCTAATTGTTTCCATGGGATCATAAAAAATGGAATTTCTTAGGCAAAGTAACACATATTGATAAGGCTTTTTCATTCACATGCCCAAAGCCTTCCAAAACCTTTGCACACTCACCAGCTGCATGTGGGAGTGCCTCCTGCTCCCGCATCTGTTGCCTGCCTTGGGCAATCACATCCTTGCGATTTTGACATTGCCTTCTCTATATTTGAGAATTTTTGCATCCCATAGAAATCAGAGGAGGCTTATTCTTTCCATATAAAATCCCTAGAAGAAGAAAATGAGCTTTTACCTCATGATAATTGAGGTAAGCAGGATTCAAAACTTTCCAACTCTGTCATCCCATCTGCACCAGCAGTTTCTCCTAATCTTTTCACAGGAGCAGTGTACTACTCTGTCCCTTACGGCCATATTATTGCCATAGAAAATCCTGATGCTCCACTTCCCTGGGTTGTGGGAGTCCCAGGACAATCCAGGTCTATCTGGAAATGTGAGCAGAGGATCAGTGTAGCAGGATCGCTATTCTTGTCCGATGCTGAGAAACAGCTTCTGGGCAGATTCTGGATTTATGTTTTCTGAGGAAAAAGCTGCTATCTTCCTCCTGGTAGCTTTTCTGTGTGGCCGTGCTCACAGCGATACAAGTCAGAGGGAAGGACGTTAGAGTATAAATCAGGCTGAAGCTGGATCCAGCCCACAGAGTTGGGGTTCTTGATTCCTTCCACACTCTCTGGGAACGCTGTGTCCATTGGGGATATGTGACCAGTGAAACCAGAGTAGCACAGAGAAAAGTGGTGAGAAAATGCCCTGCCCTTGGCTAGCTCTGTCCAATTTCCCAAGAGCTTGCTCCCAGAAATTCCGCAGGATATCCTGGAATTCCCACGGTTTTTAAACTCCTCTACAGTGAATGGTGACAGGACTGAGTGGGGAGGGACTGCCCTGAATGTAGGAAGGCAACATCCAATGGCTTGGGGCCTGGATAAAACAAAAAGGAAAGAAAATGATTTGGGACACTCTGTCTCCTGCCCCTGGACATTAGAACTCCAGGCTCCCTAGCCTTGGGACACTAGGACTTATACCAATAGCCTCCTGGGTTCTCAAAACTTTTAACTTTGGGCTGAGAATTACACCATCAGCTTCCCTGGTTCTGAGGCTTTTAGCCTTTGACTGAACCATGCTTCTGGCATCCCAGGGGCTCCGCTTGAAGACAGCCTGTAGTGGGATTTCTCAGCCCTTATAATCACGTGAGCCAATTCCCCTAATAAATCCCCTTTCATGTATCTATATCTATACCTATTATCTGTATCTCTCTATCCTATGAGTTCTGTCTCTCTGCAGAACCCTAATATAGTAGCTGATAATTGTAAGGTGGTTGTGTAGTAGGATATCTCCATTGTTAGTAAAAACATGCTGAAGTATTTAAATAGCCTCAAACGGTTGGGAGAAAAAATATCATGTGCACATATATGTTTGTACGTGTGTGTTTGTGTACAGACAGAAAAAAAGGAAAAGAGACCTTAAGTGTGCACAGATAATAAATCAGTCTAGATGAATCTGGTTATAGAGTATATTAGTGTCCACTGTCATATTCTTATGCTTGAAAACTTTGCATTGCATAATATCCTATTGTTCATGCATCCTTAGGTGCTGTCATCTTAAAATTTCTTTATATTTTTCTCTTGAGGTACTTTCAGTCTTATTCTCAAAGAAAATTAAAAATGAAAACAAAAATGGATACCAAAGAATGCATTAACAGTTATGGGCAAATGGCTTTATGGAGGAAATGAGACAAGAATTTTGGTGAACATTAGAGCACCTAAATAATGGCCAGTAAAAACCATAGGTAAAAATTTTGAGTCCCCCAGTTCACAAAAACAAAACAAGGAAAAACTTTCAAAAACTCTCTGCAACCCCATACATGATGTGTGTGTGCTCAGTGCAGCACACCTTGCTTCTGTCTCACACCCTCCAGAGGCAGCAGCTGGAGCTCAGAGAAGTGCCTTGTCGCTGGGCACACACTTCTGTCCAGCCCAGTACCAGATCATTGTGCTTCACCGCCGTTCCCCCAGTTGCCTCTAAACAGGGCACACTGCTGAGTCTCAGCGCTCCCTTGGCCTTCCCTCTCAGTGCCCTCCCCAAGTCGAGGAACACCCTCATCTTGACCTTGACCACCAGGGGTGCAGTGTGGAAGCACTTGGATCCCAAGCAGGGAGCCATGGAGGCTGGGCTCATGGCTAAGCTTGCTCTGGTCCAGGCAGGTGCTGCCTCCAGAGCACCTGGATGATGGTTTCAACAAGGTCCGCATGATTCTTCTGTGGAGACAGACAGAGGCAGTCAGCCAGAGAGATGGGAGGCTCTCAATCGGCCGCCATACCCCAGAGGCTCAAAGAGGAGATGGGACAGTTGCCGAGTCCCCAGAGCAACTCTGGTCCTCAGATCACTACCACACTTCTCCCTTCCCCACCATGCTCAGCAAGGATCAGGCACTGCTGGGTGCTCCTTTGGAAAGGTCCGAACTGCTCTAATTGCCCTGGGACTCGCCAAAGATGGGTCCAGGCTCTCAGAAACTGGGGTTCAAGAGAAGGCACCTGTGATTGGAGAACCGAGACTCCTCCCTTGACTGGCCTCATAGCAAGGGCAGCAGAAGACCAACTTCTGATGAGAAGCACCCAGAACCCGGGGTTGGGGGCAGAACCCAGGGTGAGAGGACTTGAGGACGCCCGTGGGCTCACATTGCCCGCCCTTCCCCAGCTGCGCCCTCAGGAAATGCCTTACAAAGAGGTGATTCAGCATCTCATGGCGGTAGTCATTGCAGAGTTGTGCCAAGATGGTGGCACAGATGGTAAAGCCGTGGGCGTGGAACACGCCTGGCAAAATCAGGAAGCCAAAGCACAACCATAGGGGGCTGGCAGAGAGGTTTCCCCAAAGCCCAGGGTGATAACATTCCTGCCAAATCCAATGAACAGCAGCCTGCGGTCCTTGCATGACCCATGTGAGCCAGAAGAAACCGAAACCCCCAGGCGCCTGGTGGTGAACATAGTGCTGGGTGGAGCGCAGAGCAAGGCCGCCCCCCTGCAACACACCCGGTGGGCCTCGTCCTTCTTCCTGCGCTCTTTGTGAGTCCACACAAGCGGAAAGGCCAACTGAGAGGAGAGGTGCAGCCCAGGGCACAAATTCTACTGTAGAAGGCGAAAGCCTGAAGCACGGATAGTGGAGACTCCCTTTCAGGAGGGGACAGCACTCCTTGGATGCAGGAAGAGTCCTTCCCACAGTCAGGCACTTTGGGAAAGGGCGGGGGCAGGCCTGTGAGGGTTTTACACAGAATTAGTTCACCAGAATCCTCTGACCCCTCCTAGGAGGTCAGAGGTCAAGGCTCTCCCCAACACGATTAGGATCAAGTGGACCCCGAGTCGAGTCCCTGATAACAGTAGTGGCTTCCTCCGCTCTACCACCACCCTCACCCCAGGCAGATGAGTTACTGCACAGCATGACAGCACAGAGAACCCCATAAAAGGGGCTCTTCCTCAAAATGTTCCTTTCTTGAAAAGTACTAATCTGCACATTTTAGGAATCAATAAATGCATTTGCCTTGCACCAAGGGGCTTTAAGACATCCCTGGATGCTAAAAGAACCTATTGAGACGGTGACCCGATGGTTCCTGAGGTCTACATGCTTGATATTCAGAAACTCAGCACCGGTTGTGATCTTCAGCCTTTATTTATGCGCTCATCTTGCAGTGACCTGCAGGCAAAGAGTGAAAATCCTGTGTTGCCCTAAAATCACTTTCCAGGCAACAAGAACCTGCCCTCTTGATGAAGCGAGGTCAGTCAGCCCAGCCCCAGGACTGTCTCCATCTCAGAGTCCTGCCCCTTTTATCTTTTATCCTCTGTCCCTTTGGGCTCTGTCCAAATATGTGCCTGGGTTCCCCTGGCCACACTTGCTGGCCCATGATGTCAGAGCATTCTGGGTGCTTAGTAGTTCGGCTGTTTTAGTCTGTTTTCTGTTGCTTGTAACAGAATACCTGAAGCTGGGTAATTTATAAACAAAAGGCTTTTGTTTCTTTTTTTCTTTTTTTTTTTTTTTTGAGACGGAGTCTCACGCTGTTGCCCAGGCTGGAGTGCAGTGGCGCGATCTTGGCTCACTGCAAGCTCCGCCTCCTGGGTTCCCGCCATTCTCCTGCCTCAGCCTCCTGAGTAGCTAGGACTACAGGCGCCCGCCACCGCGCCCGGCTAATTTTTTGTATTTTTAGTAGAGATGGGGTTTCACTGTGGTCTCGATCTCCTGACCTTGTGATCCGCCCGCCTCGGCCTCCCAAAGTGCTGGGATTACAGGCTTGAGCCACCGCGCCCGGCCTTGTTTCTTAAAATTATGGAGTCTGAGAAGCCCAAGGCCAAGGGGCTGCTGGTGGGGACTTCTTGCTGGTGGGGACTCTGCAGCATCCTGAGGCAGCACAGGGCATCACGTGGCAAGGGGGCCGATGGTGCCAGCTCAGGTCTCTCTTCCTCCTCATAAAGTCACTAATGCCACTCCCATGATAACCCATTGATCCATTAACCCACTAATCCCTTAATTCATAAGCAGATCCCTCATGACCCAAATCACCTCTTAAAGGCCCACCTCTCAACACTGCCGCATTAGGGATTAAATTTCAATATGAGTGTTAAGTCTCTTGAAGGGCTGAAACCTCATGGGGGAAACCCCTGATGGGTTTGATACTGGTTTAATGCCTGCCAAGACGCCTGGCCTAAATACCCACGGCTGCAGAGGGGAGGAGCCCAAGTCCCTCTTTAGAAAGCTGGGGAGGGCTGAGCACAGTGGCTCACGCCTATAATCCCAGCACTTTGAGAGGCTGAGGCAGGTGGATTATGAGGTCAGGCATTCAAGGCCAGCCTGGCCAACTTGGTGAAACCCCGTCTCTACTAAAAATACAAAAAATTACCCAGGCATGGCAGCAGGCGCCTGTAATCTCAGCTACTCGGGAGGCTGAGGCAGAGAATTGCTTGAACCCCAGAGGTGGAGGTTGCAGTGAGCCAAGATCACACCACTGCACTCCAGCCTGGGTGACAGAGCAAGACTCTGTCTCAAAAACAAAGAAAGAAAGAAAGAAAGCTGGGGAGAAGCCTGGATGTGTGGCTGGGTCACTCTCCCCCCGCAGTCCGTCTGTGTTGCTAAAAAGGAATGCCTGAAGCAGGTAATTTATAAAGAAAAGAGACTTATTTGGCCCATGGCTCTGCAGGCTTTCCAAGGACCATGGAGCCAGCACCTGCTTCTGGTGAGGGCCTCAGGCTGCTTCCACTCATGACAGAAGGAGACGGGGAGCTGGCACCACATGGCTAGCAAGGAGGTCCAGGCTCTTTACAACAGTCAGTTCTCATGAGAACCAAGAGTGTGAGAACTCACTTATCACCAGACGGAGAGCACCAAGCCATTCACAAAGAATCAGTACAGAGCTGAGCTCTGTCCCTATCACCTTCTGTCACATGCCCTAAAGTGGAGCATCTGTAGGGCCCTGCATGCTCTCCTCCCCTGAGGCTATGGAGAAGGTTGGCTCCCGTGGGGTTTTTTTTTTTTTTTTTTTTTTTTTTTTTTTTTTTTGAGACGGAGTCTTGCTCTGTCGCCCAGGCTGGAGTGCAGTGGCTGGATCTCAGCTCACTGCAAGCTCCGCCTCCCAGGTTCACGCCATTCTCCTGCCTCAGCCTCCCATGTAGCTGGGACTACAGGTGCCCGCCACCTCGCCCAGCTAGTTTTTTTTTGTATTTTTTAGTAGAGACAGGGTTTCACCGTGTTAGCCAGGATGGTCTCGATCTCCTGACCTCGTGATCCGCCCACCTTGGCCTCCCAAAGTGCTGGGATTACAGGCTTGAGCCACCGTGCCCGGCATGGCTCCTGTGTTTTAAGAAACTGACCGTGGCTGGGAATGTGGGGACATTGCCACTTATGCGGCTGAGAAATGGCGTCTTTGCTGTAGAGGTGGAGGGTATAGAATGGAAAGGAAGGGCCTCTTGGTGGGGCAGTCTCCACACCAGGGCAGGTGTTGGGTCTGACTCTGGCCTTTCATACCCTAGGTCTGGGAAGGACTTGAGAGTGGGGACCCAGAGTAGGTGAGGGGCTCCATCCAAGGTAGACCAGTTTGGCCAGACTTTCTGTGTTGGAGCTAAGGAGTCTCAGGAGCAGGGTTTCAGGAACACCTGCTGCTGCCCGCCTGACCAGATGAACCTGATTGGCTCTTGTCTCCAGCTATGTGGCTTCAGGGAGCTGTGGCATCCATACGTGTGTGCACAAGGCCCTGGAAGGCCCTAGCCACAGGTAGCATTTTACTCTATAAATCAACCTGATTTTGCAATCCCAATTTGTTAAACACATTTTCATTTAACAAGATCAACAAGCCTCTGCTGAAAGCTTTTGAGGGCTGACGCAGAGGTGGGACGGCCTGGGTTGGAGTCCGGGTGGATATCGTTGGGCTGAGGCACAGTGGCAGTTGTATATGTGCCCATGTGTTGGGGGAAGGGTGTGTGGGGTGAGAAGAGAGCTTGCCCTTTTCAAAGGACCAGCCTTGGGTTTTGTTGATTTTTCCCTATTTTTCTATCCCCTATTTTGTTTAACTATGCTCTAATCTTTATTATTTCCTTCTGTCTTAGTCCATTTGTGCTTCTACAACAAAATACCACAGACTGCATAATTTATTTTTCAAAAATCAGAAATTTATCTTCTTATAGTTCTGGAGGCTGGGAAGTCCAAGATCAAGGTGCCAACATCTTGTGAGGGCCTTCTTGCTATGTTATCCCATGGCAGAAAGCAGAAGGGTCAAGAAAAGGGAAGAGAGAGAGCAAGAGAGTGCTGAACTTGTCCTTTTGTAACGAATACACTCCCTTAATAATGGCATTAATCCACTCATGAGGACAGAGTCCTCATGGCCTAATCACCTCTTAAAGGTCTTACCTCTTACCCCTGTTACACTGGAGATTAAGTTTCCCACACATGGACATTGGAGGACACATTTAAACTATGGCATTTCTTTCTCCTAACTTTGGGTTTTGTTTTCTCTTCTTTATCTAGCTCCTTAAGGTGTAAAGTTAGGTTATTTACCTAATATCTTTTTTTTTTTTTTTTGAGACGGAGTCTTGCTCTGTCCGCCAGGCTAGAGTGTGAGTGGCCCGATCTTGGCACACTGCAAGCTTCGCCTCCTGGGTTCACACCATTCTCCTGCCTCAGCCTGCCGAGTAGCTGGAACTACAGGCGCCCACCACCACGCCCAGCTAATTTTTTGTATTTTTAGTAGAGACGGGGTTTCCCTACGTTAGCCAGGATGGTCTTGATCTCCTGACCTCGTGATCCGCCCACCTCGGCCTCCCAAAGTGCTGGGATTACAGGCATGAGCCACCGCGCCTGGCGGGTATCTCTGGTTTTTAAAGGTAAATGTTTACTCGTAAAATTTTCCCTTTGAAACTGCTTTCACTGATTCTCATAGTTTTGGTATGTTATGTTTCATTTTCATTTGTCTCATAGTATTTTCCAATTTCCCATGTTATTTTTTTCTTTGACCATTGGTTGTTTAAGAGTGTTGTTTAATTCTCACATATTTGTGAATGTTCCAGTTTTCCTTCTGTTAATGTTTCCTTATATTGTGGTTATAGAAAATATTGTATTACTTCAGTCTTTTAAAACTGATTGAGACTTGCTTTGTGACCTAATTTACGGTCTAATCTGGAGAGTGTTCCGTGTGTGTTGGAGAATACTAGAGGATATTCTGAAGCTGTTGAGTGGAGTATGATGGCTTTGAATAATCTGAAGTTCAGTAACTAAAGAGCATGGCCAGGGCCAGGCATGGTGGCTTATACCTGTAATCCCAGCACTTTGGGAGACCGAGGCGGGTGGATCGCCTGAGGTCAGGAGTTCCAAACCAGCCTGGCCAGCGTGGCTACTAAAAATACCAAACACAGTAGAGGATGGCCCAAGGGAGCGCAAGTCCCTAAAACGCAAAGCTCCCTGCACTGCGCCGAGAGGGCCGCAAGAGGGCGCGCGAACCCGCCCTGGCGGACTTGCCGGCGCGCAAGCGTGTTTCGCCTGCGGACTGCCTTATGTGCAGTGAGGCAGAGCGCTGCGTTCCCTCAGGACCCGGGGGAGGCGTGGTGGCGGCTTCGTGACAACCTGGGGCGGAGACCTCCGTGAGGAAACAGCCTGTTCGGGCCCTGACAGCTGTGGAGGGAGCTGTTCCCCGGCTTCTCCAGGGACATTTTTCTGGGCTTTCTGCATGGTGCGTGGGTTTCTGCCTCACTCGCGCGCGGTGCCCGGCAGGGCCCCAAGCCAGTTCCCTCCCGCAGGGAGCGGCGAACGCCCGGTGTCCTCGCGCGAGGTGGCGGCTTCTGGGAGAAGTCCCCAGACCCTCCCAGGAGGAGGAAGCGCTGCTGGCGGGAAGGGGTGGGCGGAATCCCAGGCCGCTCCGTCCGTGTGAGCCCGGCGGGACGGCGAGACGGGCGTTCCCCTCCCGTGGACCGGCCTCTGTGAAGCCTTTAAGGTTCGTTTTTGCTGCAACGTGAAAGTAGTTTAAAAACATAAGAAACTGCAAAGTGAGTGTGTTAAAACTCACATCATTTTAACTTTAAATAGTTTGTACCAAAGGAAAGTGTTAATACATTTGCCTTCCTGGCTTTAATGAAAGCAAACTTACCAATAACATCGTTAAAATATACTTCTTAGCTTATCTCATTTTCATTTGAACATGTCCAACAATTCCTCATGGCACAGTGACAGTCTTAAATAGCTGTCAATTAATTTCAGCTTACAAAACCTTCTTTTGCGGGACCCCCATTGTGACTGGTATCGCTAAAAATTATGTATCAGAACATGTTGGGAAGCAGAGGGAGAAAATATATATCAGATCCACTTCCACATTTGGGAAAGAACTAAGCAAAATGTGTTCGTCAGTTTTAGACATTGAGACATTATTGTTTGGTTTGGTTTTTTAAATGCCAACTATTGTATCATCTGAAAAATTGACATTTAAACTGGCACTGGGCAGTGCGAGTGCGGGGTGGGAATACTGTCTGGGTGCTGGTGTGGAAGTGAATGACGATTGTGGCGCTCCGTGTAGAGATCACAGCTATGCTTGACAGTGGTTTTGAGAGGCCATGTCAGAGATTCATGACTGGGTACTAGTGGAGCCATTATCTGAAGTTGGAGATAAGAGGACATGTAACTTTTTATTCGGGGAGGAAGTTGAGGGCCTCAGTTTGAAATGTATTACATCTTAAGTGCCTATTACACCTTAAGGCACGCAGAGACTGTGCCTCACATGAAATCTAGATGGAGCTTTCAGATGCCATCATCATCAAGATAATGATAGGAGAAATTGCTGCAGCAACTGAAGACAGGCAGGAGGTTTCCAAGGCAGCTATAGTGAAAGGGGCACATGGGGACGGGGACTGGGTCTCAGAATGTTCCCTGATACTCTTCAGGGGGGCTTTGCACAGGACACCAGCAAGGAGTGTTCGTAGACAGGTTTGAAGACAGCCTGAGATGTCAGAGGAGTCTGGCAAAAGAATGATCTCAAAAGGAGGCCGTGGTCAAATTAGTCTTTTTTTGTTTGTTTTTGAGATGGGCTCTTGCTCTGTCGCCCGGGCTGGAGTATGGTGGCGGGATCTCGGCTCACTGCAACCTCCACCTCCCAGGTTCAAGCGATTCTTCTGCCTCAGCCTCCCGAGTAACTGGGACTACAGGTATGCACCACCACACCCAGCTAATTTTTGTATTTTTAGTAGAGACTCTATTTCACCCTATTGGCCAGGCTGGTCTCAAACTCCTGACCTCGTGATCCCCCCGCCTTGGCCTCCCAAAGTGCTGGGACTACATGCGTGAGCCACCGCGTCCAGCCTAGTCTTCGTTTCTAATTAAGATGAAGCAAGAGAAACAGTGAGTGGATTTATTTTTCACACTCAGGGACAGTTCAATAACTAAGCAGATGAAGCTGAGGAAAACAAAAAACAAAAAACCATGCAATACCATCTTTTTTCAGGTACACCAGTCATGAACCCCCAGACATTCACCTGAGAGTGACCCTATCCCATCTCCACCCATGTGCACATGCAGAGCGATCTCACACACACAGTGGGGGTGAGGGAGGGGGCTCCCTTCCCAGGGTCAAAGGTGAGAAGGCTCCCGCCACTGCTGCTCACATGGAGATAGTCACATAGTCAGTTTACAGATAATGAAATGAAAGTCAGAGGGTTTGTACTCTCATTAGACCTTGTGTCCAGAGGTATTAATTTCATTCCTCCTCTGACACCAAATCCTAGGAACCCCTCAGAGTGGTCACATGGGGATTCCTGACTCCACAACTGCAGATACCATCTGGAATTTCTCATTTGCTTATTCTTGTTTAGGTGCATGAGCACTGGTTCTCCAACACCCATCCAGTCCTTTAGAGTCTCCCACCCTCCCTGCAGTACCCACGCCCCACCCTCTGTGTAACCTGCCTTCAGTCATCTTGGCCCCTCCACCTCTGGGATTCAGGCAGCATCAGCACCTCCATCCTAGCTATGCCCCATATGGCCTTGGACACTTGGCCAGGCAACACTGGAATCTGTTATTGGTGGGATGGAACAGTGTCATGACTCATTCCATGTTGCGGATTCAGCAATTCTCATGACATAAATCTAGCACATAAGAGAAGCAGGGGCACCTATGTCATTATGCTGCTGTTGTGACCCACAAGGCCCATAGGGGAGACAGGCTTATAAAATCAGAGTTTAGGGAAGGTTGGTTGACTCACTATGTTCTGGTGAGATGGTAGCTGGACTTCTGCATAGTAACAAGCAGTCACAGCAATATCCCTGTATCTCATAACACACACATATGAAAGTGTGTGAACTGTAGAGGACCACCTAAAACAATAAAGACACTGCATGGACAAATAATGACAATGTGTCATGAACAGAGGCAGCATTATGACCGTTTCACCCTCAAGTCCTGAAAAGAGAAAAAAGTCTAGTAGTATTCATTGAGACCCTACCTAAGGTCTCAATGTAATAAACAATGTATATAAAATGAGATTTACATGCATTTGCTTACTTAATCCTACCCAGTTGTTTATGGATTGGTTCCTCATGACAAGTAATGTGACCAAACTAGCTCTGTAATAATGTATGATCCAGGATGTTAAGAAGAGATTATAGACATCCTAATTTCACCATTGGATTGGAGATAGACACAATTTTCTTTCTTTTCTATAGAGATGGGGTCTTTCTATGTTGCCCAGGCTAGTCTGGAACTCTGGGCTCAATAACAAAATTAAATGCCTAAAAAATAAACAAGGTTTAAACTGAAACTAGCTCTGTTCTCTCTGAATCTCAGATTCCTAACCATGCTCATCTTGAGGGGTAGGTGCCAGAGCCAGCTCTTACTGGGATATTTCCCCTCTCAGATGAATGATTATAGACACTGCCTCTTCCCACAGCCCCGCTTCTTTCAGCCTGTTCACACAATTACTCCCCAACCCCACTTTCTCCCACCACAGGGGGACGTCCAGTGTTTTGACCCCACATCCCGAACACCAGTCCCCACCTCTCCTTATTTTCAGTGCACAGCTTCACTGACACTCATTTCAGCACATACAGGGCAGAGCCAACAATTCTAATGTTCTTTCTTCACAGGGAAAGGTCAAGCTGTTCAAACCCAACCCCAGATGACTCCAAATATCTCCCGTCCCCAAGGCTGCATCTGTCAGAGTACATGATTAGGTTGCTGACCCAGTCTAATTACAGTGTCAACTAAATTCCCAATGGCTGTTTCTAAATAAATATAAATATGTGGCATCCTACTATGCCTTGATAATGGAACCACCTTTCCATGATTCATAAATATTTCAGACTGTCCCCATGCTTTTTAAATCTCACAAATTCTCTCCTTTCCCCCTCATTTTCCACAATTGGGTTCATCTCATACTTCCCAGATATTTTATTTATTTATTTATTTATTTATTTTTGGAGACAGAGTCTCACTCTGTTGCCCAAGCTGGAGTGCAGTGGTGCGATCTCAGCTCACTGCAACCTTCATCTCCCGGATTCAAGCGATTCTCCTGCTACATTTGCTTACTCAATCCTACCCAGTAACCCTGGGTTGGTACTCAGCCTGCCGAGTATCTAGGATTACAGACATGTACCACCACACCCAGCTACTTTTGTATTTTTAGTAGAGACAGTGTTTCACCATGTTGGCCAGGCTGGTCTCAAACTCCCGAACTCAAGTGATCCACCTACCTCAACCTCCCAAAGTGCTGAGATTACAGGTGTGAGCTGCCACGCCTGACACTACCCAGATGCTTTAATCCAACGAGTATTTTAAGTCATTTTCTTGGGACTAAAACACAACTGGAACATGACCTCTTTGGGGGAATTTTGTTTTTCCTAGGCTTCTCTGACATCTCAGCTGTGGAAACATGGAGTTGTTTGACTTTCACTTTTCTACATAAACCACTTCCTCTACTGAGTACCGTGAAACTGTCTGCCCTTTTCTGCCCCATGTCAAACTCCATGGAAAAGTGCACTTACTTGTACAACTTCCTTTTGCAAATAAGCGGCATGCTGCCCTGGAATCTCTGCTTCAGTTCACTCTCGGTTATAACCCCAGAAGATGGCTGTGATTTTCTCTCTTTGTACTAATTGGAGTCTGTCCACACTTGTGTTCTTCAGAAGTCAGGCAAAGAGATGCTGAGACATTGTGCGTGTCCCCTCTCTGACTCTTGCCCTCTGGCATCCTATTGGGATGTTTTAGTGTCTATAGGGGCACAAGGGACTCACCTGATTGTGGCAGGGACATACAGGGTAGAGAGTGCTCAGGAATTATGAGCCGGGATTTTCCCATCTGTGTGGCGCTGACAGGCAGAGCAACTGCAATTAGGGCGTTTCCAGCCCAAACTAACAACACTGATCATATACCCATAGATAAGTAATGCATTTATATTTATATCTTAATGTATGTATAATACAATGTGTATCATATTGAATGAGGAGATACACTAGGCCAAAATCAAAAGCATCTTCGTGGAAATAGTTTAGAAATTTCTATGCAACTCATCAGTATGGGATGATATTTTGAAACAAGTGGAAAATTAAGCTGTCCAACAAAAAATTCTGACAAAAAAGACCTGCATTGCCCTTGCTTACAACAAACAAAAACAAAAATAAAAGATTTTTTTCTTTCTCTTGCAAAATATAATTTGCAAGTATGTTTAAAGACAAACTTTTACAAGTGAATGTATTTTCCAATTTTGAAAATGAACAAAAAAGAAATGTAAAGAAAGTAATAATGTATAATCCAGGATGTTAAGAGAAGATTACAGACATCCCAATTTCACCATTGGATTGGAGATAGACACATTTTTCTTTCTTTTTTGTAGAGATGGGGTCTGGCTGTGTTGCCCAGGCTTGTCTGGAACTCCTGGGCTCAAGCGAGCTTCCTCGGCTTCCCCAGGTGCAGGGGTCCCAGGCGTCAGCCCGCGCCCCGCCAGCGATAGACAAAATCAAACTGAACCTCCTCAGATGCTGAATATTCCGAAGGGGAAAGTTTGCTCAATGAATACACCTGATTTACAAAACTCAGCCACTGGCTCTGCACCATCTGTAACAACTTAAGCAATCGGTTAGAGCTGGCCCCTCCTTCCTCAGCCGTCACAGCTGTTTCCTCACAGAGGACGTGGCCCTGGGTTGTCCGAAGCCGTGCGGGGCATCCGGGTTGGGCTCTGAGGGAACGAAGCTGGTGTCCGCTCCCAGGCCGCGCGTCCGCGTCTACAGACGGAACACCCATACGCCTCACGCGGGGCAGAAAAGACGGGATCGGGCGCCCTCCTGCGGCGTCGGGGCGCAGCACAGGCACTTTGTACAGCATTCAATGTGCACGGTGTCCCTGTGCACCTCGCGGCGCCAGTTCTCTGAAATTGACTCTGCCCCTTTCATGTGGGTTATCTGATTTGCTGGCGTACATTATTCACAGTATTCTATTATCTCTTTTCTTTCCGTAACACCTATAGTAATGTTCCCACTCTCAACTCTAATTTCATTATTTTGAAACTCTTCCCTCTTTTTCTCTTGGTCAGTCTAGGTAAATGTTTGCCAATTTTATCATTTCAGAAAAAGGACTTTTGATTTTATGAAATCCGTCTACTGTTTTTCAATTCTCTGTTTCGTTTATCTACACTTTATTCTTTCCTTCCTTCTAACTCCCGCAGTGGAGGGCGGGAGGCGAAGCCTCGGAGGCCACAGAGAAGGAGCAGGACTTGAGCTGGCACAAGTGAGGCCCTGCCTCTGCTGGGGAGTGGAGAACCCCCACTTCTACACCACCTTCCGGTTCCATTCTTTCCATATTTCACCGTTACAAAGGGAATTTTCCAGAAGCCCCTTTGAATTTTGAAATCTGCTAAGCATCTAACATTTCCTCTGACCCGTTTTTTATTGTTTTTTGTTTTTTGTTTTTTTGTTTTTTTCTTTTTTAAAGACAGAGTTTCGCTCTTGTTGCCCAGCTGGAGTACAATGGTCGCAATCACGGCCCACTACAACCTCCGCTTCCCAGGTTCAAGCAATTCTCCTGCCTCATTCTCCCGAGTAGCTGGGATTACAGGCGCTCACCGCCACACCCGGCTTATTTTTGTATTTTTAGTAGAAACGGGGTTTTGCCATGTTGGCCAGGCTGGTCTCGAATTGCTGACCTCAGGTGATCCACCTTCCTTGGCCTCCCAAAGTGCTGGGATTACAGGCGTGAGCCACGGCGCCCAGCAGGACCCTTCTTTTAATTAGTCCTATTAATTTACCTCCCTTTCCAACTGAAGAAATTATTGCCAGCCGAGAAACAGGTTCCAAGACCACCATGTTTGCTTTAAGTGTGAGTAACCAAAACATAAAAACAGGGTTACCTTGGAGGTAGATCTCCAGAGTTCAGGTCCTGACTCTGCCTCGGCTCACTGACTTAGGCTAAGTCACGACATCTCTCTGAGCCTCCATTTCCTCGTCTATAAACAAGACTAATGTCCTCAACCTATAACATAGAAGAATATGCATTGATTGAATCATGACTTCGGGGACCTCACACCTCAGCATAGGCTGGAGAATATTTTGAACCCATGTATCCTCACCTCTCAGTTATCTCACTTTTCTTCTGGAAGGTAGCCTTGAGCTCTGGTGCTCTCGAGAGCTAGGCTAAGGCTACATCTGTCCCTTCTTGGGCCTCCATCCAATTTTATCCTATGAAGTCCCCCGTAGAGTACATGCACATTGTCTTAGCCAGCTCCGGCTGCTCTAGGAAATTACCAAAGACTGGCTAGCTTAGACAACAAACATTTACTTCTCACAATCTGGAGGCTGAGAAGTCCAAGGTCAAAGTGCCAGCAGATTAGGTGTCAGGTAAATATATTCTTCCTGATTTGCAGACAGCCATTTTCTCCTTGTATCTTCAATGGCAGGGAGGAAGGGAGGGAAAAAGAAAGAGGAGGCTCCCCTGTCCCTTCCTATAAGAGCACTAATCCCATTCATAAGGGTGTCATCTCCTCAAGACCTAATCACCTCCCTAACATCATCACGTTGGGGTTTAGGATTTCAACATATGAATTTAGAGGGACACACATATTCAGTTCACAGCATACATAGTCCCTGAAGACAAGAACTACAGAGTGAAGGGACTGAATGACATCCTTCTTACTGGAGAAACATTGCCCTGTCCTACCCTAAAACCTTCTATTCACAGCCTTTGTGTGAGCATGAGATGATTTTGATTATCACACCTTTGTGCTGTTTTTATGAACTAAGAGTCTCATCAAAATTTTTCTCATATAGGCTCTGCTGTCCATTACTTAAGAAATGTTTAATGTTTTGCAAAATTGTCTAATTTCCTTAATAAAATATTTGCATATACAATATCTCGTTAATGTATCTTTAGGTGCTTATTTTTGTTTTCATTCTTTTTTTTTTTTTTTTTTTTTTTGTGATGGGTCTCGCTCTGTCACCAAGGCTGGAGTACAGTGGCGCAATCTCGGCTCACTGTAACCTCCGCCTCCTGGGTTCAAGCGATTTTCCTGCCTCAGCCTCCAAGTAGCTGGGACTACAGGCGTGTACCCCTACACCCAGCTAATTTTTGTATTTTTAGTAGAGACGGGATTTCACCATGTTGGCTAGGATGGTCTTGATCTCTTGACCTCGTGATCTGCCTGCCTCAGCCTCCCAGAGTGCTGGGATTACAGGTGTGAGCCACTGTGCCTGGTCTGTTTTCATTGCTTAACTTTTCCTTTTTGAATATAAGATTGAAATTATTTCCCAGGAAAATTTAAAGAAGGAAAAAATTAAGGCACCTAAGAATGCATTATAAAGATATTATGCAGTGTAGACTTTGCAAGAATCAGAACAGTACAAAGAATATCAATATACTCCTTGCCTAGATTCACATATATTTAATATTTTCTCCATTTTCATGGCCACTTAATAGCTTGTGCGCTGTCACTCACTCATGCTCTTGCTCTCTCTTCCTGTCTCCTTTCTTAGGAGATACACACACACACACGCACATATATATATACACACATAATACTTTCCCCTGAATTATTTGAGTTACATATGTTATGACCATTTACCCCTAAATACATAATACATCTGAGGGGTTTTCCTAAGAATTGAAAATTCTCAGGAGGCTGAGGCAGGAGAATGGCGTGAACCCAGGAGGTGGAGCTTGCAGTAAGCCAAGATCGTGCCACTGCACTCCAGCCTGGGTGACAGAGCGAGACTCCGTCTCAGAAAAAAAAAAAAAAAAAAAAAGAATTGAAATATTCTCTTACATAACCACAGTACTGTTATCAACATCCATAACTTTAATCTTGATATGATACTTTCAACTATTCTACTGCTCTTTTGTAATTTTCCAAATGACTCAAAATGTCCTTTTTAACCCCCTCAATTATAGGATCTAGCCTAAAGGGAGTTATGACATTTAATTACAAAGTATCTTTACCTCCTTTCGTCTGGAATATTTTCAGTCTTTCCATTTACTGTCTGATACTTGCATTTTGTTAGTATACAGTTTCCTCATTCTCCCCATATTTTAAAAGCACATTCCACAGTTATGTAATGCTTTGTCAAGATTAGATTCAGGTTATTCTTTCTTGGTTTAAATACCAGGTAATCTTGTATCCTATTCAGGGTTTCACACTTGGAGGCACAGAATGTCTGTCTGTAGCTGCTATGATTTGAATATTTGATGCCTTCAAATGTCATGTTGAAATTTGATCCCCAGTGTTGAAGGTGGGGAGCAGTGGGAGGTGGAGCCCTTAAGTGTCGATTAGTCCCTTCTCTGAGCAGGGGATGGGGAGTGAGTTCTGGCTTTATTAGTTTTCATGACAGCTGGTTTTTAGGAGAGCCTGACACCTCCTCTCTCTCTCACTTCCTCTCTGGCCATATGATCTCTGCACATGTTAGCTTCCTTTCCCTTCTGCCATTTGTGGAATCAGCCTGAGGTCCTCACCAGAAGCAGATGCTGGCGCCATGCTTATTGTACAGCCTACAGAACTGTGAGCCAAATAAATCTCTTTTCTTTATAAATTACTTTTTAACAATACAAAGACAGTCTCATACTGGTAATATCAATTTTGACCAACCAACCAAGGTTTTCTCTGATTTCTAGGTTATTTCTAGGTTATTTCTGTTTCCCTCCCTGTAACTAATAAGCTGTCTGTGGAGAAACACTTTAAGTCCATGAAAACATTCTGCTCTGCAACAAAATTTCCTCCTACCTCACCAATGTTTCACATCCATGGATGATTATTGCCTGATCTGTCTTTACTATAATGGTGGCAGAATGATGGTTTTACAACTCTGTCACTCTCTGAAACATAACTGCTTGATTTCAGAATCCCATTTGGTCTTCCTAAGACACCTGTGAGATTAGGCAGCATGGACAATATTCTCTCCTCATTTACAGTTTAGAAAATGGGGGTCTCCTTATCTTACACCATATACAAAAATCAACTCAAAGTGGATTAAAGACTTAAATGTAAGACCTAAAACTGTAAAGCTATTAGAAGAAAAGTTCCATGACATTGGCCTGGCAATGATTTTTTTGGCTATGACCCAGAAGGTACAGACAACAAAAGCAAAAATAGACAAATTGGGTTACATCAAACTATAAAGCTCGGCACAGCAAAGGAAAAAATTAACAGAGTGAAGAGACAACCCACCGAGTGGGAGAAAGTATTTGCAAATGATATATCTGATAAGGGGTTAGTATCCAAAATGTATAAGGAACTCAAACAACTCAACAGCAAGAAAACAATAACAACAACAAAACTTAAAAATGGGCAAAGAATGTGAACAGACATTTCTCAAAAGAAGATGTACCAGTGACCAACAGATTGGGGAAAATATGCTCAACATAATTAATCATCAAGAAAATGCAAATTAAATTCACAATGAGATATCACCTCATACCTGTTAGAATGGCGATGATAAAAAAGACAAAAGATAGCAAATGTTGGGGAGGATGTGAAGAAAAGGAAATGCTTGTACACTGTTGGTGGGAATGTAAATTAGCACAGCCAAGATATTATAGAAAACAGTATGGACGTTCCTCAAAAAACCAAAACTAGAATTAGCATATGATCCAGCAATCTCACATCTGGGTATACATACAAAAGAATTGAAATTAGCAGGTTGAAGAGATACCTGCATTCCCATGGTCATTGAAGCATTATTCATTATAGTCAAGATAGAGAATCAACCTTAGTGTTTATCAACAAATAAATGGATAAAGAAAATGTGCCAGGCGCAGTCACTCACACCTGTAATCCCAACACTTTGGGAGGCCAAGGCAGGTGAATCAGGAGGTCAAGAGATTGAGACCATACCGTCCAACATGGTGAAACCCCACCTGTACTAAAAATACAAAAATTAGCTGGGCGTGGTGGCATGCACCTGTAGTCCCAGCTACTTGGGAGGCTGAGACAGAAGAATCACTTGAACCTGGGTGGTGGAGGTTGCAGTGAGCTGAGATCACGCCACTGCACTCCAGCCTGGCGACAGAGTGAGACTCTGTTAAAAAAAAAAAAAAAAAAAAAAAAAAAAAAAAAAAAAAAAAAAAAAAGTGGTATATATACACAATAGAATACTATTCATCCATTTGAAAGAGGGAAATTATGTCCTTTGCAACGACATGGATGAACCTGGAGGACATTACATTAAGTGAAATAAGGCAGGCACAGAAAGACAAATACTGCATGATCTCGCTTATTTGTGGAATATAAAAAAGCCAAACATATAGAAGTAGAGAGTAGAATGGTGGCTTCCAGTTGCTGGCGGTGGGGGTGTGTGGAGAATGGGGAAATGTTGACTAAAGGGTACAAAGTTTCAGTTAGGAGAAATAAGTTTTCAAGATCTATTGTGCAACACAGTGACCATAGACAATAATAACATCTTATATATTTCAAGTTGTTAAAAGAATATATTTTAAATATTTCCACCACACACAAAAAAAGGATAAATATGTGAGATAAGGTATATGTTAATGAGCTTGATATAATCATTTCACAATGTATACATATATCAAAGCATCATTTTGTACCCCATAAAATTTTACAATTATGATTTGTCAATTAAAAATAAAAATTTTAAATTAAAAAAGGGAAGAAAACAGGTGGGACAGTGATTAAATGATTCCTTTGAGAATGTATGAGGAGCATGTAGCAGAACTGGAACTCAAATCATGGTCTTTCTCTTGTTTAGGGATCTCCATTGCTGGACTCTTAAAACCCTCCAGATAACAGGAATGTTACCTGGAACCCTGGGTTGGAACTCTTAGAGAGTTCTGCTGTCCAAGACTTTGCAGATAGGACAGATAAACTCGAATCCCAAACATGTGTCTTTTCCAGTCAAGATCTATCTCTGATCCTTCCAGAGTGGAAAGTGTCCTATATAATTAACTTGCTACCGAGCTTGATGGGCTCCTCCAGTGATTATACTGCACCAGGCATGCAGCATTGTTCTCTTGCTAGTAGGTTGGGTGTTCAAAGCATCAGTAGTTAGATCAGCCTTGGAGAATGGGAGCATATGGACATCCACCCATGCACAGCCTCCATGCCTGTGCATGGAAGCCCATGGGTACTCTATCATGCATTGTACCAGCACTGGAGTAGCTAATGGCAGAGATTGACTGATGACAACTGGACAATTCTTTCTGTCTACTTGGTAGTTTCATGCTTCTTCTATAGTGGATCCTCTCTGATGAACATTAACATATAATACAAAGATTGTCACACCCTGCCATGGTTTGAATGTGTCCCCCAAAAAGCATGATGTTGGGAAATTAATCCCCAATATCAACAATGTTGGGAGGTAAGGCCTAATGAGAAGTGATTAGGTTTGAGAGCAGAGTGAATGGATTAATGCCATTATCATGAATGTGGGTTTGTTATCAAAAGGGAAGTTCAGCCCGTTTTACTCCCTCTCTCCCCCTTTGTGCTTCTGACATGGGATGATGCAGCAAGAAGTCCCTCACAAGATACTGGCTTCTTGATATTGGACTTCCAAGCCTCTAGAACCATGAGTCAATAAAGTTCTGTTCATTATAAATTAGGCACTCTGTGATTTTCAGTTATAGCATTAAAAACCGACTAAGATACACTTCATGCGCCCTAGTATGGCTCTATCCACTCGCATTTTCCCCCAGACCTCTTTGCCTCCAGTCCTTCAATCTTCTCAGTCCCTTGACCAACCATCCAAGCCAGCCATCTTTGTTAATGTGTATCCTTACTTCTGTCCACTTCTCTTCCTACATAAAATAAATGCCCAGGTGTTCACCAGAAGCTCCGTCCATTGGAAGGATATTCTCTCATCAGTTTCTTTCAAGGCCACTCCTAAATAGGGCTATGATGTAGGAGCAGTCCATTTTCAGCCGGTACCCACATATTGGGCCAACTCATCCATGAACCAAGGTTGGACTTTTTCTTCCTCCATTAGCTGGTTCCCCCACCATCACAGGTGAGCACTGAGGGAAAGCGTCATGTCATCATGCCATAAAAGGCTGGGCCATCTGCCTGTGCAGCTTACTTATGCACTTTGGTCCTGCTTGCGCCCTGTGTTAACCATGTCTTTTATTTTCTGTATTCTGATGCTTTGACATCTGAAGCCTTGCTGACTGTGGAGGGACTGCCCTGACCACGGTTAGCTGATTCCTGGAGATAATTAACAATTTGCCTGTGAGTGCAGTTTTCAAATGCAAACCAATCAGTCCAGAGCCCATACCCCCAGCCAACTTCTTTATCTCTGGGCCACTATCCCCCTGCTCTAATCACTTCAGCACCAAAGAAAATAAAAAGAATTACTCCTCTCTCCCACTTTTTCTTCCCTCCATCCACACTGCACCTAAGTAACAGACAACTGTGCACAGACCTATGCCCTAGAGAGCACTAAAATTATTCAAACTGGCCAGGCGCGGTGTATCACACCTGTAATCCCAATACTTTGGGAGACCAGCCTGTTTGAGACCAGCCTGGCCAACATGATGAAACCCTGTCTCTACTAAAAATATAAAAATTAGCTGGGCATGGTGGTGGGTGCCTGTAATCCCAGCTACTGGGGAGGCTGAGGCAGGAGAATGGCTTGAACCCAGGAGACGGAGGTTGCAGTGAGCTGAGATCGTGCCACTGTACTCCAGCCTGGGTGACAGAGCAAGACTCGGTCTCAAAAAAAAAAAAAAAAAGTCAAACTAGTCAATTCTGAATCCACTTACCATGCCTCATCATTCCTTCTGATGGAAACCACAGTAAATGCTCTTGACCACAGTTCCCCACCCTCTGCCTCCTGACCAACCCAGTGCTTCTTCACGGGTATCCCCATGGCATGGAAGACCCCCTTCTCTTGGGATCTGTATTACAAACTATCTTTTCAATGCCAGTCATCTTCTGATCTGTTGGACTTACTATACTTAAATAGTAGTAACACCTGTATTAAAACATGTCCAAACTCACATACACCACTTCCATTCTATTTATGAATTACTGCTAGACTTGCTTGACCTCAGGACTTAAAGCATCTGGTGGAACCTAGCTCATGATAAACAGGTCTGGTCAAGGTTACATGATGTTCCATGGTCAAGTGCTTTACCCAGTGTCATGCCGGGAGCTGATTTTTGAATGGCATATCATTCTCTGCTGAAGATGACGAGACCTATTCTATAATCCAAGGGGTCTATATTGTGATTCACATGATGGGACTCGCCATAAACTCCACATGGTGTCTTTTCCGGCCCAGATACCTCTACTGCTATAATGGCTGCTGGGTCATATGGCCCAGGTGGAAGTGCTGCTTGAACTACAGCCTGGACCTGCTGCCTAGCCTTTTCCTGCTCTGTGCCCCACTCAGAGCTGACAGCATTCCATGTCATGATTCTTGCTCAAATTAAAATGTTCCGCCTTAGAAACCCAAAGGTCTTACCCAGATTGTGCTTCCTTCTTAAGAGGTAGGAGTGTGGGCCAGACACGGTGGCTCATGCCTGTAGTCCCAGGACTTTGGGAGTCCGAAGCAGGCGGATCACAAGGTCAGGAGTTCGAGCCCATCTTGGCTAACACAGTGAAACTACGTCTCTACTAAAAATACAAAAAATTAGCTAGGCGTGGTGGCACCCACCTGTAGTCCCAGCTACTCGGGAGGCTGAGACAGGAGAATCGCTTGAACTCGGGAGGTGGAGGTTGCAGTGAGCTGAGATTACACCATTGCACTCCAGCCTGGGTAACAGAGTGAGACTTGGTCTCAAAAAAAAAAAAACAAAAAGAAAAGAGAGGTAGGAGTGTGAAACAATAATCCACCCTCTATATTGGAGAGCATTGCTGGCATGCCTCTAAAATGTTACTGCTGTAGCAGGCCCCTGAAATTGTGTAGGATCCATCTCCGCCCTCTGTAGTGCTGGTATTTTACCAAGGCCTCCAACTTGCCTGCCATGTCTTGCTCACCCGGCAGATGAACACACTTGCCAGAGCAAAGCCATGTAATTGAGGATGTCCCAGTCTGTTCTAACAAAGCAATTGGAGAAAATTCTTGTTTGATCTTTTACAATAATCCACTGTCATCCTCATAATCCATATGGGTTTGGGAAGGGTCTGACTGTTGAATCAAATGGGGATATAATGAGGACTGCCACCTTGTACCTTTTAGGTCATTAAGAGAGGCATGAATCTCTGCCATTCCCTTTGGAAGTGACACTTTTTGACTTAGGTCTTGGCCAGGAAAGGGGTAGGGAAGTAGTTTCAGAGTATTCCATTTGGCCTTTTTGGTAGCTCTTACCCTATAGGCCAAGGAACTAATTTGGTTTGCCAACAATAAGTACATCCATTCCAGTTATACATTCAGGGTCTTGGGAAATTACCACTGAATGGGGCAATGAATCCTGTGAGTCTGCCATGAGACAGACTTTCATGGACCACCTGGCTCCCACACTCCTCCATTCTAATATAGAGGTCATCATGATGTTGCCTCACGTCCCGAAGTATCAACGTCAACTCAGAACCTTTTTTTTTTTTTTGAGACAGAGTCTCACTCTATCGCCCAGGCTGGAGTGCAGTGGTGCGATCTCGGCTCACTACAAGTTCTGCCTCCCAGCATCATGCCATTCTCCTGCCTCAGCCTCCTGAGTAGCTGGGACTACAGGCGCCCACCCCCACGCCCGGCTAATTTTTTGTATTTTTAGTAGAGACAGGGTTTCACCATGTTAGGCAGGATGGTCTTGATCTCCTGACCTCGTGATCCGCCTGCCTCAGCCTCTCAAAGTGCTGGGATTACAGGTGTGAGCCACGGCGCCCGAACCTTTATCCAGCAGCCTTGAAACTTCTGGATACTCCCTTTTTCCCTGTGTACCTGAGTAAATGGCCATAGGTCCCTTTGGGTGGGAGGGGGCTGGGAAAATCATTACCACATATATTAATGGTGATGAGAGAGGGTCCTGACTTCTGAAGATCTGGCTTCTTCAGTCATGGGTTCTGGGTCTGAAAATGGCAGTGATCATTACATTTTATCAGGTTCAGTTTCTTGATTCTCCATCCTTTATTTCACTTGACTGTACAGACTGATTACTTCCCCTGTTGTTTGCCCATATTTCTTGTCTTTAGAGACACCATGTTCTATTAATCTCCTTGAAAGATCTCTGAAGCACCTCTTCCCTTTCCCTCTCCCCATCTTCCACTTTAATCTTATTGCTCATTATGTGAATTGAGCTCACCTTGTTTCTGGAGCCATCCTCAGGGAGCCCCAGTCTTGTAAAAATCCTCTACCGTCAGCCTCAGCCTACAGAGGACAGCTACCACAGAGTTTCTCGATGATGCTGGTGCCTCTTTCTAGCACATTCTTTATCGCAGCAGATGATCTTCCAGACTTTCCAATGAAACATAGACAGCTGGTAAGTATTGCAGCCTTACATACTCTACCTATTCTAGTATGCCCAGTTCCCTTAGCCTTTTAACTTCTTTTTTTTTTTTTTTTTTTTGAGACAGAGTCTCGCTCTGTCGCCCAGGCTGGAGTTCAGTGGCCGGATCTCAGCTTACTGCAAGCTCCGCCTCCCGGGTTTACGCCATTCTCCTGCCTCAGCCTCCCAAGTAGCTGGGACTGCAGGCGCCCGCCACCTTGCCCGGCTAGTTTTTTGTATGTTTTAGTAGAGACGGGGTTTCACGGGGTTAGCCAGGATGGTCTCGATCTCCTGACCTCGTGATCCGCCTGTCTCGGCCTCCCAAAGTGCTGGGATTACAGGCTTGAGCCACCGCGCCTGGCCACCTTTTAACTTCTTATTTTACCTTTTGTCAAGCAATTCTGACATTTTCTGCTTAACATGAGCCATGTATTTCTCTAATCCCCATCTCCGGGCATCCTTGTCAGAGTGTTTAAATCCTGTATCACAAGAGTGTGCTTTCTTTCTTTTCTTTTCTTTTTTCTTTTTTCTTAAGACAGAATTTCGCTCTTGTTACCCAGGCTGGAGTGCAACGGTGTGATCTCGGCTCATGCAACCTGCACCTGCTGGGTTCAAGTGATTCTCCTACTTCAGCCTCCTGAGTCGCTGGGATTACAGGTGCCCGCCGCTACGCCTGGCTAATTTTTTGTATTTCTAGGAGAGATGGGGTTTCAACATGCTGGCCAGGCTGGCCTCGAACTCCTGACCTCAGGTGAGCCACCTGCCTCAGTCTCCCAAAGTGCTTGGATTATAGGCATGAGCCACTGTGCCCAGCCAGGAGTGTGCTCCTTTGCAATAAACTCTCTGGTACTCAAATATATGTTCTACCTTCTTGATCCAGCATCCTCAGGGTCTAGTCTCATACATACTGTCCTGGTTCCTACATATACATATAAACTAGGGCCTGTAGTAACTTCAGCGGATGGTTCTTTTCCTCTGTTATCATGCCCAGAATTTCCCCTGTTGGGTTTTTTGGTGACTTATTTCTAGTTATCGGTTTAGTGGATGGGGTAGGGAGAGGAAAAGGTAGGTAGATCCCAAGGCAGAGTCCTAGCTTTAGACTTGGAGGAGTGGGCCACTTTAGCAAGCCCAAGAAATTCAGAGTGATTGGTGTTTGAAGGTGTTTGCGTGCATAAATCAAAATGTTCCCATCCCAAATCTCAGAGTTCTTCTTTCCCAGCAGGATCCTGACCTTGGCATAGCAAACTTGCTGGGATTTAGAATTCAGTCTTAGCTGAAGTTAGGGCCTGATTCTCAGCTGTTTTGCTATAAGGCTTCGAGAAATCTTCTGATGCTCACATTTTCCCTCAAATTTGTCACTAATCACCATCAGCCTTTCATTGTCAATAGCTGCCGGTAATAGCCATTCAATTCCATCATCTCTAGAATTACCACTTCCCCCAGCGTTATAAATATCTGAGATATAGCACCCACCAGTGCATTCCCTTCTGTCAATATTCCACCCCAGTTCAACACCACTGACAATTTTAACAATCATATTGCTACAACCTGACATATGCTATCATTACTCTGCCAATCACAAGTCATAGGGCCCTCCCTCATTATCAGCAAGGTGGCAGGTAACTCAGTTTCAAAACTCCATTATATGGCTCATGCCTCTAATCCCAGCACTTTGGGAGGCCAAGGTGGGCAGATCACCTGAGGTCAGGAGTTCAAGACCAGCCTGGACAGCATGGCGAAACCCAGTGTCTACTAAAAAATACAAAAATTAGCCGGGTGTGGTGGCGGGTGACTGTAATCCCAGCCACTTGGAAGGCTGAGGCAGGGAGAATTGCTTGAACCCAGGAGGCGAAGGTTGCAGTAAGCCAAGATTGCACCACTACACTCCAGCCTGGACAACAGAGCAAGACTCCGCCTCAAAAAGAAAAAGATTCCATTTTAGAGTTTGTGTTCTTGGAACAACTGCTGGTACCCACTGGTGCAGGGCAGATTCCCTAAAAATAGATTCTGAGATGGAGAATTGTATACAAGGTAATTACTGGGTAGTGTTCTCTAGAAAAATGCCTGCACAGGAGTGATATAAGGAGAATTGGACAGAGTAATAGGTTTAAATGCTTGTGATTGCAACAGAGGCCTCAGTTGGTCTCACAGGGAACTCTTAAGCCAAGATGGCCCTTTATAGAGGCTGCAAGTTGAAGACAGGGGGCCAGGTCTTTGAGGCCTGCACTGAGCAGTCTTTGGATATGGACTTCCCCCAGGGAGAAGATGTGACTTGTGAGAGGCAGCCCCCTGCAGTTAGGACAACTCCCAAGGAAGTATTTAGCTGTGAGCCATCAGCAGCCACTCACCCAGCAGCTGCGGGGATGGATGCCTCAACCCTGAAGGAGGATCCCGGCAGCACCACAGTGTGCACTACAGGGTGTATTAAATTTCCAGCTTCAGTTGTTGGTTATGTTTTCCTCCCAACATCATGATTTTGAGGCCTATTGTTAGGGACATACTGTATATTTATTATAAATATGTCTTTTCCATCAAACACTCTTATTTATTCCCTTGTGATCTTCTCAAGTTCTAGCTTATCAGATATTAGAATCATTATGTGTATCAGTCAGGGTTCAACCAGAAAAGCGGAACCAGTAGATATTTAAGATACTTGTGGCAAGGAGTTGGCTTACTCGATTGAGGGGGTGACTAGACGAGTCCAAAGTCCATAAGAGCACCCCATCAGGAAGGGCAGGCTGGAAGCTGTGGTATGCTGATGGAGTTTCTTCTGCATCAGGGAAACCTCAGTTCTTTTTTGAAGGCCTTTTAACTGATTGAATCAGGCCCACCCAAATTATCGAGGATAATCTCCCATACTACTTAGTCCAACTGGGTTCATGGGCTTCAATCTCATCTACAAAATGCCTTTACAGCAACACCTAGATTCGTGTTTACTTGAATAGCAAGAGACTTGTAGCCTAGTCAAGTTGACACATCAAAAGACCATCACACTCCCCAAGTTTCTTTTTTTCTTTTTTTTTTTTTTTGAGATGGAGTCGGGCTTTTGTCACCCAGGCTGGAGTACATGGAGTGCAGTGGCACAATGTCGGCTCACTGCAACCTCCGCTTCTCGAGTTCAAGCGATTCTCCTGCCTCAGCCTCCTGGGTAGCTGGGATTACAGGCGTGTGCCACCATGCCAGGTTAATTTTTGTACTTTTAGTAGAGACGGGGTTTCACCACGTTGGCCAGGCTGGTCTCAAACTCCTGACTTCAGGTGATCCACCCGCCTCGGCCTCCCAAAGTGCTGGGATTACAGGCGTGAGCCACCGTGCCCGGCCCAACGTTCTTTTTGTTAAAATTTTCCTGGTGTGGTGATATTAAGACTCTTTGACAGTCCTCCCCCAGCCCCACAGGATTCTGCTTCCATTTGGTTCTGTGTAGGTTTGTGACTGCTTTGACCAAGAGTCTGACAGAATTGGTGCTAGGTGACTTCCAAGGCCATGTTATAATTGGCCATGGCGCTTCTCTCTTGTTTACTGGAATGCTCACTCTTAAGAGCCCAGAGCCACCATGTAATAAGTCCAGTTGGCCGGGCGCGGTGGCTCAAGCCTGTAATCCCAGCACTTTGGGAGGCCGAGACGGGCGGATCACGAGGTCAGGAGATCGAGACCATCCTGGCTAACACGGTGAAACCCCGTCTCTACTAAAAAATACAAAAAACTAGCCGGGCGAGGTGGCGGGCGCCTGTAGTCCCAGCTACTCGGGAGGCTGAGGCAGGAGAATGGCGTAAATCCGCGAGGCGGAGCTTGCAGTGAGCTGAGATCCGGCCACTGTACTCCAGCCCGGACGACAGAGCCAGACTCCGTCTCAAAAAAAAAAAAAAAAAAAAGTCCAGCTGCCTCAGTCCTTTATACTGGAGAGACCACATTGAGGCTCTCTGGTGAAATACAAGCCAAGCTCATATTTTAGCCCAACTCCTCCCAAGCAGTAGACATGTGAGTGGAAAAGCCATGTTGGTAGCGGTCCCTCCCAGCCATCAAATCATCCCAACGGAGGCTACACACATAATGAGGCAAAGGCCCACCCACTCAGTTCCCCTTTTAAATTCCTCATCACGAAATTTATGAGCATAATAAGGTGATTGTTCTTCAAAACCACTAAGTTTTGGGGTGGTTTGTTAATAGAACAGTAGATAACGGGAACACCTTGAATATGTTTTTCTGTCATTTTATTTTTACAGTGTTTTATGTATTTTTGTTTGTGTCTCTTAGAAATAACAGCTACTCGGGAGGCTGAAACAGGAGAATCGCTTGAGCCCAGGAGGCAGAGGTTGCAGTGAGCCAAGCTCGCACCATTGCACTCCAGCCTGGTGGACAGAGCGAGACTCCGTCTCAAAAGAAAAAAGAAAGAAATAACATGGGTTTTTTCCCCCAATCTGAAAGCCTCAGAATCAAATTCCTGAGGAGGAAATGAGAACCTTTAACAGTTAATATGTATGCACAGTAAAGCCCGAAACCGCACGTTAAGTCTTTCTGCCTTCAGACCCACATCTTCCCTGCCCATTTTTCCTCTAGGAAATCTGGCACCCGGTTTTCTCTGGGTAATTGGCGCGGGGCTTCAACTCCCTGCGTTCCTCCAGCTACTGGCACCTCCCTGGCCTCTTAAGACGTCTACCAGACCTGCGTCTGCCCGGGGAAACTTTGAAGTTCCCTTCGGAACCTCGCAGGCTGACAAGCAAGTCAGAGCGATGGGTGGAGGAGGTTGCCATGGAGACAGGTCCAGGGCCAGAGGCGCGGGAGGGGGAGGCCGAAACTCGGGCTCCAATTGGCTCTGCGGGCGCGCAGCGTTCTCCTGGTGCACATGCGCAGTGACGCCGAGGCGAGGTCGCGGCGAGGCAGAGGCGCCGAGGCTTCTGGGCCGGGCTTCTCAGGACCGGGCTGGAACGTGCAGCTCCTGGCCGGGACACTCTGTGCTTTGCAGGGAAGGGAACTGGCGGAGCCCGAGGACCCGCTGCCGCTCAGTACTGAGCCCGCCACGCAGGCGCCTGTGCCAGCGTCGCCATTGTTGCCTGTGGCCTTAGGGCCGCTACGGCTGCCCGTCGGCCGGGTCCCAGCGACAGGTATTGATGTCCGGGCGCAGCGCGCGAGTGTCCGCGCGGTCAGTGACAGCCCGATCCCGTCCACGCGCGGGCTCCCGTGCTCGTGGCCTGCGGGAGGGCAAAGACGGGGTGGAGGCTGCTGTGGGCCCAGTCCCAGCGTTGCGCGTCGCAGGGTCCCCGACTCCCCCGCTGCCCTCGCCCTCGACCCTGCGGCTGAAGAGGAGTAAGAGGCAGAGGGACTTGGCCGGGAAGGGGAGGCGACAGGAGGCAAGGCAAGGCTGTCGCATCTTCTCTGCAGGGCCTTGTAAACAGTTGTGTTTGGCGGCACGACTGTGTCTGAGCAGGGCTCGGAGCTGGAGCCTGGGGACAGGTGGTGTCGGTTCTCCTCCAGATCAGGCCGGTTCTAAGGTTTCCTTCGAGAATCCTTGTTTCCAATATATCCTTAAAGAACTGTCTCCTGTAGAAGCACTTAAAGGACTTCAAGTCACACCAACCTCTTCACTCTTTTCCAGTCCAACCCGCTGGTCTTCCCAGCCCTCTGATAGTGAAAGGCTAGAATCGGCTGGCATTAACATGCAAAGCAGAGAAATGGCTCGCCCTTTCCCCTGACAGTTCCCTTGGGAACCTTGAGCACTGTATTAAGAAGAAATTCTCCTCGTTTCTTCCAAGTAACAGATTCGCTCTGTTGTTGTTGAGAGCCAGTTCAGTCATTACAGCTTCTGTAACATCAGTGACTAAAATAGTGAAACTATTTTCTCTATAAAAATGTTTAATTTTTGTTTCAACAGGTTAGAGGTTTAATCTGTCGTTTTGCTTAGATTCTTTGAGTCATTGCCTCTGACACTACCTTTTTAATAGCAGCTCCATCCCCCACCAACCCCAAGCAGATTGCAGTTCCCTTACAAGTCTAAGGATATAGGGGAGGAAGACAAGGTAAAGCTACGCGTGTTCATCTATGCACACTGCGAGTCTGTTTCTGTGTGTGTATATGTATAGTAGAGTACACCAGGGATTCTTGACCTTGTGGTCCATGCTTGTGTTTCAGGGTCTTTTATCCATCCCTGCAAGTTCTGGGCTCAGAATTTGTCACTAAGGCTGCTAACTCTTCCTTGATTCTGTTCTGCCCTCGGCTGCAGCAGCCTTTGATATAGTGTCCTTGTGACTCTAGCATGAGACTTCAAGCAGTTGGCTCACTACTGGAGAAATAAAGGATATTGCCAGACTGACTCTCCTGTCTGTAGCAATGTTAGCCTCAAGCAAGAGGATGAACAATTCTTCACGTTCCCAAATCCTTCTAAGGTGGAAGTCAGACAAGGCTCAGAGTGGACCCTACAATGTTGAGAAGGAAATCCTTACTTCGAGATTCTTGCGTGACACTGAGACCTGTCGACAGAATTTTAGGAATTTTCCATACCCAGACCTGGCTGGTCCTCGAAAGGCATTGAGTCAACTCCGAGAGCTCTGCCTTAAGTGGCTGAGACCTGAGATTCACTCAAAGGAACAAATTTTGGAGCTGCTGGTGCTGGAGCAATTCCTGACCATCCTGCCTGGTGAGGTTAGGACTTGGGTAAAGTCCCAGTATCCAGAGAGCAGCGAGGAAGCAGTGACTCTGGTGGAGGATTTGACTCAGATTCTAGAAGAGGAAGGTGAGAATCATAGAGCAGAGAGGGGAGGAATCCCTGGGTGGTTAAAGAAGACAACTAGCACATCTGAGCAGCTCCTTTAAAGAAATTGGGGAGAACACTGAGAGGGCCAGGATGCATTTTTTAAAAAGAAAGAAATTGGGGAGAACAAAGGTTAGTGAGTGAGAACAAGGCTTTAACATGAGCTCCATCCATGGTGTTCTCCTTCCAGATTGCTTGGGAGCAAACACACATTATCTAAACCCCCAGGAAAAATGTCTTGAAAGAATGACCAGACACAACCAAATTACCACTGTGTGAGCCCTCAGAAAGTACCTGCAGAGGTTTGCACCATTCTACTAATCATTTGCTTTGTGAATTGAATTTTACAATAAAATACTTCCAAAAAAGGAAGAAAGGGTCTAGAGAACATTCCCTTATTAAGAGATAACTCACAAAATTAATATTCTGTAAGGATTTAGTTAAAATGTGAATTTTGTTCATACTCTTTAAGATTTTTAGAGCAAGCTTGTTTTTGAAGTGTGTTTTGATGTCTTAGGACAAGTCATTGGCCCTTTCGTCTGATGCTTTGAAGTAGGAGTGCTGTTTTTGATTTCCTTCTTACTTCTCAATTTAAGAAAGTGTAGGCATCTATTTGGTGAGGGGTTTCCTAGTCTATTCAAAAAGGACTAATCTCCCTCATGACCTCTTTCTCTTCTCTAGCTCCTCAAAACTCTACCCTTTCCCAAGATACCCCCGAGGAAGACCCCAGAGGAAAACATGCTTTCCAGGCAGGATGGCTAAATGACTTGGTGACCAAAGTGAGTGTGACTGTGTTTTCTGATTTTAAGATGCCTTCTTAGTGTGTGAGGACATTTTCTGACCTGGCCCTATAACTACTGTGCCCCCAGAAGCTCTATCAAGGACTTAAGCTCCAGTTTCTCTCCTATGTTATCTTGGTCTGTTAAGGTAGGTGAATGTACTATAAAGAAAAGGGGCTTCCATTCCCTTCCCTTCCCATATGTCTTTCCTTACTTTGACTTTGTCAGCAATATCACATAGAGGATACAGGATTGACCTCCACAGCCAGATGGATTTAGGTTTTGGTTCCTGGCTGTACCACTGGAACTGCAATTTGGGACAAGATACTTAACCTCTCTTAGCCTGAGTTATTCTACTCTCATAAATAGCATTTACCTCTTAGATTGTGAGTATTAAATATTATGAGACTTGTAGTTAGCCTGGATTAAACAATTAATAGATGATTGTTACTATTATTTTTCCTCATTAACAAGTAGTTAAAGGCCATGCATTCTGTCATATTATTGTTGATCATGAATTTATGTATATTTTTTGAGACAGAATCGCACTTTGTTGCCCAGGCTGAAGTGCGGTGGTGCGATCTTGGTCCACTGCAACCTCTACCTCCTGGGTTCAAGTGATTCTCATGCCACAGCCTCTGGAGTAGCTGGGGTTACAGGTGCGCGCCAACATGCCTGCCTAATTTTTGTATTTTGTATTTTTGTATTTTAGTAGAGACAGGGATTCGCCATGTTGGCCATGCTGGTCTTGAACTCCTGACCTCAGGTGATCCACCCGCGTTGACCTCCCAAAGTGCTGGGATTACAGATGTGAGCCACCGTGCCCGGCCATGAGTCTGTATTATTTTAAAGAATAGTAACTCAAGCTACCTTAAGAGAAAGATTTACTGTAAAAATATAACTGGTCTTTCTGAAATTGGAAAGCCTTTGGTAACCAAGTTAAAATGATTATTCATTGATGATGTGAACATTTACCTGGAAAACCTAACAAAATCAAGGGAAAAACTGTTAGAAACACTAATAGAAAAACTGGATAAAATGACTACAGAAAATGACATGCAAAAATTAATCACATATATACATACATATATATCAACATATACACATAAAAATGAGATAAATGATAAAATGAAAAAAATGCTTCCAGTATCACACCCCCCCAAAAAATTTAAAATATCTAAAACTAAGCATAGTATAAATATTGCAGTACTTTCATGTCTAATATTTTGTGGAACATGAAAGAAACCTTAAATATTATAAAGTCACCAGTTCTCCCTAAGTTATAAACTTAATACAAGTTTTAAATCCCAATATGATTTAAAAGAAAAAAATTTTTTTTTTTTTTTTTTTTTTTTTTTGAGACGGAGTCTCGCTCTGTCGCCCAGGCTGGAGTGCAGTGGCCGGATCTCAGCTCACTACAAGCTCCGCCTCCCGGGTTCACGCCATTCTCCTGCCTCAGCCTCCCGAGTAGCTGGGACTACAGGCGCCCGCCACCTCGCCCGGCTGGTTTTTTGTACTTTTTTTTTTTAGTAGAGACGGGGTTTCACCGGGTTAGCCAGGATGGTCTCGATCTCCTGACCTCGTGATCCGCCCATCTCGGCCTCCCAAAGTGCTGGGATTACAGGCTTGAGCCACCGCGCCCGGCCAAAAAAATTTTTAAGAGATAGGATCTCACTAAATTGCCCAGGCTGGTCTTAAACTTCTGGCCTCAAAGTGATCCTCCTGCCTTGGCTTCCCAAAGTGTTGGGATTATAGGTATGAGCCACTGCACCTAGCCTCCAATATTATTTTTTAAAGATACAATTATATGCAAAAATAAACACATGGCCAGGCGCAGTGGCTCACACCTGTCATCCCAGCACTTTGGGAGGCGGAGGCAGCTGGATCACCTGAGGTCAGGAGTTTGGAGACCAGCCTGGCCAACATGGCAAAACCCTGTCTCTACTAAAAATACAAAAATTAGCTGGGCATGGTGGCATGCGCCTGTAATCCCAGCTACTCGGGAGGTCACTGCACTCCAGCCTGGGCAACAGAGCAAGACTCTGTCTCAAAAAAAAAATAAATAAAAAAGAAACATGTAAGATAATACTATCTTTTTAACAAAAGAAGAGCAAACAAGAAAGGCACTAACCTTACCAGATTGTGAAATGTATTTAACAGTGCAGCAGTTCAACACTGTGATTATTGGTATCTGTTACATTTTTTAAAAGAAAGACTGAATTTAACTATAGAACACATAAACATATCTTAACATTTTATTTATAATATGTTGGATTTATTCTTAAAGCATAGCTTGAAAAGCAAAACCATTCAACTCTGTGTCATCTGTGTTTAAAATTTAAAACTCAAGTCAGGCATGGTGGATCACTTCTGTAATCTCAACACTTTGGGGAGCTGAGGTGAAGGATCGCTTGAGTTCAGGAGTTTGAGACCAGCCTGGGCAGCATAGCAAAACCCCATCTCTACAAAACAATTTAAAAATTAACCAACTGTGGTGGTGTGTGCCTGTAGTCCCACCTACTCGGGAGGGTGAGGTGAGAGGATCACTTCTGCCCAGGAGTTCGGGGCTGCAGTGAACAATGGTTGGACCATTGCACTCCAGCCCAGGTGACCAGGCGAGACCCTGTCTCTTTTAAAAAATAATAATAATAAACCTTTTCCTTTTAAAAATGGAGCTGCCACCAATGCATGCACTAGTCCAGCACATGCAACAGAGTGGACCCTGTCTCTTTTAAAAATATTAATAATAAACTTTTTCTTTGTAAAATGGAGCTGCCACCAATGCATGCACAAGTGCCAAGTGAAAATAAATTCTGATCTATTTTCAAACTTCCGTTTAGGGTCATGGAGAGATGCTGTGGGGCTGTCCATATGTCGGGGAAGGGTTTTGACTAGACAACTTCTAGGATCCTACTAAAGCTTAAAATTCTGTGACACTCCCCCAGCATACATACACCCAGTGTCATCCGTGTCCCCTTTGCCATTAGTTCTTGAACTGAGTTAAGTTACACTTGATATTTTAGGAATCGATGACATTCAAAGATGTGGCTGTAGACATCACCCAGGAGGACTGGGAGTTAATGCGTCCTGTGCAGAAGGAATTATACAAGACTGTGACACTACAGAACTATTGGAACATGGTTTCTCTGGGTAAGGATCATCTCTACCCCTCCTCCTCTCAGCCTGTCCCCCCGGGTCTCTTTCTTACACCCGTTGTTAAAAATGGGTTGGCCCTCAGACATGCTTGGCTAAAAATGGGGTCTAGAAATAAATGTTCTTATCTCATTCAAGCACAAGAGTGACTGTTTTACTCCCGTTTCCCAAATGAAAGGTTTTTAAGTGAGAGAACATTAGCAACTGATGCACAGCTTCATAGTGCTGCCACCCGATGCTGCCTTGCCTAGCCTTTGCTACTCTAAAGGAAGGTTTCTTCCTTCACATATCCTCTTAAGTGGCAGGAAATTGTTATCCTGTCTCGGAAAAGGATAACAACCAACAGCCTAATTCTCTTATTAGATCATGTCCATGAACTATTGTTCTCCTACAGAGGTCTGTTCTCTCAGATAGGTAGAAGTCTGGTAATAAAACTTGGAGCAACTGTTTATCTCCAGGATAAAATTCATTATATTCCTCCTGAACAGGACTTACAGTGTACAGACCAACTGTGATTCCCATGTTGGAAGAACCATGGATGGTGATAAAAGAAATTTTAGAAGGCCCTAGTCCAGGTGAGAAACAGAAAGCACATGAGCTTCTTTGCATTTAAGAATCTATATCCTAAGTGTGGTGAGATATGCATTTTAAATATGACCAGGTCAGTTTTTGCAAAGGCTTTCTAGCCTGTGAAGAACACTGAGCTGTTTGGTGTTGCTTCTTTACAGAGGCCTCTTCAGGAAGAGCTTCCTAAGATCACTATTAACACACTTTTCCCGTGTCTCTTCTCATTTTATCCTTCTACATGACCTCTAGGTCTCATCTCTTAGGGCTTTGTCTAGGGCTTTCATTGTGCCATGTTCCCCTTCCTCTAGATTTAAACATGCATGAATGCCCCCTAAAAATTTAAATGTTAAACCTTCTTCTTTTTGAGTTTCTTTTATTCTGTTCACTAACAAATCCCTACATCCCCCTGCCTTCACTTTTCTAAATCATCCCTTTCTTTTTTATTTTCTAATTACTTTAAAGATAATATATTCACGATTCACAATTTTTAAAAATGTATAAAGCAAAATATATATAAAAATATATATATAAATTACCCACCTGAATACCACATTCACCCAGTTCCTACATCTCCCTAGCATGTGACCGCTGTCATTAGAGCATGTCCATGAACCACTGTTTTCCTGTAGAAGTCTGTCCTCCCACATAAGTAGAAGTCAGGTAATAAAGTTTGAACTGTTGTCTCCAGGATAAAAGTGTGGCAATAAACAGTTGTTAGAGATGTTTATTTTGCTTTGAGTTTTTTGCATGTAAAGTCAATATAAAAATAGTTTTTCTCCATTTTTAATATGAATGGTAGCATACTATACATACTGTTTTGTACCTTGCTTTTTTAACTTAAAAGTATATCTTGAAAAGCCTTCCAAATGAGTATGTAAAGAGCTTCCTCATTTCTTTTTTTATATCTGCATCATATTTTTATTATTGAACTTGTTCCTTAGTCATGGACTTTTTCATTCTCACTCCTTGCTTATTCCCTCCACAGTAACTTCATTTTAAACAATTTCAAACCTACACAGGCACATTACATTAATCACTTATGTACTGTCTACTTGGAATCACTAATTATCATCGTTTAGCCACTTTTGCTCTATCTCTCTACAAAGGTTTTTGCACTGAGCCATTTTAATAGACATCATGACAACCCCTAAATACCTTCTAAGAACATGAACATTCTTCTACATAAGCATGATACCATTCTCTCACTCTAGATATTTAACATTTATATAATAGTGTCATCAAATGTATAGTCAAATATTCAGATTTTTCCCAACTGTCCCAAAAACATCCTTTATAGATATTTTTCTCCCCAATACAGGATCCAGTCAGGAATCACATGTTCCACTTGTTTATCTCGTATCTTTAGTACCTTTTAATAGAGAAATGTTCCCCAGCCTTTTTTCTTTTTTAAAAAAAGTCTTTCATGATATTGACATTTTTTAAAGGATCCAAGCCAGTTTTTTTAAATGACCTACAGTTTAGATTTGCCGCATTGTTTCCTAAAGATTAGTCAGTTTAAAGATTTTACCAAGAATATTTGAAAGGTGATATGTATCTTCCATTGCATTTCCTCAGGAGGTACATAGTGGTAATTTATCTCATCATTGGTGATGCTCAGTTTGGTTAAGGTGGTGTCTACAGGATCTCTCCTTTTTAAAGGTGCATTCTTTATGATTAATAAGTAATCTGTGGAGTGATACTTTGAGGTCACATGACTATTCCTCGATAATCTTTTACTTAAAATTTTTAGCATCCATTTGATTATCTTTGCATTGTTATATTGCTGGTTGCAAATGGTGATTTTCGTTTTTGTTGTTTTTGAGATGGAGTTTCACTCTTGTTGCCCAGGCTGGAGTGCAATGGCGTGATCGCCTCTCACTGCAACCTCTGCCTCCTGGGTTCAAGCAATTCTCCTGCCTCAGCTTCCAGAGTAGCTGGGGTTAGAAGCATGTGCCACCACACCCAGCTAGTTTTTGTATTTTTAGTAGAGACAGGGTGTCACCATGTTGGCAAGGCTGGTCTCAAACTCCTGACTTCAGGTGATCCACCTGCCTTGGCCTCCCAAAGTACTGAGATTACAGGCGTGAGCCACCATGCCCAGCTGCAAAATGGTGATTTTCTAATTCAGTCATCTTTTCTAAATTATTAACAGCATTCTTCATTAAAGAATAGCTATTTCGGCCGGGTACGCCTGTAATCCCAGCACTTTAGGAGGCCAAGGTGGGCAGATCACGAAGTCAGGAGTTCGAGACCAGCCTGGCCAACACAGTGAAACTCTGTATCTACTGAAAATACAAAAATTACCTGGGTGTGGTGGCAGGTGCCTGTAATCCCAGCTACTTGGGAGGCTGAGGCAGGAGAAACACTTGAACCCAGGAGGCGGAGGTTGCAGTGAGCCAAGATTGTGCCACTGCACTCCAGCCTAGGCAACAGAGCTAGACTCCATCTCAAAAAAAACAAAAAAGAATAGCTCTCCTTCCCTCACCCCATTTTTATGTATATACCACTGTGGACTAATGGAAATTTTAAAAATTCAATATATGATTAGTTGGCCAGGCACGGTGGCTCACTCCTGTAATCCCAGCACTTTAGGAGGCCAAGGTAGGTGGATCACTTGAGGTCAGGAGTTTGAGACCAGCCTGGTCAACATGGTAAAACCCTGTCTCTACTAAAAAAAATAATAATAATAATACAAAAATTAGCTGGGCATGGTGGTGCGTGCCTGTAGTCCCAGCTACTGGGGATGCTGAGGAAGGAGAATCGCTTGAACTCGGGAGGTGGAGATTGCAGGGAGCCAAGATTGTGGCACTGCACTCTAGCCTGGGCAACAGAGCGAGACTCCATTTCAAAAAAGAAAAAGGAAAAATATATATATATGTATGTATATTTATGTATTATTAGTCCATTCCAGTTTTTACATTTTGTTTTGTGTTTTTGATGCTCAATTGTTCCAAATTTGGGCACTCTAGCATCAAACAAAGTCCAGCATCTTTTTGACATGTCCCAATTAGTCTTCATCCATTTCCTTGCTTTCTGGCACAACCAGATGTTCTTTAGGCTCACCTTATGCTCACCTTAGACTTGGGATTTCTCCAAGGAATCCTGATTCATTTTAGTAGGGAATGGTACTTAGAAACCAAGATCTGGGCCATAAGCGTATTCACTGTTTAATGGTATCATTGCTACTGTTCAGTGGATAGAGCTAGGAAGTTTGTGTGTGTGTGTGTGTTTGTGTGTGTTTATGCATGTGTACATGTGTGTTAGTTCTTTTAAGTCAGGAGTTCATACTTCAACTCCAATTCAAATCTAACACAACAAGGATATTCCATTTTATATATTCCCATTTTCCATTTTGTATCTCCTGTCTCATGCAGTGAATAACCTAGTTTCCAACATCAGCATATTTACTTATTTGCTGTATCATATGTTACACACAAAAATAGTTTCAAATTTACATCACTATAACAAACAGTCTAGAAAGTTCAAGATTTCTTTGAAGTCCTTTTTGTCCTTAGAATATATACCACTAAGGATAGTGTTTTCTTGCTTTTTAAAATTATTTTTAATTTACATTTTTGAGTATGCGAAAACAGTAACATGGCTGATAACTCAAAAACTATATAGAAAGGTATACATTTCCTTTCCTTCTGCTCTCTTTCCACCTACTCCCTATAGGTAACCATGATCATCAGTTTCTGGTGTATCCTTCCTATGTTTCTCTTTGCAAAAATAAATTATTAATATATTATCTTCTTTTGTATACGAAAGAAGTATACTATGTATATTCTTGCATCTTGCTTTGTTATTCCATTTTTTATTTTATTATTTTATTTTATTTTATTGCTGTTGTTGAGACAGAGTCTCACTCTGTCACCCAAGCTGGAGTGCAATGGTATGACCATGGCTCACTGCAACCTCTATCTCCTGCATTCAAGCGATCCTTCCACCTCAGCCTCCTGAGTAGCTGGGAGTACAGGTGTGTGCCACCATGCCCAGATAATTTTTGTATTTTTTGCAGAGCAGGGTCTTGCTATGTTTCCCAGACTGGTCTCAATTTCTGGGCTCAAGCGATCCACCTGTCTTGGCCTCCAGTGCTGAGATTACAGGTGTGAGCCATGGCGCCCAGCCATTATTCCATTTTTTAAATCTAAGACACTGACTTCTTATATATCCACCAATATGGATGCTAGTATACAACAGTGAATTAAATAATAATGACAGATATGATATGGCCAGGCACAGTGGCTCACACCTGTAACCCCAACACTTTGGGAGGCTGAGGCAGGCAGATCGCTTGAACTCAGGAATTTGAGACCACCCTGAGCAACATAGTGAGACCTGTCTCTACTAAAAAAAATTTTTTTAATTAACTGGTCGTGGTGATTCATGACTATAGTCCCAGCTTCAGGGAGACTGAAGTGAGAGGATAACTTGAGCCCGGGAGATCAAGGCTGCAGTGAGCCAAGGTCGCACCACTGCATTCCCACTGGGTGAGAGAGTAATACTCTGTCTCAAAAAAAAAAAAAAAATGCTACCTTAGAGTGAATTGTTTCACTTTTTTAAAAAACTAACTTTGGTCATTAGGTATTTTAAGGGTCATAAACTTTAAAAGCTAATTATTCTCTATAATTTATCGCCTTATATGCCTTAGTTGGCAAAATACAAAATACACCTACAGCACACTAAATTCTCTGGGGAACACATTCTGCACACTCTAGGCACTGAGAAAACATACAGAGTATGGAAATAAGCCTGGATTAGAGTCAGGATAGTCTTCTGGGAGATACTTGCAGTCTGAAGTCACTTCTCAACATGAAGAATTTTTTAGATCATCAGAGAGCACAAATTTGGGCTCTGAATACTCAAGAAAGGGCAATGTATGGTTATGCATTTGGAGAGGGGGGGATTTTCTCCCTCCAAAGAGCACCAAGACTGAGAAAGACAGTTCCTTTTTTCCTTCTGGACAGTGAGGTTTTGGGGTTTTGTTTTTTTAGCCTAGCCTGTTCTTACATAGTGTGTAGTCCTCTGTTCAAGGGACTCCTGTCAGCCTCCTCTCCTTGGCTGGGCCCCAGCCTTTGTCTTCTAGCCCCAGAATCCCTTGTACCCTCAAAATGGAAGCTTAAGGTCATCAAACATGATTGAAGAGCTATCTCAGGCAGTCAACTTCAGCTATTACTCACTTCTTGCCTTCCCGCTTTTACTTAATTTTTGGCCTGTGAGGATTTTGCTTTCTTGCCAGCTCAGAGATATATAGTAAGTTGAATCTACCTTTAGTTAGGGTACTTCAGGAAGTAGGTTAGTCATACTTCAGGAAATGGAAACTTTGATAATTAACAAACAGAATAGTAGTATTGGTTTGATGGCCATTACTGTCTCAGATCTTTTATAGTTCTTTATGTTTATATTTTATGGTTTATAGTTCTTTATGTTTATACAGTACTTTGCCATTCTTTGAGGCTCATTTCAAATCACACTTCTCCCACTGAAGCTTTCCTTGATTACCTGAGTCAACATTAATCTCCTCTGTTTGGAAATATTATACCACTGTTTGTCCTTATTAACCAAGGGATAACACTTCTAACCAATCCTTTCTGGTTTTAGTGATAAACATGTATTTAAACCCTGCTTAATGATCTGTTTCAGAAGTTTTGGTAAACTAATTTGTTTAAAAATGTGCATTTATCAGCCGGGCGCAGTGACTCTTGCCTGTAATCCCAGCACTTTGAGAGGCTGAGGCGGGTGGATCACCTGAGGTCAGGAGTTCAAGACCAGCCTGACCAACGTGGAGAAACCCTATCTACTAAAAATACAAAATTAGCCAGGCGTAGTGGCACATGCCTGTAATCGCAGCTACTCAGGAGGCTGAGGCAAGAGAATCGCTTGAACCCGGGAGGTGGAGGTTGTGGTGAGCCGAGATCGCACCATTGCACTCCAACCTGGGCAATGAAAGCAAAACTCCATATCAAAAAAAAAAGTGTGTTTATAGTAGCAACTTATTCCTGGTCATTATTCAGTCTTTCACTTTAAGTTTGTTAATTATAACTTTAGTACTTTTCAGTTGTATGTACAATCTGTCATAGACTGATACTGATTACACAGAAGTTGAATTCAGCTTCTGGTATTATCTCATCTCTTTTTTGTGTGTATACACACCTACTTGTACAGTCCATCCACATTCTCATTTTCTTCTGGGGAGGGGAATAACAAATCCTGGTTTGAGAAAGTTGGTTTATAAATTTTTTTCTTTCATGAAAGTAATATAACTATTTTCTATGTTTCTTTATTACTTTTTATTTTGCTACACCTACTGGAATGGAATATAACTACTTACTAGTAATAAATAGCAACAAAAGTAATATAGCAAATTTATTGAAAATTAGAAACTAGAAACGAAAACCTATATCATTATTAGCATTTTGGTAATTTTTTTTCCACTTCTGATGTGTTTTCATGCTTGTTATGATACTCTTTTTCATTTAACATTACTCCTAAACATTTTCTTATATAAACTATGATTTTGTATTTGAATAAAAGTAAACAAAGTCGTTTGTAAATTCAAGCACTACAAGGAAGCAAATATTAAGTGTACCTCTCTCCTCAGTCATGACCAGGACCTTCTCCCCTTAGATTACGTGTGTGGGTGGGGGGGTGTGTGTGTGTGTGTGTCTGTCTGTGTGTAACACAAATAGCATATCTTTACACAGCTAGGATGTTGCTCTACATTTTTTTACACACCTGCTTTTTTTTTCACTTAATGTATCCTGCACACTTTTTCATGTCAATGTACCTAGACCTACCTAATTATCAGTTATCAATATTCTGTTATCCCTTATTCTATTAATAACTAGTCCCTTACTGATGATGTAGCTGTCATTTTCAATTACTGCATATTACTCAATTGAATAGATATATTTGTAAAGGTATTATACTGTGATTTGCCTCTTAGAAAGTTTCTGAAATATTTAGTACCATTTTTGCTATATTATAAATTCTGTATTTGATTAAATTACATTATGTAATTCTTGATATTTGCAAGTTATATGTTTCCCACCTGGTTTCAAAGGATAGAGGTTGTAACTTAAATTTTGTGTTAAATAATTATACAAGAAACTTAATAGGCAGCAACAAATACACATTTGACTGCCTTATTACAGCCAGGTTCGATTGAGGGTCAACCTTTTTGGTTTGGTTTGGTTTGGTGTGTGTGTGTTTGGTTATGTGTATGCATGCACATCTGTGTACACTTTGATTTGAGTTCACCTTTTTACATGTTAATGTCATTTATTTTACCATTTCAGTTGAGTTGCCACCATATCCAGAGTCTTGGGCCATTTTTAAAGGAAATGTGTAAGAAGGATAAACTATTTCCAGAATTTGCACCTAGGTTGGAAATATAAGAAATGTACAGAATTGTGAATTACAGTCATGTGCTGCATAATGATTTTTTGGTCAACAATAAATTGCATGTATGACAGTGGTCCCATAAGACAACAATGGAGCATATATAGAAGCCTGATATATAAGCACTTGATATTTGTATTGCAGATCAAGTAGGGGAAATTATTGATATTCAGTAATAGTGCTGGTACATTTAGCTTTCCATGTTTAAAAAAAGAAAATATATGTATATCATCTAGGTTCATATAAGTATACCCTATGATGCTCACACAGGGATGAAATTGACCCAACACCGCATTTCTCAGAACGTATCCTCATTGTTAAGCAATCCATGACTGTACTCATATAAAGCCAAGTTCTGTCATGAGCCCAATACTATATTAGGTTGAACCATATAGGGTTACTGACATTCAGCCATTTTGACTTATAAAAAAAGGCAATTTCCTATATGATTCAACCTAATCTATATTTTATTTTATTTTTTTGAAGACAGGATCTTGCTCTGTCATCCAGGCTAGAGTGCAGTGGGGCGATCATGGCTCACTGCAACCTCCACCTCCCAGGCTCAAGCAATTCTCACGCCTCAGCCTCCCAGGTAGCTGGGACTACAGGCGCACACCACCACATCTGTCTAAATTTTTCTATTTTTAGTAGAGATAGAATTTCACCGTGATGGCCAGGCTGGTCTCGAACTCCTGACCTCAAGTGATCCACCTGCCTTGGCCTCCCAAAGTGCTGGGATTACAGGAGAAAGCCACAGAGCTTGGCCTCTAATCTGTATTTTAAATTCAAAGAAGCATTGTAGAGAGAAATATGAGTTGGACTATAAACAGCTTTTTTAATAGGTGGAGAAGGCATCATAAGAGAAGGCCTAGAGTCTAGGATTAGCATGGCATCTAGAGAATATTATGAAGCGTAGTGGATAACTTTAGGCCGAGTGTGGCAGCCCATACCTGTAACCCTAGCACTTTGGGAGGCTGAGGCAAGCAGATCACCTGAGGCCAGGAGTTTGAGGCCAGCCTGGCCAACATGGTGAAACCGTGTCTCTATTAAAAATACAAAAATTAGCCGGGCGCGGTGGCTCACGCCTGTAATCCCAGCGCTTTGGGAGGCCGAGGCGGGCGGATCACAAGGTCAGGAGATCGAGACCACGGTGAAACCCCGTCTCTACTAAAAATACAAAAAATTAGCCGGGCGCGGTTGTGGGAGCCTGTAGTCCCAGCTACTGGGGAGGCTGAGGCAGGAGAATGGCGTGAACCCGGGAGGCGGAGCTTGCAGTGAGCCGAGATCGCGCCACTGCACTCCAGCCTGGGCGACAGAGCGAGACTCCGTCTCAAAAAAAAAAAAAAAAAAATACAAAAATTAGCTGGGCATGGTGGTTACTGCCTGTAATCCCAGCTATTCAGGAGTCTGAGGCACGAAAATTACGTGAACCTGGGAGGCAGAGGTTGCAGTAAGCCAAGATGGCACAGAGTCTGTCTCCAAAAAAAAAAAAAAAAAAAAAATAGCGGATAACTTTAAATTAAGCTGAACATGAGTTGTAGTAGGAGACAGAATAGAATAGAAAGGGCTTAGTTATTCTGGGATTGAATGCCAAGTGGAGGTATTCTAAACTTTTTCACTTTTATAGTTTAAGCCACTAGTCCTTAAACTTTGGTAGGTAGCAAAACTGCTGGGTTTACTAAAACAGATTACTCAGCTCTACTGCCAGAGTTTCTGATTCAGTATGTCTGGGTGAGACCCAATAATGTTAACACATTTCTTGATGATAGTGATGCTTATGCTGCTAGTGGGAGGACTACCTTGAAAACCATTGTTTTAGGCTATGGGAGATTTACTAGAGATATTTGAGCATAGAAAGCACTTGGTGAAATTGCTTTAGGAATATTATGTGGAATTGTGCAGAGCAGATTGGAAGAGAGAGTGATGAGAGTCAGCATGTCTACTTTATGAACCCATTACATAAATTAATCCATGAAGCCATCCCAAGTTATCCCACACAGTGTTATCACTGTTTTGGCTTCTCTTAGCTCTGTCACCTGACTTAATCTGTTTTATTCCCTCTGTGTCCATGTTGAATATGAAGAACCTGTCTGTTTTCAACAACTTAGTCTCCCTTTTTTTTGCCCTTTTTGTCTCCTTTCCCAAATTTGAAAGGCCATGATGATGACGTTTTCAGAGTTGTTCTATTTGGGCATTTTATCTATGTTTATTATTTTGTTTCTATTTTGGCAGTTTCCTCTCTCAAAATAAAGACTTTTTATATTTTTTTTATTTCAGAATGGGAAACTAAAGTCCAAGCATGTACTCCAGTGGAGAATATGTCTAAACTCACAAAGGAAGAAACCCAGACCATCAAATTAGAAGACTCATATGACTACAATGATAGATTACAGAGGCGAGCAACAGGTGGCTTCTGGAAATTTCACACTAATGAAAGAGGTTTCAGTTTGAAGTCAGTCCTTTCACAAGAAGATGATCCTACAGAAGAATGTCTTAGTAAATATGATATATATAGAAATAATTTTGAAAAGCATTCAAACCTAATTGTACAGTTTGATACCCAATTAGATAATAAAACTTCTGTGTATAATGAAGGCAGGGCAACCTTCAATCATGTCTCATATGGTATTGTACATAGGAAAATACTTCCTGGAGAGAAGCCTTACAAGTGTAATGTGTGTGGGAAAAAATTTAGGAAATACCCTTCCCTCCTGAAACACCAAAGTACCCATGCCAAAGAGAAATCGTATGAATGTGAAGAATGTGGGAAGGAGTTTAGGCATATTTCATCCCTCATTGCACATCAGAGAATGCACACTGGAGAAAAACCATATGAATGCCACCAGTGTGGTAAAGCCTTCAGCCAGCGTGCACACCTTACTATACATCAGAGAATTCATACTGGAGAGAAACCCTATAAGTGTGATGACTGTGGGAAAGACTTTAGTCAGCGTGCACACCTTACCATCCATCAAAGGACACATACTGGAGAGAAACCATATAAATGCTTGGAATGTGGTAAAACCTTCAGTCACAGTTCATCACTGATTAATCATCAGAGAGTTCATACTGGAGAAAAACCTTATATATGCAATGAATGTGGGAAGACTTTCAGTCAGAGTACACACCTTCTTCAGCATCAAAAAATACATACTGGGAAGAAACCATATAAATGCAATGAATGTTGGAAAGTGTTTAGTCAGAGTACTTACCTTATTCGACATCAGAGAATTCATTCTGGAGAGAAGTGTTATAAATGTAATGAATGTGGAAAAGCCTTTGCTCATTCCTCAACCCTTATTCAACATCAAACCACTCACACTGGAGAGAAATCCTATATATGTAATATATGTGGGAAAGCCTTCAGCCAGAGTGCAAATCTTACTCAACATCATAGAACACATACTGGAGAGAAACCATATAAATGCAGTGTGTGTGGGAAAGCATTCAGCCAGAGTGTGCACCTTACTCAACATCAGAGGATTCATAATGGAGAAAAACCCTTTAAATGCAATATATGTGGGAAAGCATATAGACAAGGTGCAAATCTTACTCAGCATCAAAGGATTCATACTGGAGAGAAACCCTATAAATGTAATGAATGTGGGAAAGCTTTCATTTATTCCTCATCACTTAATCAACATCAGAGAACTCATACTGGAGAGAGACCCTATAAATGTAATGAATGTGATAAGGATTTTAGCCAGAGAACATGCCTTATTCAACACCAGAGAATTCACACAGGAGAGAAACCCTATGCATGTCGTACATGTGGTAAAACCTTCACCCAGAGTACAAACCTTATTCAGCATCAACGTGTTCATACAGGTGCCAAACATCGTAATTAATGGATAAGGGAAACTTCAATTAGGTTTTACAACTTCATTTCAATTTTATTTTGTGCATTCTGTGTGTCAGAATATTCAGAAGAAATCCGAAGAAGTGCAATATGTTAGATACCACTCAGCAGAAGTATCAGAAGTAGTGGTAGGGATATAACCTATTTAGATTTAATGTGAAATTTAAGAAGGAAACTTGACTTCTTAACCTTTATTTGATATGAGTTTAATTCATTACAGAAAGAAACCCTGTGAAGGGTGTTCAGAAACATAACTCTTCAACTCTTTATTTCAAGTACAGTCATCCCTCAGTATACTCGGGGGATTGGTTCCAGGACCACCCATGTACACCAAAATCTACCCATACTCAAGTTGCACGGTCAGCCTGGTGGAACCTGTGTATATGAAAAACCCTACATCTACGCAGGTTTCCCATCCCTGAATAATGTGCTTTCAAACTCTGTTCAGTTGAAAAAAAAAAATTCCAGTATACGTGGATCTGTACAGTTCAAATGTGTTGTTCAAGGGTCAACTGTACATCCTGATGAGGCCTTATGAATGTAACTTGGGAAGGTGTCCATCAAGTAGAGATTTCACACCAGAGAGTGATCTTAAAATTACAGAAAAGAGAAAGCTGCTTTCAGGCCTTTTATTCCCAGCTTTGAAGCCTTAAAATATGTAAAGGATTCCTTTCCCTTTTTTACTTCCCCTTCTCCTGTTATGCCATAACTGCCATATGGAGCCAGTAGGTTTGAAAAAAACAGTTCAAAGTATTTTAAAGATTTCTATATGACCACTGTTTGGTTACACCTTCCCTCACATATCGAAATATTAAAGAGAAGCTTAATGAAAGATATGATAGAAACTAATGTGTATATAACATTAGATGTGTAGAGATTTAGTTAAACAGGCAAAAATTACATGCTCCAAGCTTAAATGAATTTTTAATACACATTAGCCTTGATTTTACTAGGTTTTGACATTCAAGGTCATCCTGAAGGAAAAAAGTAGGTATAAGGTATACAGTTTGCATTTTTTTCATCTGACTCCTAAATTTATACTTTAGATTTCTCTGTGACTGTTTTACTATGGAAAGTTCATTTCTTCCACTTAAACACATTTCTTGAGTGTCTACTATGCCTAGGTCCCAGACTTCCTAATTGGATCCTTTCAAGGCTTGTTACAGTGCTGAAAATCACAGGTGGTTTACACAACAGAAAGATTTCCAGAGCAATGAGAGAGTGAGGATGTGATATTTGGTCATGGGATGAGCATAAGTAACCTGCTAAAATGGGTTGCCAAATGCTACCTACATCCCAAGAGAAGGAAGTGGAAGTAATAGTGTAGCTATATAAATAATGTGAGAAAAAATAAATAATGGAGATTAGATTTGAGTTCACTGCAGAATGTGGGTTAGGGGAAAAGGTGAAATTTTAATGGAGTGAGGAAAAAAATACATAGATAATTGCTATAACATGAAATGTAATTGGACTTGCTTTGCCTATAAAATGAGTGGCTAAATAAAAAAGAATTCAGCCTGAATATTAGAAGAAACTAAAAACAAAGTGACTGATTTTTAAGGAATAATTGGAAGCCTGACACTCCCTCATACATGCAAGTAAAATAGAGGTTACTCTTAACATGTCAGGAAAAAATTTAATTGGCAAAAGCACTGATGCAGTAATCATTAAACAATGATAACTGGATTTGTGGGTCTTAAAAGGAAAACTGGCAGAAATGCAAATAGAAAATAGATAAAAATACTATTGTATTTCATATTTACAGCATTCCACTACCAGAATATAAGGCCATATTCTGATAACTGAGATTTCATTGTGCTCATATTTGTTTCTCCAGTCCCTTGCATAATAGTGCATAGTCAATACATGGTTGAATTAATGAATAAATTATATAAATTAGATTTCAGTAATAAAGTAGAATTGACTGGCATGGAGTGAAAGTTGGCATAACTAAAAATACTTTTGTGCATATATCAAAGAAATGTTCAACAAATAACATTTACTTGGGAACTGCTTAAAAGTAGTGAATCAGATTTCATGGGACATCCTTGTACAGGAAGTTTTCCTGAGCTAAATGAGGGGAAATTGATATCAATTCTGGTACTATAAATATCAATTTAAGCTTGTATTAACCATGCAACTTCCTTTGGACATTACTGTTTATAAAACCATCCTACAAACAGGTACTGAAGGAAAGACCCGGGATGCTAGCATCCTAAAGGCTATATTGTTGAGTGTTTTCTTTAAAAAACTTGATTTCCATTTCCCTTACATTAGTTAACCTTGATTTCATAGTATCATCCTGCACAAAGTACAGGTTGCAGAATACTCAAACTGTGCTTATATAGCTATGTTTTTTTAAATAACAGTTGTTTGACCTTATTTTTTTGATGCTGCTTCATCCCTCACACAGCACTTATTTCCCTTGGTTGAGCATGTGGCATGTGACAGTCCATAGCACCTTCCTTTGCATTACTCTGTATTTCCTGCCTTTGTATGTTTTATGTAAATAATGCATTTATAAAGTCTTCCACTGATAAACAGAGGCAATTGATGCCCTTATAAAATAACAGACTAGTAATAGTGGAGAACTCTAGATTTTTGTGTATTTTTCCCACTTTTACAGTTGTCTGACCCACAAATTATTCAACAGTTTTTAGCAAATAGCTTTATTTTCCGGAACTTTTTATTATGAGTTTTCAAATATACAGAAAGGTTTAAAAATAATAAAGTGAACTGTATACCCACCTAGATTTTAAAACTAACATTTTGCCATATTTTTTTTAACCAAACATTGGAAAGGAACTTACAGACATTACATTTCATCGCTAAACACTTAAGCATGCATTGCATAAAAATAAGGATGGTCTTTTACATAACCACAATACATTTACATACCTTTAAAAAAAAAAAAAAAGAACAGTAATTCCCTAATATCTGAACACCTAGTCTGTGTTTAAATTTCCTCTGTTGATCCAGTCAGTTTTCACACATAGTATTGATTATTAAATCTGTTTCATCTATCTAGAACAGTCCCCACTTTGGTACTTCTTCTTTAAGAGAGCAGGTCAGTTGTCTTGAAAAACGTCTCACGTTCAGGATTCAACTGACTATTTACATGTGGGTTGTTCTGGTATCCCCTGTAGTTTCCATAAATTAGAAGTTAGGGCAAAAGGCTTGATTGGGTTGTTTAAACATTTTTAATGATAACATCTCACAAATGTATTTCATAGTGCATCATATCAAAAGTCTCATTAATATCAGGTTGAGTCACTATCAATGGATCACTCATTTGAGGTCACCAGATCTTCCCAACATAAAGATAGTTTTTCCTATTACAGTTAGTCAGTGTACTGACACTGGCAGCATATGGATATTTTGATTGCCAACAACTTTTTACCTGGTAAAAAGTAACCAACGATGATCCTTGCCTGAATCCATTGTCTCATCAGTGTTTGCAAAATGACAATTTTCTAATTCTACCACTCTACATTTGTTGAGTGGCATTCTTGTATAACCTTCCCTCATCAACTAGGAATGCACTAGAGGCAGAGTCAGGCTCAATTATTTTGCCTTAATTACCAGTGTAGGAGTTTAATTACCAGTAAAGAGTTTGATGCTCTCATCTGCAGTGATAACAAATGATTCAATGTGTTAACAGTCATTTATGATCATTGTTTCTGATGTTCAGATTGTCCCAAATTTGGCCAGGTGGAGCCCTTCAAGAAGCTCTTGTGTCCTTCTGACATTCACTCTCTAGTCTTTGGACACTTGATTGCCTTCTAACACAAGATATCTCAAGTTGACCTTGCATTTTCAATACCCCAGGCATGGAATGAAACCTTTTTCCAAGAATCCCTGGCTCCTTCTAATAGGTAGCTATTTAGACACCAAGATCTGGGCACTAGGCATTCTCACTGCTCCTGGAGTGTCACTGGCAATTCTTTCCAATCATTCAAGTTGGTTTTCATAAAGACAACTCTTCACTCATGCCATCAGTTATATAATGTCTGTGTGATGAGGGATATAATTACATAACTGGGATAAACTTTCGGGCGCAAACAACTAAATCTTGTTAAGCATGCACCTAAATTGGAGAGAACACTTCCATGTTATGTATGCTAGAAAGCAGCAAATTAGCTGCAAGAGGCCTGTGACAAGGCCATCAGGAAATTTACAAGGGAATAGAGCTTGTCAGTTAATCTGCCAAGTGGGTTGAGGGCAATTAAGAGAGCAACTAGATGTATACCTAATCTGTTGTGTTTTAACTATCACATGTCTTGATAACTTATGGTATTTATAAGCTAATAGCCCTCCTTTCCTATCACATCTCTTAAGGCAGATTTCTAGTAAGATCTGAATATTAATCCTAAGGATCTGTTTCATGCAAATCTAAGTACTAGTTTTTCTTACTAAACCTTTATTTGGTCTCTAAAACTTTAAGGCTGTTACGTTTCATTCTTTGTCTTCTGGTGTCAGTTCACTTGCATGTGCCCGTAAATGTATTCTTACTCCTCTGTTTCTGTTATTCTCCCTATGGCTCTACCTTTCATAAGTATTAGCTCCTTAGAACACTGTAACCATTAAAAATGGCAAGCATGTGCACAACAGTGATACATACAAATGTGTAAGTGTGTAAGCACCATCGGGCCCCACACCCTGTATGAATGGGGAAAGTGAAGCCCATGATGCTGAAGTATCTTGCTTGAGGTCATACGTCATATAATGACAGAATAAGGATTGGAACAGCATAGCTCCAGCACTTAAAATTAATTGAGTTCTTCTTGTAAAATAATGTTGAATGGAAATTCTAAGTACAAAGAATATGTACCTACAATTTTATAAAATTATGTATTTTTATGAGATTAGAGCACTGAAAGTTTTTAAAATCTGTTTTTGTCTTATTTCCCATAGTTTCTTTCTGTTTGTTTTTTGTTTGTTTTGTTTTTTGTTTTAAGGAGCAGAGAGTTTAATAGGCAAGAAGGGGCTAGAAGGAAGGGAGAAGGAAGAAAGAAGCAGCTCCCCTGTACAGAGACAGAAGGAGAAGGGGCTCCAAAGCCGAAAGAGAAGGTCCCCACCTGCCATGGACACCAGCTAGGTATATATGCAAAGGCTGGAGAACACAGTGTTTGATTTGCATAGGGCTCAGGGGATTGGTTTGACTGGGCATGTCTTTACATAGCCAGAGAAAGAGCTGGCCCTCCCACCCTAGTCTTTTAATATGCAAATACGGGGCGCCATGATGTTCTACACACGTGGGGATAGGTGGGGGTGGCCATGTTGCCAGGAACATGTGGGGCAAGGGCAAGAAGGCTGTGGGAATCACCATGTTGCCTTGACCCAGTTTCAAATGGTCTGCATTTGCATATCAAAGGTTGACAGCCTGATTGTAAGAGCCTGGGCTTTACAAGAATCTTTTCTGGAGATGCTTTAAAAAACTAGAACTTCCCAAGGACCCCTTTACCTCTCTATCTGCCTAAAATAATTTCTTAGTAACTCCTACCACATTCCTCCCTGTGGCGATATGACACTAACTGCTGTTAGGGGGTTTTGGGCTACGACTCTTTCTGGCTACTTCCTGCTTTTCAGCAGGAAGTCAAATGGGGACCAGCAGCGAGGGCTCCTCCTGGGGTCAACTTAACGGTCCTCTGGAGACTGGCGTGTCTATATGTGGTTCAGTTTGCAGCATCATTTAGAGTTTGACTGCTTCAAGGTGAGAAGAAAGAGTTTGAGTTATAGTATTGAGTGTACAGGGTCCAAATATCAATACAAGACATATAAGCAAGAGAGGGCTTGATAAAGGGGCTAACCAATTCCATAAAGAAGAATGGAATTCATTAAAGAGGGACTGTAGCCACGCAGGGCTGAAGCTGGCATTTTCCCTGAGCCTGTTAATAATTTTGATTTAGTTTTTAAGTACCTGTAGATTTTCCTCTACTAGAGGTGTTAATCATTACTAAACCCAATAAAAAGTCCTAGCAGAGGCCGGGCGCAGTGGCTCATACCTGTAATCCCAGCACTTTGGGAGGCCAAGGCGGGTGGATCATGAGGTCAGGAGATGAAGACCATCCTGGCTAACACAGTGAAACCCCGTCTACTAAAAATACAAAAAAATTAGGCATGATGGCGGGTGCCTGTAGTCCCAGCTACTCGGGAGGCTGAGGCAGGAGAATGGCGTGAACCCAGGAGATGGAGCTTGCAGTGAGCCAAGAGTGCATCACTGCACTCCAGCTTGGGCAACAAAGTGAGACTCCATCTCAAAAAAAAAAAAAAAAAAAAAAAAAAAAAAAAAAGTCCTAGCATACTCAGTGATAGTAAAACTTTCATGCTTCCTTTTTGTCAGTAGTTAACTATTATCCCTGCTATAAGGATAATTAAGCAAAATACAACAGCAATGGAAACTCTGTCCAATATTTCAGTTAGAAGGTGCTACCATGTATAACCCTATTGCAAATAGTAGAGTGAGTATAGCAACTTCCACAAGTATGGTGTAGTAGATAATTTCCATGTAAAATTTTACTTGCCAAGATACAGAATTTTCCTTTGGTAGTCTATGAAGCCTTGGTTTTATTTTCCCAAACAAAAAAAACCTCTGGGTTATGGGCATCATACTCACTTTCATTACCTGGCAGAATTTGCAGGATAATTGCCCAGAACTAGCATATTGATTCAGATTTTTACATTACCTATCCCTTTTTATTTCTTCCAAACTGGAGGGGATTACCACTTGATTCAGAGGAATAAGCAGGGTTAGTACAAAATGTAGGCAAAAAGTTTAAAAACAATGAGACTAGGATTTAATGAGAAATGTATGCTAAGCTTTGGAGAAATGTATGATAAACTTTGGAGCATAATTTTTCTCTCCAGTCCTCACTTTTGATAAAAACAAATTATGATAGGACCGTGTGTGTTGTCCGTAAACTTTAGTCCTATACATGGCCTGATTATTTGCGTAAAGTGCAGTGAGAAAGGTTATTTCTATACAGGCCTTTTGGATTGGCTTTGATGAAACTGTTCCACAAGGAATCTCAGATAATACCTTTTAAAGCCAAGCCCAGCCATGGGTTTGTATCCTCAAACACCTGTGAGTTGGGTGATCCCCTCCTCCTGAGGTCCCAAGATAAACTCGGAGCTCCCAGACCTGTTAGAAAGTGACATTCTTTACTGACCACATGTTAGGAATCCTGTGTGGGGACTGTGCAGACAAGGTATGAGGCCAGTTCTCCCAAACGGGCCTTTATTGGCTCTGCATGTCAAGCTTCATTCCTTAAAAAGAAACACATCGTTTTCAGTCAAAGCCTTGGTTAAAATAACCAGTTTTTCCAATTGTGTCCTGTTGACAAAGAAAAATGGATTCTTACTGCACTGATGCAAACAGCTATATTGCCATAAGTTAAGAGTACTTACAACTAGTCTCCAAATTCTAGAGGAACCAGGCAGAGAAAAATAAACACGCTCCAAATTTTGTTCACAGGAGTATACCTTACTCAATTATTAAAGGCCATAAATAGTTTAAAACTTTGACTCTGAAAAACAAAACAAGGATCAGCAATATTCCAAGCAAAGTTAAAAAGTCTGCTTTAACTTTCTGAGTGCAGTCCATTTAGTTAACTCTTGTTTTGCTTGATATTTGTGAACATGTTACTTCTTTATGAGTCCCGTACATTCTTCTCTATTCCAGTGTTACAATCTTTAAAGCTATTAAAAACCTGCATTTGAGAATACCTGTTAAACTCCTTAATAGAGCTTGATTATAAACTATTTTTTGAGAAGGAACAAAGCAAGACAACAATTGTCTGCAAATGACAAAATTCTCAGGATAGTTAAAAACATGACTGACAAAGAAGTTTATTTATCTTCATGGTTTACAATAACTTTACCCTTAATTATGATTGATAGCACATACTTAGACATTAGAATCTTAGAAATCCCATACAATTCTGGAACATATATTAGTATTATTCACCAAAATATAACTTAAATAAGATTGGACATCATTTTGGCAATCTCATGTGACTACACATGTCAAATAATCCTGTTTACCTCTTTTCTGAATGTTTCAGGGGCCCTCTGAGCTATCCAAAGAGCCAGGCATCAGGAAGGACAATTTCCAGATTGCCATAAATTATTTTGCCAAAATGATGACTCAAGGCAAAAACCTTTCATTATCCTTTTTATGAAATGAAAATCTTGTTCAAAGCAAAATTTTACCCTTGCATTAGTTTATTAATGTTAACCCCAATTTGTTTACATGAAACCTTATAGATTATTCCATCTAATCCTAATCAATTTGACCATGAGGTGAAATCTGTAATCTTTTTTTTTTGAGATGGAGTTTCATTCTTGTTGCCCAGGCTAGAGTGCAATGGCATGATCTCGGCTCACCGAAATCTTGGCTCACTGCAACCTCAGCTCACCACAACCTCCACCTCCTAGGTTCAAGCGATTCTCCTGCCTCAGCCTCCCAAGTAGCTGGGATTACAGGCATGTACCACCACCCCTGGCTAATTTTGTACCTTTAGTAGAAATGGGGTTTCTCCATGTTTGTCAGCCTGGTCTCAAACTCCTGACCTCAGATGATCTGCCTGCCTCGGCCTCCCAAAGTGCTGGGATTACAGGTGTGAGCCACCACACCCAGCCAAGGTGAAATCTTTACAAACCTTTTATAACCCTTTTACTAAGTGACAGATTGGTGTCTTAAGAACTCCTTGCTATGCTTTTATTTTAATGCTTAATTTATGAAAAGACCATGTAGATACTATGGGAGAAGATGCTGTAGTGCTTCTACCATGCATTGCAGTGCGAGGCAACCCAAAGCCAATTAGCTTATTTTGTAATTAGCCCATCCCTGATGGGAGTCTCATCTCCCAGTGCGGGGTGAGGATGTTTCCTTATCTTCCAGGTGGCCAAGAGCATCCCTGATTAATAACTACTATTAGCCATCCCTTACAGTGTATTTTCTACTTAATTATTACACACCAAAGTTTTCTCATAATGCAAAGTAATTTCTGATACCCCAAAAACTCAAAACCATCAGATAATACAATGCAAAACAGAACAGAGCCTTTGATTTTGAGAAGGAACTATTTGCTTTTAATTCCTGGGGTTTCATGAGGAAAACAGAGGGGTTTTTTCCCAAAACGGGGTCTGTGGCGCCTCCTCTGTTTTTCCCAAGGAGTCCCATGCTACCAGAAGTTATCTTAGGGCCTTGTATGCATGCATTAAGAGTAGTAAAACAAAAAATGGAGAAAAATAATTCAGTCGACTGAGATGAGCCTTTTTCCAGAAAAACAAGATTCAAGAAGAGAAAAAACATAAAGGCCTTTTAATGTACCTATAACTTGAATATCCACTTTTAATTAAGCTGAGCACTCTTTAAGAAAATTATTTTAAATCCCTTGCTACTTGACTTTAGTCACACCAAGCAGTTAAGATTTTTGGCTTTTGAACTTTACAATAAGTAACCTCACAGGTGAAACTAAAGAGCTTTAATTAGGTTATGACTTAACCAGGAGTGTAAAAGGTATTTTTAAAGAAGCGACAGGCAGCTTTTTTTTTTTTAAGACAGAGTCTCGCTGTCACCCAGGCTGGAGTGTAATGGCATAATCTCGGCTCACTGCAACCTCTGCCTCCTGGGTTCAAGCAGTTCTCCTGCCTCAGCTTCCCGAATAGCTAGGACTACAGTTGTATGCCACCACGCGCAGCTAATTTTTGTATTTTTAGTAGAGATGTGATGTCATCATGTTGACCAGGCTGGTCTTGAACTCCTGACCTCGTGATCCACCCGGACAGGCAGCTTTTACAACTGTCACTGCAAAATTGTGACTGAGACAGTGGAAGAGATCTGACCCAAACAACTCCATTTTGTTTACAGCCCCCAAGCTGTCCTTGCCCATCCCTGGGCATAGGCTGAACCAACTTTGGGAGGAGCCTGGTTTACAGTTGATAGTCTAAAACAAAGACAATAACAGCTGCTTCTCAAGATATACTTCCCTCTTGCCTGGGGACCAGACCAAGAAACTAGCTACAGGATTAGAAACCATGGCCCAAGAGCCATGTAGCTGGAGGCTACAAGATTTTGGCCCTCCCTAAACTGCTCTCATGATCAGTGCTTAAGATGTTTTGTAAACCCTGCCCTTGATGGATCAGCTGACACAGCCCAGACTGACAAACTGGCGTATCTCATTTAGCACAAGAAGACAGCCACCATTGTAAAATGGCGGAGACTAAAACAAAGTATTGCCATGCGGCTACAGATTATGTTCCCATGACATGAAACAAGATGGAGGCCTGTAGCCAAGTTTGCCAGTTGACGCTTTGCTGGGCTGGTTTGAACAGCAGGCTTGTGGGGTTCTCGGCCTGCATCCTGACCTAAGATACCTTTTCTTTCTTTCTTTTTTTTTTTTTTTTTTGAGACGGAATCTCGCTCTGTCACCCAGGCTGGAGTGCAGTAGTGTGATCTCGGCTCACTGTAAGCCCTGCCTCCCAGGTTCATGCCATTCTCCTGCCTCAGCCTCCCGAGTAGCTGGGACTACAGGTGCCTGCCACCAGGCCCGGCTAATTTTTTGTGATTTTTTTTTAGTAGAGACGGGGTTTCACCGTGTTAGATGGTCTCAATCTCCTGACCTCGTGATCTACCCACCTCGGCCTCCCATAGTGCTGGGATTACAGGCGTGAGCCATCGGGCCCGGCCAAGATACCTTTTCTTTAACAGAACCATACAGAAAGATATACAAAGCAGAGCAGATTGTTTACAGCTTAAGACCAACCTCACAAATCCTTTTTCATTGATTATAAATTTAAAGAAAACATAAACAATCATCTTTATTATCCCTTTTATTATCCCTTTATTATCCCTTTTCCAGTTTCCACAGGAAGAGAGAAGCCAAAAGCCCAACCGGTAAGAAGATTTTACCCTTTTGCCAGCATATCAGGCTTCTGGGTTTCCTTCCCCCTAGCTCAACTCTACGCCAAGCTTTTTAAGGTTTGGAAAATTAACCTTTTCCATGTTGGAAGAACATTATAAAAGAGATAGAAGCCATTTTAAACTGAGGAAGAAGGAAAACCACCACAGAAAGGAGTTCCACTTAGGGTTGTCAGGAGGTATTGCCTCTTTTCCTATTGGGAATGGTGTTTCCCCTTTGCCTTCCCAATTTTTTCTTTTCCCTTTTGTTCTACTATAGGAGACATATTGCTTATCTCCAAAATTTTCTTCTGCTTGCAGAGCTGCCTGTTTTAGCTACAGTGAGGGTTTGCCTTAGCAGCAACATAACATCCCTTCACGAGAGGTTAAATACCTGAGTTAAATTTTGGAAAGGTTCTGTGTACTTATTAAGGTCGTCAGAAAATTGGCCTAAGTCTCCCTTTACTTGCCAAAGGTCCTGCAATGAGAAGGGAACTTGAAGGGGCCCCAAATAAGGGGGACCCTCAGATGACTTCCCTGAAAGTTACTTTTTTAATTTGGGGAGAACTGTTTTCCCTGGGCCTGCCCAATATGACTGCAAAAGAAAATAAGCCACTTTTTCTTCAAAGTTTCAAGGTCGAAAGAGTCCCAGTGCTTCAAAATACACCCAAGGGGAGTGCATGTTGAAGACGATCTGTTACCCATCTAGAAAGAGAAGTGAGAATAAAAGCATCCTTTTAGTCTCCTTCCTTTTGGTATGAGATCAAGAATGGAGAAGAAAGCAGTAGGAGGTGTCTCCCAACTATTTTCTCTCCTTCGTTCCTGGATTCCCAGCACCCATTTAAATATGCCACCCATGACTGCAGGTGTAACCCTCCAAGCCATGGCACCAGAGGATCTGAGTTTGGGGCCTTAGTCACGCTGTTTCCAAGCAATCAGTTTTCTGCCTTTTATTTCCCTTTGACCTCCTAGACTTGTGTGGCCTCCCAAAAAATGGATTTCAAGAAAAACCATGTAATTAGGAAAAGCCCCTTTAAGGGAGGGGGCGTGCTGGATTGAACCGTATATCCTGCTATTATAGCCCATGCTAAAGCATTTACCCATAGAAGAATGGTTCCGGTTAACTTCTGGACTTAAAATCCCCTTACTAATTAAGTACTGTCTTAGTAGGAGCCAGAATGATGGCTTAAAGGAACATAGGAACTGAATGGCCATCTTCCTGCCAGTGGGACAATATTGAGACTAAAATTTGGCTACGGAAGACATCCTCCTCCTGTTAAAAAGTAGAAACTTACGGTTCTTAGAAGAGGTCTAGAGCCTGATTTCTACTAGGTGGCTTAGAAATACCATGTGCTTGCCAGATAAAACGTAGAGAGACATTTATTGAGTCACTGCCTGCCTTGATTCACGATCTTTTCTAACAGAATCCTGCCCATTTAGACACACAGAGAGAGAGAGAGACCACGGATAGAAAGAGAAAGAAAGTTTGGCGACAGGGTAGCTGGAAGAGAGCCTTGAGATTAAAGGACGATTTAAAGTTGAAATCCGCTCCGTATTCAGCAGTCTCATGATTGAATTTCCTTTCCCGGCCAATGCACCAAAATGATATGGCTCCGATGAGTGGAGGAATACCAGGGTTCTTGGTCCTCATGCCGGTTTAGATGAAATGACACGGACACACATGGAGTGGTTTTAAGGGGTGGAGAGCTTAATAGGCAAGAGGGGCAAGAAAGAAGGGAGAAGGAAGAAATAAGCAGCTCCCCTGTACAGAGATGGGGTAGGGGGGCCTCCAAAGCCAAAAGAGGAGGTCCCCTCCCGTACAGTTTCTTAAATTCAAATGTTTAAATACGAACATCTCAATTCAGGATGCACCTCCCACTACCAATTTTTCACTCAGATCTATCCCAAGTTTCAAAGCCATATAGTCAGTGATCACCCAGAACTATCTCATAAGTACCTTATGTGGTTTAACCTAAAACTAAATTGTTTTCATCCCCACACCTCTTCTCTCTAAATTCATTATAACTTTGACAGGGGAGCTAGGAGCCACTCTCTTATTCACCAGTAATCATCTTAGTCCTATTGGTCTTACAATAAAGTTGGCTGTTTCATGCCTACAAGAGTAGAGGCTTTTTCCTGAAGAACAATTTTGGGCCATACCAAAATAAGATCTGCATCCAGAAGTTGAAAAGGAATGATCTCCACTGTAAACTGATTTTAAACTATACCTGGAATATTCATGCTGAGCACTATATTTTACATTAAAGTAGAGCCATCCCTCAGTATTGGTTCCAGGATTGGTTCCAGGACGCCCATGGATACCAAAATCCTTGGATGCTCAAGTACCTGATATAAAAAATGGCATAGCATTTGCATATAACTGATGTACATTCTCCCAAATACTTTAAATCATCTCTAGATTACTTATAATACCTAATACAATGTAAGTACCATGTAAATAGTTGTTACACAGTAGTTTTAAATTTTTATTGCATTATTTTGAGGGTTTTCTGCTCAATATTTCCAATCTGTGGTTGGGGGAAACACAGAACATAGCCAGGCATGGTGGCTCACGCCTGTAATCCCAGCACTTTGGGAGGCAGAGGTGGGCAGATCACGAGGTCAGGAGATTGAGACCATCCTGGCTAACATGGTGAAACCCCATCTCTACTAAAATACAAAAAATTAGCCGGGCATGCTGGCATGCACCTGTAGTCCTAGCTACTTGGGAGGTTGAAGCAGGGGAATCGCTTGAACCTGGAAGGCGGAGGTTGCAGTGAGCCAAGATTGTGCCGCTGCACTCAGCCTGGTGACAGAGCAAGACTCCATCTCAAAAAAAAGAAAAAAGAAGAAAAAAGAAATGCAGAACATTTGCATACCAAGGGCCAAGAGCCAACTCTATAATACCTTACACTAGGGTCCTAGGAAGTCCCACCTGCTAAGGGGACTCTGGTGCCACTAAAATGGAAGTGATCAAGGATGCTGAGAAGGCCAATTTCTGGTCCTGCCCTTTCTCAAACCAAAAGAAAGCAGTAATGGCGAAGATTCACTTAAGAACCAGAAAGGGGGCGGGTTTGGTGGCTCATGCCTATAATCCTACCACTGTGGAAGGCCGAGGCGGGTGGATCACCTGAGATCAGGAGTTCGAGACCAGCCTGGCCAACATGGCAAAACCCGTCCCTACTAAAAATACAAAAATTAGCTGGGCACAGTGCAACGCGCCTGTAGTCCCAGCTACTCAGGAGGCTGAGGCAGGAGAATCACTTGAACCCGGGAGGCGGAGGTTGCAGTGAGCCAAGATCACGCCACCGCACTCCAGCCTGGGGTGACACAGCGAGATTCCGTCTCAAAAAAAAAAAAAAAGAACCAGAAAGGCACTAAGAGATGCACAGTAGGCAAGTAGGCACTCAATAAATATTAACTGAATGAATCATTCTAATATGCACTGTGCAAAGTGCTGGCAAGATACAGTAGTTCAGAGAAGTGCTAAGTATTCAAAAAAGATAGATTTGTACTTTCCAGGATAAAGAAAGATGTCAACCATACTTTTTTTCTTTACTGCAACATTTGTATTTGTAGAGTGCTTTGTAATTACAAAGCATTTTTATATTTTCACATTCATTTAATCTGTACGTGTTAGACTCCAGACTGGAAAGGGACTGACCCAGGTACCAGCTCTCTTCTAGGACACAGAATACTCATCATAGATGAAACAACTTTAAAATGATTATGTAGTGGAAGAATGAAAAGTATTCATCTTGCGACCAGGATGAATACTTATCTCAACTCAGGATGCACCTTTCTAGGGAGAGGTGCATGCTGAGTTGAGATAAGCCTAGAAACCAGAAAAGAGAGACGGCCCAAACCTACCTGAGACCTAGCTGCAGAGCATGGTGGCCATTTCTTCCCCTGCTTCTCAGAAACCAGCAGGACTGTAAGCCAGGAGTTCAAGACTGCAGTGCACTAGATCCGGCCTGTGAATAGTCACTGTGCTCAGCCTAGGCAACATGGCAAGAACACATCTCTAAAAAGAGAGAGGGAGAGAACGATGAAAAAGAAAGAAAGACTCTAAAGAGCTGGGAAGGGAAAGAAGCCACAGATTATCAGACCCACCTTGACAAAATTCCCACCAATCAGTGGGCACTATATACCCTGCAATTCCCAAAGGAGAGGTCAAATGAGAGTCTAGTAGTAGTCCTACTCACTCCCAGATCTAGAAAAGCAGGCCATGAACTGTTATTTTGGCAAGGACCTCTCTCCCAGAATTCCCAGATCTAGGTGGAGACTGCTCTGTTTCTCTACCAAGAATTGGCAAACTACTGCTAGCTGGCGGCCCAAGCTAAAACACACAGACACACACATTATTTTTTACATTTTTAAATGGTTAAAAAAAAATCTCATGACACGTGAAAATTAGTGAAATTCAAATTTCAATGAAGTTTTGTTGGAACACAGCCACATCTATTTGTTTACTGTCCAAGGCTGCTTTTGTGCTACAACAGCCGAACTTACAACCATAAGGAGATTGCAAAGCCTAAAATGTGTACTATCTGGCCCTTTGTAGAAGTCCACCAACTGCTTCTACACCATGGGGTGGGGTCTATGTCTATTTACTAAGCCAAACAACCATCCAGGCAAAGAAGCAACAGCAAAGCAAAGAAATAAAAGAAGCAACACTCCTGGAGGGTAAAGTGGGGAAGTGTCCGAAAACAAAGTCAATTAGGAGAGCTTTGAAGCAGGGAAATGGATAGAGGCACAACGCCAGAAGTCCAGGTTCAGAGAATAATCATCTCCGCTCAGGAAGCAGGGGGACAATGCTACTTAGAGCAAGGACGCCCTCTGTCGACATTCCTTGATTGTGCGCCTTTTAACTGTCTAAAATCAGGGTGGAGGTATGCGGAACGCAGAGCCTGTGGGAAGAGTTAAATGGGCGGGTTCAAGAGGAGCGGTCTTCTCTTTCTGGAGTGGCTGGTGTTCCTGTACTCTTTCACCAAAGTCTTCCGAAAGGAAACTTGGGTTTAAGTTCGCACTAACAAGACATGCAACTCGCACTAACAGATGTGTATCCCTTTCCTCTCCCTAACTTCAGTCCCTTAAGTTTGCAGAGAGGGCAGCTTCTCGGAAGCGAGTCCCCTTTTCTTTTTCTTTTTTTTTTTTTTTGAGATGGAATCTCGCTCTGTCGCCCAGGCTGGAGGGCAGTAGCGCAATCTCGGCTCACTGCAACCTTTGCCTCCCGGGTTCAAGCGATTCTTCTGCCTCAGCCTCCCGAGTAGCTGGGACTACAGGCGCGCGCCACCACGCCCAGCTAATTTTTGAATTTTTAGTAGTACAGACGAGGTTTCACCATGTTGGCCAGGCTGGTCTCTTATCTCCTAACCTCGTGATCCGCCCACCTCGGGCTCCCAAAGTGCCGCGATTACAGGCGTGAGCCACTGCGCCTGGCCCACCATTGGCCACCCTTTTCATTCTTAACTGAGACTCCTCCCTGCACCCCAGCTCCTGTCGATGCTCGACTTCCTCCCGCCTCCGAGGGGCCGCGAGTCTACCGACTGGCGGGGTAACTCCCCTTGCCAACCCCACGAAATGGCCCGCAGTTTGGCTGAGACGGGTAGGACACCCAAGGGACCAATACTACCTTCCATAAGATGGGATTCGAACCTAAAACTCGTTCTTAACGGCCCTAGGTGCAAGAGCTGCCCCTCCCTGAACTACGACTCCCTCAGGTTTCAGAAACAACAGCTCCGCTACCCAGAAAGAGACGTAGGGAGGAGCCCAGCTTCCGGCTCGAAAGGGACTCTGGGACACTGGGCGGGGCCAGGAACGCAGTGTTCCTGGGAAATGGGGTCCACAGCCTCCGCTGCGCAGGCGCCGCTCCACGCAGGCGCCGTGGCCCTGCTTCGCACGCGCTCGGCTGGAGACCCCTGTCCCCGAGAGCGCGCACGCACCCTGCCGGGGTACTAGGAGGCGTGGCGGATGCTGAGGCAGGCTCTGCCGGTGTCGGTGGCGGTGTTGTGGTGAGGGCGGGTTTATTTCAGGCTGACTACTAATTTAAGTGGGAGAGACACGCAGTTTGTAGGATCTTCCCACCCCAGGGGGCAGATCGGCAGCGGAATGTGTGGGTGCGCACCCACACACTGGCCCAGCTGCCTCAGGAGCCCTGCTTCAGGGGCCCGAGGAACTTGTCGACGAGATTTCTTGAAGTAAATGCCTTGTCCCCAGTTACAGCGCTACCGTCATGTCCCTCCGAGGAGATGGCAGCAGCCTTTCGCTCTCATTGGTCTCTAAATGAACCGTCATGTACCTGTGGACGGCCTGAGGAATTACCGATCTCATTTCCAACCTGCACCCCGCCACGCTTCCACCGCTGCGCTCACCGCCCCCATTATTTTGAAGCACAACTCAGAATCGTAAACATTTCGGTACCAATTTCTAAAGATGGAGACTCTTCGAACAGAGTGACATCTTTATTATATCTCTTCAAATCACAGTGTCAAATATCAAGTGAATGAATTTCCCTACTTGATGGAAATTTGGGGGTTTTCCGTTTATTTAAATAAGGATCCAAATAAGTTCTACAGCTTAAAGTTAACTGACATGTCACTTAAGTCACTTTCTTCAGTCTCTTGGCATTTCTCTTTTATCTCTTTCAATATATTTCTTGGGGAAACTAGATTTTATCCTGTAGAGTTTCCCGCAATCTGGACTTCACTGATTAGTCAGGGTGCTATATTTCATGCTTCTCTGCCCTCTGTGTTTTCTATAAACTGATAGCAAAATAAATAAATAAAAATAAACTGATAATAGGCTTGATCTGATTCAAGTTTAATTTTTTGGCCAAAGTATTTCATAGGAGGTTTGTGTTTTATCAGAAAATACATAATGTCTGGGTTTCTCTTTCTGAGATTAAACAACCATTAAAGATTATTACCTAGATCCATTAGTTCATTAGGAGTTGCAAAATAGTAATATTCTAAACCTATCATTCATTATTCACTTATAAATTGGATTATTCCTACAAGGAGAAACTTCCTCTCATCAACTAGTTGTCTACCATGGGTAACAGTTTATATAGGAAAGTAATAAATGCTTGCTTTATTCCTTTATTTAACATCTTTCAAAATAATAATTTGTTCCCTAGGATACGAAAACTGACCAATGAGGTTTTGTTTATTTAGTTGTTTATTTGCTTGCTTCTTAAGTGTTGTTATATACCAAATTCCTGTGACATGTGTTTCAAATCCTTGTAGTTATTATTCCTATTGATGCTCAAATTGTTCTATCTTTGACCTATGGAAGGATTCCTGAGGACTTTAACATAACCCTAGTTGTCAATACTTCTTTATTTTCTGAAATGATAAGGTGTACCAGGTTCAACTGGCATACTTCTTGCCCCATACCTAGATTTAATAATTTCTTCTGGAGACCCTGGTTCCTTTTAGTGGGAGCTGGTATTTGCAAACCACAATCTAGGTGCAAGTGGTACTCATCACTGTTGAAAAGTCATGTGTCTAGACCTCTCCCAAATAGAGCTACAGTTCAAACCGATGCTCCCACTTCAAATTCAAACAACAGGATTTTTACTTAACCTCATCAGTCTTACATCTGTGTCTCTATTCTCCAATGTTGGAAACCCAAATTATCAGTTATGCCGATATAATTACTCATTTACTTTATCAAACAATACATACATTTTTTAAAGTTTCAGAACAATTATGATAGTACCACCACCATTATTATTGAAAAGTTTAAGATTTTTAAAAAATTATTTCTGTCCTTAGAGTATACTTTACTAGAGATATACAGTCAAGTCAATGAATCTTAAAGTAACTTGGAATAATTTTTCTCTGGGTGTTATAATGCAGCAGGACGAGCCGCAGACAAAACTCCTCAGACACCTGATTAAAGAAGGAAGAGGTTTTTTATTCAGTCAGGACCGTCAGCAGATTTGCATCTTAAGAGCCAAGCTCCCCAAAAAATAAATTATTGGCCTTTTTAAAGGCTTACAACTTTAAGGGGTCCACATGAAAGGGTCATGATAAATCGAGCAAGCATGGGAAACGTGACCGGGGGCTACATGCATCAGCTAACAGAACAAAAAGTTGTACGGTGCTTTTTTCATACAGTGTCTGGAATTTACAGATAACGCAAGTAGTTTAGGTCAGGGGTTGATGTTATTATTATTACCTTTTTTTAATTCCTAGGGCCGGGTGGTGGTGCCAGGGTTGTCTGGCTATTTATCTTACTTTTGTTTCTTTCTAACTTTTTGCTTTTTCTCTCCTCCTGTCTTGCGAACTAGGCAAGGTGGGGGGAGGAGGGCAGCAGCAGTAGTAGTGGTCTCCTTCCTTAATAACACCAACTCCACCGTGTAGTAGACCATATGATGGCCCCCAAAGATATCCAGGTCCTAATCCTTAGAACTTGTGAATGTTACTTTATAATGTCAGCATGGATTTTAGGTGTGAATAATTAGGGATCCTGAGATGGGGAGGTTATCTTGTTTTTCCTGGGGAGCTCTGTATGAAATTATAATTGTAAGAGACAGGCAGAAGAAAATTTAACAGGGGAGAAGATGCTAATGTGACCTCAGAGGCACATATTGGAGTGATGCAGTCAGTAACCAAGAAATGCCAGCAATCAGAAACCAGAAGAGGCAAGGAACAGATTTTACCCTAGAGCTTTTGGAGGGAGCATGGCCCTGACAACATTTTGATTTTGGCCCAGTGAAACTGATTGCAGATTTCTTGCCTCCCAAACTGTGAGAAACTGTTCCAAGACACCAAGTTTGTGGTGATTTGTACAGTGGCCACAAGAAACTAATATACACAAGTTCCTTTGTTTCATTGTACTTTCTAGGTTTATGGATTGCTTTTTCTTTAATATATTTTGGTTTTATAATTAGGTAAAGTTTTTTATGCTATCAAAGTAGAATCCACAAAACAAAGTACTCTAGAGAAACCCAACTTCTGTTCCTATGCCCTCTACCTGGTTCACTCCCTCCCCTATAGCTAACCACTTTTAAATTTTATGGTTTATTCTTCCATTATTTAGCATAAACAATGTGTACATATATATTTCTATCCCTTCCGTTCTCTCTTAAACTGTAGCATACTATTCATGCATCCATCTTGTTTTTCCCACATAAAAATAAATCCTAAGGATCACAGAGATATTTCTCATTCCTTTTTACAGTTGCATATTACTATATTGTTTGGTTGTTTTACAGTATATCCAAGCGGTCCTTTAATGACAAACATTTGGAGAATTTCCAAAAGGTGGAAAGTAAGGAGAGAGAAAGAAGCATAGATAAAGTGAGACAAATAGAAAACAAATAGCAAGAACATAGACTTAAACCCAGACACATTTGTAATTACATTAAACATAAATGGATAAATATTTTAAGTGAAGATCAAATTTTCAGACTGAATTTTTTAAAACTTTGTTTACAAAAGATGCACTTTAAATTTCAGGGCACAAAAAGGAGAAAGTGAAAGTATGGAGAAAAGATATACCACACAAACCCTAATCAACAGAAAGTTAATGTTGCTATATTAATATCATGCAAAAGACATTTTAAGGCAAGAAGCATTACTAGAAATGAAGAATAATATAATGATGCAAGCATTAATCCACTAGATAATCATAACAACTGTACATTTAAAAGGTACCTAATAACTTAATCTCAAAATATATAAAGCAGAAACTGTCAGAATTGAAAGGAAAAGTAAATCCTGAATCATAATATGATAACATATCTCTGTCAGTAACTGGTAAAATAAACAGATTTAAAAAATCACTAAAAGTATACACAGTTTAAAGAATGTGATTAGGGCAGGCATGGTGGCTCACATCTGTAATCCCAGCACTTTGGGAGGCCAAGGTGGGAGGATCCCTTGAGGCCAGGAGTTCATGACCAGCCTGGGTAACATAGCAAGACCCCATCTCTACAAAAAAAAGAAAAGAAAAAACCGAAAAAAATTAGCTGGGTATGCAGGCCTACACTTGTAGTCCTAGCTACTTGAAAGGCTGAGGCAAGAGAAACCCTTGAGCCAGGAGTTTGAGGCTACAGTGAGCCATGATCACACCACTGCACTCCAGCCTGGGCAACACGGGGTCTTGCTCTGTTACCCAGGCTGAGTGCAGTGGCGTGATCTCGGCTCACTGCAACCTCCACCTCCTGGATTTAAGCAATTCTTCTGCCTCAGCCTCCCAAGTAGCTGAGATTATAGGCGTGCGCCACCACACACGGCTGATTTTTGTATTTTTAGTAGAGATGGGTTTCACCATATTGGCCAGACTGGTCTCGATCTCCTGACCTCATGATCTGCCCGCCTTGGCCTTCCAAAGCGCTGGGATTATAGGCGTGAGCCACTACTCCTGGCCCAGTCATGGGTTCTTAGTTTCTGTTTCTGATTGGGCCGGTAAAGCCCCTTCCTCATTCTTATTTTCCACTTATCACCAGAGACAGAAAACTAAAAACCATGGCTTCAGGCTGCTAAAAGCCTAAAACTAAACTAAACAGAACAACACAACAACAAAATCAAATGGGTTGGACAAGCTTGCCAGATGTCCTCAGAATGCAGCACTCTTTTTTTGTTTGTTTTTTGAGGCAGAGTCTTGCTCTGTCACCCAGACTGGAGTGCAGTGGCGCGATCTCAGCTCACTGCAACCTCTGTCTCCCGGATTTGAGCGATTCTCCTGCCTCAGCCTCCCCAGTAGCTGGGACTATAGGTGTGCGCCACCACGCCCAGCTAATTTTTTGTACTTTTAGTAGAGACGGGGTTTCACCGTGTTTCGACTTCCTGACCTCGTGATCTGCCTGACTCGGCCTCCCAAAGTGCTGGGATTACAGGCCTGAGCCAACCCGCCTGGCTGGAATGCAGCACTCTTTACTTGGAGATAATGCCAACAAACAGGCTTAGGTTGAAGGATTATAATGGTCATGTAAAATTGATAATGCCTATAGTCCCTACCTTTAGTAAGTACATAGGCACGTTCCAAGTTTAGTCATAGCTCCTTGTAGTTTCTTTCTTTCTTTCTTTCTTTCTTTTTTTTTTGAGACAGAATCTCGCTCAGTGGCCCAGGCTGGAGTGCAGTGGCACGTGACCTTGGCTTACTGCAACCTCCGCCTCCCAGGTTCAAGCGATTCAACTGCCTCAGCCTCCGGAGTAACTGGGACTACAGGAGCACACCACCATGCCCGGCTAAATTGTTGTATTTTTAGTAGAGACGGAATTTCACCATGTTGCCCAGCCTGGTCTTGAACTCCTGACCTCAGGTGATCCACCCACGTTGGTCCCCAAAGTGCTGGGATTACAGGCATGAGCCACTGCGCCTGGCCTCCTTGAAGTTTCTTACAAGTAGAAGCACTAACAAAGGATGATGCATTCCTCCTCCTGCTTTCTGAGGATGCCCTACTCTGTAACAGAGTAGTTACCAATAAACTTGCTTCTTTCACCGTGCTCTGTGACTCCCTCTGAATTCTTTTCTACGTGAAATCCAAGAACCTGCTCTTGGGGTCTGGATTGGGACCCTCTTTTCTGGCAAGAGGAACATGTGCACTCAGGGCAGAGCTCTCCCAGGGGTAAAAGGATTTGAATATTCTGAGTTCTCCAGCAAATAGCTGACATACTGGTGGTGGTTAGAGATATCTAGGGTGAATGTTCTAGAGGTAAAGGTCCTGGTGCTGGTGAGGCATGGGGATGCCAGTGTGTGGAGGGGGTGGGGCGGAGGGGTGGAGATGAGAGATTCAAAGAGCAGCAGGGCAAGTGGAACTGATCATCCAGTGGACATTGACTTCATGGAGCATGAAGCTAAGGCTTGGGGTTTGTGAACAAAAGCCTCTAGAAAATGAGAAGGAAGCAGAGTGACCAGTGGGTTTGTGAGAAACAATAACAAGGTAAGCATGAAGCTGTATCCTGGGTGCCACGAGGTTTAAAGGAAAATAAGCCAAATCATTTTCATGTTGAACTTGGCTTAAACTTTCTAATCATTTTCTATCCTCTGAGAATTCCTCTTATGAACATCATAGAAATGGCAGCTTGAAGGGTAACAAAATATTTATGATGTACAATGAATGTAGATATTTGCAGCTTTTCATGTTTCAGATAGTTAATCTTGTAAGAAAATTAAGGGAATGTTCAAAATGCAATTTTCAGCCAGGTGCGGTGGCTCACACCTCTAATCCAAGCACTTTGGGAGGCCAAGGCAGGCGGATCACGAGGTCAAGAGATCGAGACCATCCTGGCTAACACGGTGAAATCCCATCTCTACTAAAAATACAAAAAACTAGCCAGGCGAGGTGGCGGGCGCTTGTAGTCCCAGCTACTCGGGAGGCTGAGGCAGGAGAATGGCGTGAACCTGGGAGGCAGAGCTTGCAGTGAGCCGAGATAGCACCACTGCACTCCAGCCTGGGCAACAGAGCAAGACTCCATCTTAAAAAAAAAAAATGCAATTTTCATATTTTTCAATGGCTTCATGCTGGAGAATTGAAAGAAAATGGAGTAGTACACTGTTTATCCAATCTCACTTCATCTAAGAGAAAAGCACATTTGTAAGTCAGTACAAATCTTTTGATCAAGTATAAGACGTTCTGAGAAAATGTCTTGTTATGACTAGAAAAAGTAAAAGCAAATAAAAATCAGCAATGTTCAAAAAGAGCAGCTTTGTTGGTCTTTTCCATCAAGTGGATAAAGATTTGACAGCTCTAATGCTTGCTGCTGATAAATTGTAAGAGAGAATAGGGAGTACAATTAACTTGATTTGGATGTGGAAATTTGATTCAGTCTCATTTCCAGAGTTTGTGAATATTAACGCCAGTAGAAAAGTCCAGCCCCAGGAACAAAGCACCTTCTAGTTTCTCTAACATCCCTGGTGGATATTCCAGCCTGCCCTCAGGGCTGCAGAAATTGCAATGAGACTGTAATGCAGTCACTTTTGACCTGTGTGAGCAAGAATGTTGTAGCTTTGGCCAGGCTGTCAGCCAGATGTAACAAGACACATTTAAACACGGTGTGCCTCTGCACAGCCCCACACCTGCCCAGACGCATCTAAACCTGGACCTGTCACATTCAGTTAATTCCAGAAGTCAGCTCTTCTCTCTTCTGTTATAGCTGAAGGTGCCCAAGAAGAGAAAAAATACAATTTTCACTTTTTTTTTTTTTTTTTGAGACAGAGTCTTGCTCTTTTGCCCAGGCTGGAGTTCAGTGACACAACCACAGCTCACTGCAGCCTCAAACTCCCCAGGCTCAAGTGATCCTCCCACCTCAGCCTCCCAAGCAGCCGAGACTACAAACACACACGACCATGCCTGGCTAATTTTGGTATTTTTTGTAGATACCGGGTCTTGCCATGTTGCCCAAGCTGGTCTCGAACTCCTGGGCTCAAGCGATTCTCCTGCCTTGGTCTCCCAAAGTGCTAGGATTACAGGTGCGAGCCACTGCACCTGGCCTAATTTTCACTTTTAAACTCAAAATCATGGCTTTATTAACAAAATGAAAACTTTTTTGTTAATTTCAATGTATATGGCAGGGGGTGGGGTGGTGAAGTACATGTGATGACCTTGGACTGACTCTAAGAAACACCAAGAAATGGGATTGCAAGTATTTGGATTTCCTGGCGGGGCTGGGAGGTAGCCTCTCACCAGCCCTGCTTTACCAGTTTTATGCCTGTAAGAAAGGGAATTTTTTTTTCTTTTTCTTTTTTCTTGAAACGGAGTCTCGCTCTGTCACCCAGGCTGGAGTGCAGTGGCACGATCTCGGCTTACTGTAGATATTTGCAGGTTTTCATGTTTCAGATATTTAAACTTGTAAGAGCTGCCCCCCGCAGTTCACACCATTCTCCTGCCTCAGCCTCCCGAGTAGCTGGGACCACAGGCGCCCGCCACCACGCCCGGCTGATTTTTTGTATTTTTAGTAGAGACAGTTTCACTGTGTTAGCCAGGATGGTCTCGATCTCCTGACCTTGTGATCCGCCCACCTCGGCCTCCCAAAGTGCTGGGATTACAGGCGTGAGCCACCGCGCCTGGCCAGGAATTTTTTTTTTTTTTTCCAATAAATACATGTTGATTTATTACAGGGATAAGATGGCTTCTTGGGGGATAAATTCAAGAGGAGTTGAGAATGTTTAATTCATGATGTCACTTTCCTGGAAGGGAGGATAGCAGGATTTAGGACAAGCTAAAATTATCCCCTATTTAAAAAAAAAAAAAAAAGTCACCCCCAAGTAGTCCCGGGTAGGGGGCAGAATAAAATATATATATATGCATGCAATGATTCCTAACTGTTTTTGAATACAGAAGCTTGGGAAAGGGTTTCTGCTGGTTTCATGAGGAAGGCACAACTTCCAGATAGTGTTGGGGAAGGGTATAAGGTCCTATGCAGGCTGGCTCCTTAGCCCACAGATGCCAAGATGATGTCTACTGGCAGCTCCTCCAAACTTCTGGGTGTCAACTGCATTGTCACTGTGTCCAAAAGCGGCAGCCGAGAGTGCACTAGGATGTCATGACCACCCCGGAACACACCAGCCAGGAGCAACATGTGGGTGTTCTTGTTACCCGGCACTTTGACCTCTCACAAGGGTTCATTCCCAAGAACTTCACAATATTACCCACAGCCTCTTCAAGTGCCTTGATGGTAGATAAGCTGAACGTTTCCTGCTTCTCAAATTCATCCCCTACCTCATCCCAGGCTGCTTCGAAGTTCAGTTTCCTGACTTTTGAATGTGATCAGCTACAGTAACTTCCAGATCTTCCAGCACATACTCATCCTCATAGCCTTCGTCATCCATCTCCCCAGTGGTGGGATCACCGTCCTTGACAGTGAGCTTCATCATGCAGCTGAATGTGCAGGTTGTGGCATCTTCTTTGGGCAGTGCCACCAGTGTGTAGCAGGTCCCAGGCTGGTTATAGGGCAGGCTCTGGGCAGGCACGTAACAGAGCACCTCATAGGCCTCAGTGGGCTCCATTTGCACTGTGACATTCTCCAAGGTCTGGTCATTGACTGTGTTTGTGCAGTCAAACTGAAACACCATGTGGTTGGTGAAGGTGTGTTTGGTGCAGCAGATGACATACCCCCGTCTCTGACTCTGTGAGGGCCACGGGCTCAGGCGAGGACTTGAAGAAGGGCCCAAGTCCCCGGAACTCTGGCACTGCCGCCAACTGCTCCTGAAGATCTCCTGCCTGGTAGCTGCCACTTTCTCAGGCTGTTTGACATCTGTGATGGGAGTACTTTCTGTTCTCTGCTCTGCCGTGGGTGCCGTGGCCAGGGGCACAGACTTGAGGTCAAAAGGTTTTTTGATAGTTCTAGAGTGTACTGCTGCAGAGCCTTCTCCAGACCAGGATGGACACAGTCAGACCATTTAGGATATAGCCTGCATTGAGGGCTTTCTGCTTCTGCTCCAGGACATTTAGGTAGAAGGTGGCTCGATCCCTTACTTCATTGCCATCATCCATCACACACCTCTTCAGCAACACCAAGATACTGGGTAACATCTCTTCATTCTGGGCTCCAATCTTGGCCAGAGCACTCACAGCACCTGCCCAGACTTCCTCATGCTCCAAGACCACTCGGTTACAGATGAAGTGGATGTACTTTGAGGAATTGGTGGTCTTGGACCCCTCCTGGCCCAGAGATGTAGAATACGAGTGGCCAGCACTGTGAACTCGCAGTCCTCGATGAACTCGCACAGATGTGACAGCCCTGTCTCCTTGCTGTCTGAGTTCTCCTCAATGATGCTGATGATGCAGTCCACGGTGGTGTGCTTGTACTCAAAACCACCCTCTTCCCACAGCATGGTGAACAGGAAGTTCATGAGGATGGCATGTTTGCGAGGATACTTCTGACACAGGGCACTGATAGCCTGGACAACCACCACCTTGAATTCATCCAAGATCTCTGACATGAAGGAGGAGAACTGCTTCATGAGGTGGTCGATGCTGCTGTCACTGCCCCTCTTAAGGAGGGTGGTGATGGCCAGCATGGCACGGCTGTGGTTTCAGTCTGTGACCAGGTTCTCCAGATCCAGATTACAAGCTGTCACAGCTGACAGATGCTTCATGGCAACCTTACTGAGGGTGGGAACAGCAGCATAGTGGAGAGCAGCCTTGGGTGAGCTGCAGAAAAACTGGAGCACTGACACAGCAAGGGGCAGCTCTTTGGCACTGCAGCCTGGCAGATTGACAGTGACCAAGGCGGCTTTGTACACCACCATCTTGTGCTTGTTTCTCAAGCAGCTGTCGATGAAGTCAAACAGTGGGCTGTCACGGCTGCCATCCTCCTCTTCCAGCTGCTTGCTGGCCACCCAGATCATCATGCAGTAGGCAAAGGGAGACTTAAGGCCGTGCCAGGTGACCTTGCTGATCATCTTATTGATGGCCAGGTGGTCATTCTTACGCACACGGTACAGGAGCCCTAGGGCGTGGTACTGGACCATGATCTTATCACCGGATGCCGCCTCCTGAGCCTCATTCACCCAGTGCTTGACCACATCAAAGCTGCACTTCAGCAGGTGCAGGGAAGACATGAGGGCAGAGCTGGAGACACTGGGCACCTTGTCTACAATGGCTTGTTTCATGTAGCACTCAATAGCCTGCAGCATGGTGCTATCAGTGATCTGGCAGAGGCCTCACACAGCGGGGCCCCGGTCGTTGTCCTCTTTCCCAGTCATGTATTTTGTTAGGCTGCTGGCGACAATGATGACATCCTCTGTGATGCAAGACATCTCCTTGATGGTCAAGTAGCACATCCGATGGAGTGTGGGATCATTGGACTGAAAGAGCTTGGTCATGGCAAAGAAGGCCTCGGTCGCTTCCGTGGTCCCCAGGTGCTCCCCCTGGTTTATAGGATAAAGAATCTTGGTGAGGATGTGGACACATTTCCAAGGGTTGATGGGAGTTTCATGAAATACACCGGCCTCCTGGAGTACGGCACTCTTCTCAAGGTGCTCGAATGGGTTGGAGCCTCCACCCGACTCTTCGTCCTTCTTGTCGAATTTCTTCAACATAGTGGAGTCGGTGGGGTGCAATGCAGCAACGCAATGCTCAAGGGGCACGGCACAGAGTTCTTTTGTTTGTTTGTTTGTTTGTTGTTTGAGACAGAGTCTCTCTCTGCTGCCCAGGCTGAAGTGCAGTGGTGCAATATCAGCTGACTGCAACGTCTGCCTCCCAAGTTCGAGCGATTCTTGTCCCTCAGCCTTCCAAGTAGCTGGGATTTACAGGCCTGCACCACCATGCCCGGCTGCCTGGCTAAGTTTTGTATTTTTAGTAGAGACAGGGTTTCGTCATGTTGGCCAGGCTGGTCTCCAACTCCTGGCCTCAAGTGATCGGCCCCCCTCGGCCTCCCAAAGTGCTGGGATTATAGGCATGAGCCACCGTGCCTGACCAAGAAAGAGATTTTCATTAGATACCAACAATAGCAGGCTGGCTTATTTTATGATGTCTAATATCCTTAATAAAATGTCAAATGTTTTTGAAACATGGTAGATACAATTAAAATCCCCTGTGAACCTCTCCTGAATCTCATTCCCTTGTCTTCTACTGTATGTATAACCATTTTTTAAAATGTATTTATACTTTTTCTACATGTGTATGTATATACAAATAATATGTGAAATTTCACCTGTTAAGTAAAAAATGAAAATTAAAACATTTTAAGTACCAGATTGTACATTTCTTTCTGCAATTTGTCTTATCTTGTCTTTTTCAGATTTATCCATGTGGATTCCTATAGCTCCTGTTTATTCACTGTAACTTCTGTAAAGCAGTCTATTGTAGGTGTTGTTTTATATACTTTGCCCAACTTTCTATTGAGTCATCTTTTTCATATTGAATTTGTTAAGGAAAAATAATTCAATGACACTTGTTAACACACAGTAAGGAAGACTTTATTCAGGACCATCTGGATGAGCATAGGGACCACTCGATGGGGTCTTGGAGTGGGTGAGAGAGAGAGATTGGGCTCAACTCTGAATACTGCCTGGGCAAGCGGGAGTTTATAACCAAGGAGCAGGGTGGCAGTCAGTGGGTGGAAAATCACTAAAAGTAAACATTATAGGTAATGAGAATTCTGGCTAACCGCACCTAACGGGACTCTTGCAAAGACAGGCCAGGGTGACCCAACATTACCTGGGAGATGGTGCAGAGTGAGGAATCTGATCAGACATCCAGGTGATCAGAGCATAGAGGCCGGCGGCACTGGCTAAACTGACTTGACCGGGTTCTTTGCTAAAACTAGATTTACAAGGAAGCGCACAGATGAGCCCGGGACAAGGTTCAGGAGCCTGACTAAAGTTTGGTCAAGCAGAGAGTCTTTATCAAATTATAGGAGTTCTTTCTACTTTTCAACACTAATTCCTTCAGTCCACCCAAGTACTCTCTTCTAATCAACACCAACTTCCAGATGAAGCCAGTGGCATTTTAGGGTCTTTGCCTCCTCACCTCCCCTCTGACTTTGTTGACATCGTGTGTGTAGGATGCGGTGTGGACTTCCCTTCCCCTGACACTCCTGCCTTCACTCACTTTGGAGACCTGCCCAGTTCTGATCCCCACCACTTGTATGGCATCTTCACGTCAGTTCTTCCCTGTTCCCCTTTCCGAGGTTCTCCCGAGGATTTCGTGGTGCACCCTCTGTGCTTTTCACTCTGTGGTCGCTCCCTTGCAGAACTCAGCGTTTATGGCTGCTTTGGTCCTCAGTTCTCTGAGGGCAGCTCCCAGTGTTTGTCCTGTGGCCTCTTCTAGGCTCTACTCCCGTCCTTCCCACCTGCCTAGGGGATGACGTCACTTGATAGTCCACCCAATGTAGAGAGAACTGTCTCCCCGTTAATATATTGTCCCCTCCCCTTTCTCATTTCCCATAGCTCCTCTCCTCCCAGTGTTTTAAGCACAGGAGACTTTCCAGCAAGGAAGGACTAGTTTGAGAAACTTTAAACGGCACATGTCAGTTTAACAGAAAACAGAAATTTGCGGGAAAATCTACCTTGTGATCCTGGCGTTCCTGGATAATCAAGGAGCTGGATTCAGGAAGAATGGTACCTACTGGAACAGGATTTTAGTGTCCAGAATATGCCTTGTTTTTTTAAATTTTTTAATTTTAAAATATTTAATTGTCAAATGAAGATTGTATATATTCAAAGTGTACAATGTGATGATCAATATACATTGTATCATGATTACCAGAATCCAATTAAGGAACACACCCCTCACTGCCCTCGCTGTACCTGAGATCCAGAGCTGGTTCCTTTTGTGACTCAGTTTGCACCCTGTGACCGACATCTCCCCGTTGCATCTCCTCTCCGTTTTTATTTCTTTCTTTGAATTGGCTTTGCTTGCGTTCTCTTTTCTCTCTATTTTCTAATGACTTTTTTAACAGTTAATCCGCGGAAGTATCTTTATTGTTTCTGTTTGTACCTGATTGCTGTGGGTTGAATTGTGTTCTCCCAAAAAGATACATGATGTTGCAGTCCTGATCCCCTTACCTGTGAATCAGATCTTACTTGGAAATCAGGTCTTTGAGACGTAATCTAGTTAAGATGAGGTCTTGCTGAATTAGGGTAGGCTCTAATCCAATGGCTAGTGTCCATGTAAGATGAGGGGAACTTGGACAGAGACGCACAGAGATGAGAACACCCTATGAAGACATGCAGAAAGAAGGCCAGGCAAGGATGGAAGCAGAGATCAAAGACCGGGGAGCAAGCCTGGGCACACCAAGGGTTGCTAGCAGCCCAAGAAGCTGGAAGGGAGGCATGGAGCAGCCTCTCCCTTGGAGCCTCCAGAAGAACCAACCCTGCTGATACCTTGATTTCAGACTTCTGGCTTCCAAACGGTGGGAGAAGAAATTTCTATTGTTTTAAGTCACCCAGTTTATGGCACTTTGTTGCTGCAGCCCTAGAAAACCAACACAAGTGGGAGTTTGTAGTCAAGGATGATCATTGAAATTTTTAAAGCAAAACAGTGACAGGCCGGGCGTGGCGGCTCACGTCTGTAATCCCAGCACTTTGGGAGGCTGAGGCAGGCAGATTACCAAAGGTCAGGAGTTGGAGAACAGCCTGGACAACATGGTGAAACCCCATCTCTACTAAAAATACCAAAAAAATTAGCCAGGAGTGGTGGCGGGCACCTGTAATCCCAGCTACTCAGGAGGCTGAGGCAGGAGAATCACTTGACACCAAGAGGCAAAGGTTGCAGTGAGCTGAGATCACACCACTGCACTCCAGCCTGGGTGACAGTAAGACTCTGTCTCAAAACAAACAAACAAACAAACAAACCAACCAACCAGAGATAAAAGTCCCTCGGTGATTTCACCATCACAGCTTCTTGTCACCCCCACTTAAGGAAACCTATTTAACAACTTGGATCACAGATTCCCGTCTCCTACCAGTGGTTGCTTAGCTTGTCGCCAACTGTTTAGTTTACTATGATAAATAATCCTGCTGTTAGCATCTATTATATGTGTGTGTATCTGTGTCAGGTTAAACTTGTATTTGTAATGTTCGATTTTTTTAACCAAAAACAAATCTGACAGAGTGTTAACCTCTGCTACATCTATGTGACAGATGTGTGGGTGTCTTATTTTCTGTAGGTTTCAGTATGTTTGAAATGTTTTGTAATCAAAACTGTGCTCAGAAATCATTCAACCAGAATAGGAAACTGTCCCAGTTTCCATCATACTGTGATGTTAATTTTTTCTGATATCATCTATCGGGTGACAACTGCTCAAAAAAACCTGTTATGACTGTTTCTTTGTGTGTGTGTGTGTGTGTGTGTGTGTGTGTGTTTATATACATCTACCATAAAATGCACCACTTTAACCATTTTAATGGTATGCCATGAAGTGGTTTTTGGTGTAGTCACAATATTGAACAACCATTGCCACTACCTAGTTCCACAGCATTTTCATTACCCCATAAAGAAGCCTCATACACACTAGAGAGTCACTACCTAGTCTCCCCTCCCCCAGACCCTGGCAACCACTAATCTGCTTTCTGTCGCTATGGATTTACCTATTCTGGGAATCTCATATATATGGAATCATATTATATGTAGCTTTTTGTGACTAGCTTAATTCTCTTAGCACATTTTTTAGCTTCATCCATGTTGTGACATGTATCAGCACTTCATTCCTTTTTATTGTTGAGTAATATTCCATTGTATGAACATGCCATGTTTTACTTATATCTATCCATCAGTTCGTGAGCATTTGGGTTTTTCCACCTTTTGGCTATCATGAGTAACGTTGCTATGAAAATTCACATTCAAATTTTTGTTCAGGCTGGGCATGGTGGCTCATGTCTGTAATCTCAGTACTCTAGGAGGCTGAGGCAGGAGGATTGCTTGAGCCCAGGAGTTTGAGACCAGTCCTGGCAGTATAGCAAGATCTTGTATCTACAAAAAAAAAAAAAAATTAATTGGCCAGGCATGGTGGCAACTGTCTGTAGTCCCAAGTACTTGGGAGACTGAGATGGAAGGATAGCTTAAGACTAGGAGGTCCCACCTGTAATCCCAGCACTTTGGGAGGCCAAGGTGGGCAGATCACCTGAGGTCGGGAGTTGGAGACCAGCCTGACCAACATGGAGAAACCCCATCTCTACTAAAAATACAAAATTAGCCGGGAGTGGTGGTGCATGCCTGTAAACCCAGGCTACTTGGGGGCTGAGGCAGGAGAATAGCTTGAACCCGGGAGGCGGAGGTTGTAGTGAGCTGAGATTGCGCCATTGCACTCCAGTCTGGGCAACAAGAGCAAAACCCCATCTCAAAAAAAAAAAAAAAAAAAGAAGAAGACTAGGAGGTCAAGGCTGCAGTGAACAGTGATCATGCCACTGTACTCCAGCCTGGTAGACAGAGTGAGATTCTATCTCAAAAAAAAAAAAATTAGTTTGGATACGTGTTTTCAATTCTGTTGGGTACATACCTACAAGTAGAATTGCTGGGACATATAACTATGCTTAACTTACTGGGGAAATGCCAAACCGATTTCCACAGTGGCTGCACCATTTTACATTCTCACCAGCAATGCATTTCTGGTTCCAATTTCTCAGCAACCTTGCCAACACTTGTTATTTCGCACTGTTTTAAAAAAATTATTATAGCCATCCTTGTGGGTGTAAAATGGTTCCTCATTGTGGTTTTGATTTGCATTTTCTCTAATGACTAATGATGTTGGGCATCTTTTCATGTGTTTCTTGGCCATTTGTATGCCTTGGAGAGATGTCTACTCAAGTATTATGACTCTTTCTTTCTTTCTTTTTTCTTTTTTTTTTTTTGACGGAGTCTCACTCTGTTGCCCAGGCTGGAATGCAGTGGTGCAATCTCGGCTCACTGCAAACCCCGCCTCTCGGATTCAAGTAATTCTCCTGCCTCAGCCTCCCGAGTAGCTGGGACTACAGGAGCATGCCATCACGCCTGGCTAATTTTTGTATTTTTTAGTAGAGACGGGGTTTCACCATGTTGGCCAGGATGGTCTCAAACTCCTAACCTCAGGTGATCCACTCACCTTGGCCTCCCAAAATGCTGGCACTACAGGCGTGAGCCACTGCGCCCAGCCATGACTGATTCTTTATGCAACATATAGTACTCTTTATCCTAAAAATCTTTAAGTTTTAGCTAAAGACATGGCAACTTTTTTTTTCACTTTTTTTTTTTAAGACAGAGTCTCACTATGAGACAGAGTCTCACTATGTTACCAACACTGGTCTTTAATCCCTGGCCTCAAACGATCCTCCTGCCTTGGCCTCCCAAGTAGCTGGGATTACAGGCATGATCCCCTGTGCCTGGGAATGAAATTGGTACTCTAGAAAGAATAGTTTTATAGCAGTGTGCAATGCTGCTACAAATGAATCAGGAAAGCAACTGAAAGGCAAGATGCTCATTAAGGTTTCAAACAAAAACTGCAGAACTCCTAGCATATAATGGTTCCATCCTAACTTCTACACTAATAGACGACTGAACTCTAGCATGGCTTCTAGAAGCATAAGGCCCTGTCTCTAGGATGACCCTAACCCCGCTAATCAAAGCTTAGAGTGATGAGAGTTTGTTCTCTGCTCTAATTCTGTACCTTTTCCTACTCTGTTATTCTACCTAGTCTGTATTTCCTTATAACACTGTCCCTCTGCTCATTACCTTGTTGGCCATTTTTATCATCTAATCTTCCAGTGTGGGTTCCCTGCAGTCTTGAGATCGGTTCTCTACAACCAGTCACTTTGGTGAATCATCCCAACATAGTCAAATCTGAAACTGTCACATCTCCTTGCAGTGGCACAATCTCCACCTTCCGTTTTCAAGCAATTCTCCTGCCTCAGCCTCCTGAGTAGCTGAGACTACAGGCACCTGCCACCACATCTGGCTAATTTTTGTATTTTTAATAGAGATGGGGTTTCACCATGTTGGCCAGGTTGGTCTCAAACTCCTGACCACAGGCAGTTCGCCCACCTCAGCCTCCCAAAGTGCTGGGATTACAGGCGTGAGCCCAGCCCATACAGTGGAATCTTAGCCTACTGAAGAAAGTGCTACGAGGATGAAACTTGAGGACATTATGCTGAGTTCAATAAACCAGTTGCAAAAGGATAAATATTGTGTAATTCCACTTAGACAAGGTAGATAGAGGAATGAAATTCATAAAAACAAAAAATAAAATGTTGTTTACTAGGGGCTGGCAGGAGAGAGGAATGGGGAGTTATTATTTGAGGGGTAGTTTCCGTTGGAGAAGATGAAAACATTCTGAAGGTGGAGGATGGTGTTGGTTGCCCAACAATGTGAATGCACTTAATGCCACTGAACTGTGCGTTTAAAAATGGTTAAAATGATCAATTTTATGACTTGTATATTTTGAAACAATTTTAAAAAGTTTTCCCTGAAACAAACAAAAACTGCGGAACTCCCAGCATATAATGGCTCCATCCTAACTTCTGCACTAATAGACGACTGAACTCTAGCATGGCTTCTAGAAGCATAAGGCCCTGTCTCTAGGATGACCCTAACCCCAGCTAAAGGCCTGCCTATGGCCGGGCATGGTGGCTCACACCTCTAATTCCAACACTTTGTGAGGCCGAGATGGGAGGAGCCATTGAGCCCAGGAGTTCAAGACCAGCCTGGGCAACCTACGGAGAGCCTATCTCTACCAAAAAATATTTAATTAGATGGATGTGGTGATGCACACCTTTAGTCTCAGCTACTTGGGAGACTGAGGAGGGAGGATCACTTGAGCCCAGGAGGTCAAGGTTTCAGTGAGCTATGATCATGCCACTGCACTTCAGGCTGGGTAACAGAGTGAGACCTTGTCTCAAACAAAATTTTTTTTAATTAAAAGAAAGGCCTTCCTGAGAAAGCTCAAGGCTGCCAGGAGAATTGACTGTTTGATCTAGCCAGTACCAAGAAATAGGCAAAAAGAGCTCTGCACCACCACCCCTCAACTGCCTGTAGAGCCGTCACTCTAGAAAGCTTGCAATTATAAAGCCTTTCTCTGCTCTTTGGGATGTAAAACTACCACCCAAAACTGTTTCCTCCAGGACCTGAGAGTCTTCTCTTTAAAATGTGAGGCTTCAGGGGGATAATTCTGTCTCTCGTAGTCTCTAGGGGAGGCTGAGGGCCTAACTGTGGGCACCTCACTTCAACCTGCACCACTGCCCCGGTCACGAAGACATGAGAAGTGTGTGTGTCCTTCAGATAGACAGCAGCCAACAAACCCAGGTGGCCTGACATGGCCGAACCCCATTCACACCTTTAGTGCCTTTCCCTGAGCACACCCCACGATTAAAAGTTTCCAGCCTTTTGTTTTGGAGAAGTTGAGTTCAATCCACACTGGTCTCTATTCCTTGCTGCCATAGTATTGCTGAACAAAACCTGTCCTCACCACTTTGACCAGTGTCGGTCAGCATTGTTTATCTTGGATAGCGTCATAATAAAACCTAACCTCTCCTGACTGATAGTTAGCTGTCATTCTTACTGTTTTTATTATCATCTCTGAAGGATAATATTATTATTAATATTATTTCTGGAGGAGCCTGAGCTCTTTCTCTTTCCCCCTCTCCCAGCTTCCCTTCTCCACTACATCTCCGTATTGCATCAATTTCAGGAATACAGCTCCCAATAAATGGAAACAGTAGAACAATCTCAGTAATCATTTTCGGAATTTCTAGAGTCCTCACTGTAACTGTTTTTTAGTTTCAGAGCTACTTGTTTCCCCCAAATAAATCAAATCAGAGAAAGCACATCTCTAGAATTAATTTTTTTTAAGACAGGGTCCCTCACTGTCGCCCCAGCTGGAGCGCAGTGGCGCAATCACGGCTCACCACAACCTTGAACTCCTGGGCTCAAGCACCCAGGCTTCTGAGTAGCTGGGACTACAGGTGCATGCCATCACGTCAAGCTAATTTTATTTAATAGTGCAGAGGAGGTCTCACTATGTTGCTCAGGCTGGTCTCAAACTCCCGGGGTCACGTTATCCTCCCACTTTGGCCTCCCAGACTGCTAGGATTACAGGTGTGAATTACCGCGCCTGGCCTAGAGTGAATCGTTAGAATCCACCTCTACTGTGATGCATCAACATAAGTTAGCAAGAACCAGTGACTTATGAGGATATGAATTCCAAACTTCAACATTTCCAAAGTCCCGCTTCTGATGGCATTTGAAGGTGATCCCTTAGAGAAAACTTACAGCGTTCTCACAGGTGCCAACATTATACTGCTTTTTGCCCGACAATTGGTTAGATATCTCAAGCAACTGATAGTGTACTGCCATGCGTTCTGCCTTAAAATAATGACGGTGCATTTACCAAACCACTCTTCCCTCTTTTATCCTCCAAAAAAATTGCTGTTCTCTCCAGGGCAGCCACAGCTGAAGGGGATGCTAGCTAATCCTCTTATCCTACCACTAGATGGCAGGACAGTCAAGTCTGGCAAATCTCTCTCCCCTCCCTGAACTTCGATGTCCACATCTTCAGTGAAGTAAAGAGTCTTCCTAACTGAAATGTACTTCCTGGTTAAACATTAGTTTGGACTCAGAGTTTGGACTCAGAGAGCAGACAGCCTCAGATTCAGGTTGAGCCTCCTCCAAGGCAGACAGGTGTTCTCCTGAGGTGCGATAAGGGTTGCACTCACGTGGAGTGAGACAGGGCAAAGCGGAGAGGGATCCAGGGAAGGGAAAGAATTGGTGCTAATCAGATGTCCTGGAGCTTAACTTGCCTGCGGTCTCATGGGTTACCATGGCGAAGTGGGGCCTGGAAGCATCAACTCCCTATATCCACATAACCCCTCCACCCCATCCCTCTGCCTCCTGAAGACCCCTGAACAGCAGAGGCCAGTCCCAACAAGGAGGCCAGCACCGGGCTCCCCATCCTCTCTGCTCCAACCCTGTGGGTGTTTGACACACCAGAAAGCAAGACTTTGGCCAGCCAGGACCCTCTGTCAGCCCCCAGCCAGGAGACAGGCTCTGGGTTCTGAGATGGGGGAAGATGCAGGCATGATGTATGCACCAGCCTTGGGACTCCTAGCAGTACTTCCTTTCTGACACACTAATTTTTCAAAACATCTTCTCATCCCTTGACTCAATGCTGTCACTAAGGCCAAGCGCCACGAGACGACTATGCCAGAATCTCCCCAGCTAGTCGGAGCAGCACTGGGATCAGCAGATCCCAGGATCCTACCCTCCAACCTGTTGTCTTCCCAGCACACTGGATTGTAGAGAAGAGACTCTTGTGGCTTGCCACAGGGCCCTGCCCCAGCCTCCCTATCAACATGCACGGTGGTGAGATGCGGTGACGGCTTCTACATTATGACCCGGGCTAGGATCAGATAGGTCTGATCTGATGACCCTCTTGGACACTTACTAGCTATGTGACCTTGGGCATGTAGTTTAACCTACCTGTGCTTTGATACCTCATCTCTAAAATGTGAATTCTTATTGTATGTATGTTTCAAGGCTGTTATAAGGATAAAATGAGATTGTGTGTGTTAAGGGCTTCCCATAGTACCTGAGGTACAGTGCTCTGTAAATGGCAGAATCGAAAGCCAGATAGAAAATTTAATAGCCACAAAAACAAACAACCCAACTTAAAAATGAGGAAAGACCTGGCTGGGCGCGGTGGCTCATGCCTAGAATCCCAGCACTTTGGGAGGCCGAGGCGGGCAGATCACGAGGTCAGGAGATCAAGACCATCCTGGCCAACATGGTGAAACCCAGTCTCCACTAAAATACAAAAAAATTAGCCAGGCGTGGTGGCACGTGCTTGTAGTCCCAGCTACTCAGGAGAGAGGCAGAGGAATCGCTTGAACCCAGGAGGTGGGGCTTCCAGTGAGCTGAGATTGCACCACTGCACTCCAGCCTGGGCAACAAGAGTGAAATTTCATCTCAAAAAAGAAAAAAAAAAGAGGAAAGACCTTTAACAGACATTTCTCCAAAGATACTCAACATCACTAATCAGCAGGGAAATGCAAATCAAGATGACAATGAGAAATCACCTCATACCTGTTAGGATAGCCATTATCAAAAAACAAAACAAAAATCATAAAACGAGTGTTAATGAGGATGTGGAGAAATCGAAGCCCTTGTGCACCATTGGTAAGACTGCAATATGGCCCAGCCACTATAAAAACAGTATGGACTGGGTACGGTGGCTCAGTCTATAATCCCAGCACTTTGGGAGGCTGAAGTGGGAGGATTGCTTGAGCCCAGGAGTTCAGGACCAGCTTGGACTGAATCTTTACAAAAAATATCTTTACAAAAAATAAAAAATTAGCCAGTTGTAGTGGCACACACCTGTAGTCCCAGCTACTTGGGGATCTGAGGTAGGAGGATGGCTTGAGCCTGGGAATTTAAGGCTATATTGAGCTATGATCCAGTCATTGGGCAACAGAGTGAGACCTTGTCTCATAAATAAATAAGCAGAGGTTCTTCAAAAAATTAAAAATAGAATTACCAAATGATCTAGCATTCCCACTTCTGAGTATATACCCAAAAAAATAGAAAGCAAAGCCTTAATGAAGCATTTGTATATCCACGTTCAAAATAGGATCATTCACAGTAGACAAAAGCCAGAAGCAACCCACGTGTCCATTAATAGATGAATGGGCAAAGAAAGTGTGGTTCATGCATTCAAAGGACTATAATTCAGCCTTAAAAAGGAAATAAATTCTGACACATACTATAGCATGGATGGACCTTGAAGACATTATGTTGTCAAATAAGCCAGTCATACAAGGACAAATACTGCATGATTCCATTTATATGAGGTATCTAAAGCAAAACCAACCAACAAACAAAACTCATAGAAGTTGAAAGCCGAATGGCGGTTACCAGGCCTTGGGGGGGATTGATGGGGAGCTGCTGCTCAATGCATGTGGAGTTTCAGTCACACAATATAAGAAAGTTTTAAAGTTAACAAGCCTGTACTCTACACTTACAAATTTGTTAAGAGGGTAGATTTTATCTTACATGTTTTTCACCACAATAAAAAAAAAGACTGAGGCCAGGAGCGGTGGCTCATGCCTGTAATTCTAGCACTTTGGGAGGCCAAGGTGGGCAGATCATCTGAGGTCAGGAGTTCAAGACCAGCCTGACCAACATGGAGAAACCCCATCTCTACTAAAAATACAAAATTAGCCAAGTGTGGTAGCTCATGCCTGTAATCCCAGCTACTGAGGAGGCTGAGGCAGGAGAATCGCTTGAACCCGGGAGGCGGAGGTTGTGGTGAGCCGAGATCACGCCATTGTACTCTAGCCTGGGTGACAGAGCAAGACTCCGTCTCCAAAAAAAAAAAAAAAAAAAAAAAAACCGAGAGAGCTGTCCCCTTGCAAGTCTTAAGGAAGCCACACTCTTCCCATCTAAGCCCAACTTCCCTCCCGTGCCATCTGTGGCAACTGCAGCTTCCATTAGCATCCCTGATAACCAAGAAACTGTTAATTTTTCTTCCTGCCCTCTTCCCCAAAGGAGAGCCAGCCTAGACTGGCCATTCTTACAGGATTCAAGAATGGAGGAAAGGGCTTTTTCCTTCTTTCAAGTTGCCTCTAGTTCATGGTTTATTTTTTCAGGAAGTGTTTGTTGAGTGTCTACTATATGCCAAGTACTGCGGTAGACTTTGGAAACACAATATTGGATAGGACCAGCAGGACCCTGCTCTTAGGGAATTTACTTTCTAATAAACAATGAAGGTGGCCGGGCGTGGTGGCTCACACCTGTAATCCTAGCACTTTGGGAGGCGAGCGGATTGCCTGAGCTCAGGAGTTTGAGACCAGCCTGGGCAACAAGATGAAACCCCGTCTCTACTAAAATACAAAAAAAAAAATTAGCCAGGCATAGAGGCATATGCCTGTAGTCTCAGCTACTCGGGAGGCTGAGGCAGGAGAACTGCTTGAATCCGGGAGGCAGAGGTTGCAGTGAGCCGAGATTGAGCCACTGCACTCCAGCCTGGGCAACAGAGTGAGACTGTCTCCAAAAATAAAGTAAAATAAAATAAAATAAACAAGTTAACTTTGGGAGGTGTCGAGTGCTATGATGCGACTAAGGCATGTCCTAAAGTTCTCTCTGAAGAGGGGATGACTGCCTTGAGACTTAAAGTGAGAAGAATCAAGCCAGCAAGGATAAGGTCCTGACAGAAAAGGGCATGCCGTGTCTAAAGAACAGAGAGAAGGCCAGTGTGGCCCCAGCACAGTGAGCGGGAGGGGAACTGGAGATGCAACCAGCACCAGACTGTGCAGGGCTTCATAAACTGAAGTAGAAGCAAAAGCAAAATGTAAATTAATATCGCAATAGATTGTCCAGAGAGATATTGTCAGCTACTAACATGCAAGTCACTTGCTAAAGGATAGTACCCAAGGATGTCCTTGGGTTCTCATCCAGGATCTGTAATTGCTGCCTGTGTGACTCTAAGCCAGGGGTTCTCAAACTCAGGTATGCATTTGAGTCACCTGGAGATCTTGTACAATGGGCTCCTGCGCCCCACCCCAGAGTTTCTAACCTGGAAAAGGGCCCAGAGTTTGCGTGTCTAACAAGTTCACAGGTGGTGGTGACACTGCTGGTCCTTGGACCACATGTTGGGAACCATGCTGTAATGATCCTCTCCAGCAAGTCAGTGATTCTCTCTGAGCCTTTTTCTTCTGTGAAAGTGCCCTTCTGACCTGATTGATGTAATCATTAGATGAGATAAAGTACAAAGCATAAAGCCCTTTTTAAAGAACAAAAAAGACAGACACACAGAATGATCACCTTAACAGTGCTCACTAAGCCCCCTTCCTGTGTGCTTCCTTCACAGCTGGTACAGAATTTCACATATGACACTAGCAGCTGACTGCTTGGGAGCAATGCCTGTTTTATTCCATTCACTCTACGTCTGTCTAATTCTCTAAACACATAGGAGAACCTCCGGTGCTGGAGAATAGAGAGCTGCCCGCCCTGCCTGGGAGAAACCTTCAGATGCGCCCCCGTTGTTCCCCCGCCGACAGAGGCTTGATGCCGCTTCAAGTGCCCGCAGTTATTTTTGTCAGCCGTCCTCTCCTCCCACTCCTCCCAAAGAAAGCACTCGGTGAGTCATCGGGAGACCCGGAGACATCTGACGGTTGCTCAGCTGGTATCCGGCCATTGAGGGGAAGGAGGAATGTGTTGGTGTCCCCTTGGACTCTCCTTGAAGAAACTGCATAGATTCACAGACTCCTGGAAAATCAGAATCCAGAATGTGTGCATAATACACATTTGGTGTGTGTGTTTATTTGTATTCACTCGTGGATTCAACAAATATTTGTTGAATACCTGCCATCTATCAGACTTGTTTTAGGCTCTGAGGACACAGCATGTACAAAACAACAAAGCGCCTGTCATGGGGTTTATGTGCGTAATAGTCACTCGTGGAGCATGCACCGAAAGTCGTGAGATGTGTAGTCTGGCAGGAAAGAGAGTCAGCCATCAAACGGATGCGGTGAGTGTTATGGCACTGAGATGGAGAGATATATTGGGTGGCATATGGAGGAGCACAGGGGAGAAGGAGGCTCCCAAATGGGCAGCCTGATAAGTGGACATTAAATGGTGAGCGGCGTCTTCCAGGTTCACTCAAGGGAGGCTGTTCTCCATTGAGTTGACCCCAAAAATGCATACATTGAAGTATCCTAACATATGACCCCTTTCTCCTTTCCAATTTCTTTCTATGCTGGCCCCAACCCTAGGTCTTGTAGGTACGTAGCTTGTTGTCCGGTTTCAGTTTCATAGCTGGAGAGAAACTTTGCCCCAGGAAGTATACTTGGAGTCTCACCCATACTGGGTTGAGATGAGATTTAGATGAGATTTTGAACTTAAAAGTTGGTGCTGCAAATAGTTAAGATTTGGATACTGTTGGGATGGGGTGAGTGTATTTTGCATGTGAGAATGACATTCATTTTTAGCCAGAGGGAGAAGTGTTATGGGCTGACTTATGGTCCCCCCAAAATTATTCATTGAAGTCTAATACCCACAACCTCAGAATAGGACCGTATTTGGAGATAGGTCTTTAAAGAAGTAACTAAGTCAAAATGAGGTCATTAGGGTGGGCCCTAGTCCAGTAGGACTGGTGTCCTTATAAGACACGATTAGGACACAGACACCCACAGAGACACCCACAAAGGGATGACCATGAGAAGATGCAGGGAGAAGATGCCATCCACAAGCAAGGAGAGAGGCCTCTGAAGGAACCAACCCTGCCAACACCTTGATCTTGAACTTCTAGCCTCTGGAATTGGGAAGAAACAACTTTCTGTTGTTTAAACCACCCGGGCTGTGGTACTTTGTTATGACAGTTCTAGCAAACGAATACAGAGGTGTTTGTGAAAAGGAAGCAGCACAGTGTGGTAGGGTAGAGTAGTGCACACTGGGCACATTCAAACAGTTCTGCAGACTTGGAGTAAGGGGTGCAAGGGATGGAGGGCAGGCTGGAGAGATGGGCAGCAGCCCGGCATGAAGGGCCTCTGGTGACAAGGATTTGGAACTTAATCCAGCGTTCAAGGTATTGAGGTATTGAAAGAATGAATCAGGCTGGGCGCGGCAGCTCATACCTGTAATCCCAGCACTTTGAGAAGCCGAGGCAGGCAGATCACAAGGTCAAGAGTTCGAGACCAGCCTGGCCAACATGGCGAAACCCTGTCTCTACTAAAAATATGAAAATTAGCCTGGGGTGGTGGCAGACACCTGTAATCCCAGCCATCAGGAGACTAAGGGAGGAGAATCACTTGAACTGGGGAGGCAGAGGTTGCAGTGAGCCTAGAGTATGCCATTGCACTCCAGCCTGGGCAACAAAAGCAAGACTCTATCTCAAAAAATAAATAAATAAAGGATGAAGTCAGATACAATGCTGTATTGCAGATATAATACAATGCTGTATTATAGAGAGATCATTTAAAGGAGGCAAGGAGGAGCTAAAAGGAGAGAAGAACTGGAGGCAAGAAGATAGGGGTCACACTGACAGACATTAAACATGGGTCAGACACGGTGGCTCATGCCCGTAATCCCAACACTAATGGGAGGCCGAGGTGGGTGGATCATGAGGTCAGGAGTTCAAGACCAGCCTGGCCAACATGATGAAACCCTGTCTCTACTAAAAATACAAAAATTAGCCAGGCATGATGGCACGCACCTGTAATCCCAGCTACTCAGGAGGCTGGGGCAGGAGAATCACTTGAACCCAGGATGCGGAAGTTGTAGTGAGCCAAGATCACGCCACTGCATTCCAGCCTGGGTGACAGAGCAAGACTTTGTCTTGGGGGAAAAAAAAAAAACAAAACATGATTCTGACTGGGACTAAGGCAAGAGTAGCCAGGATGGAGAGGTAGGGTCCCACAGAGATGCTGGGAATGTGGAATCCACAAGAGTTGGCTGCAAGTTGGATGAGGAGCAGGGAAATGCTGAGGAAAAGAGAAGCGAGAGGAGCAAGGGTGTGGGGAGGAAGCAACCTCCACTCTGCACGTGTTGAGTTTGAGGTGTGATTGCTAAAGCACAGGGGTGTGCTCTGACTCCACACGCACAATTGAGAACCAGCCCCTGAGGAAGGAAACTGAACCAAAGGCCTTGGAGGAGACCACCTGGGACAAGAAGCTGGACAAGGGCAGATCAGTGGGCCAATGTGCCATGTGGTATACTGAAGGAAGGCGGGGAATCTCTGAGGAAGATGGAGAGGTGATGTCAAAGAGGAAGAAGGCAAACTAGGAAGGAACAGGGTCTTGACCCCTGCTGCATTGAGAAACAAGAGGGTGGAGAAAACCCCAGACAGGAAAGAGCAGTCGCAATGGCAAATGCGGTAGACAGGTCAACATGAAGACTTGGAACTTGCCCAAGACAGTGGCCCAAGAGAGTGAACTGAGCCCCTGCCAATAAATAAATATTTGTAGAATGAATGAAAAACCCCTGGAAGGTGAGACTATGAGCACCATCTCCAAAGAGCGATCACTGCTATATCATTTTATGACTTTCCGATATTGTACCAGGAATCCCCTCTTCCAAGTTGTCACTGAAATGACTAAAAGAGTATGAAAGTAGAGGACGATTACACTAGACATAAGAAGAAAACAGCTGCTCAGGCCTCAGAGACCTCAAGGAACTTCTGCAAGGCATGGCGGAAGTAAGAGTAGATTCCAAGAAGTGCCTGCAGACCTTTAAGTCACCATGCGCAGAGAAAAGTGGAAAACCTCAGCAAAACCCCAGCAACATCCCAAGCATTGGCAAAAGGCATATTCTGTTGCACACATCACAAGTAGGGGTACGCCAACCACTGTGCCAGGTGTGGAAACACTGCAATAACCAAGACAGATGGAACCTGGCCCTCAGGGAGCTTAATTCTGGTAGGAGAGGTGGACAGTAAACAAGTAAACACATCAAGCAAGGAATCACAGAGTATGATAAGTATGATGAATGAAATAAACTAGTATGGGCTGGGCACGGTGGCTCACGCCTGTAATCCCAACACTTTGGGAGGCTGAGGCAGGTGGATGACCTGAGGTCAGGAGTTCAAGACCAGCCTGGCCAACATGGTGAAACCCCATCTCTACTAAAAATATACAAAAATTAACTGGACATGGTGGCACACACCTGTAATCCCAGCTACTCAGGAGGCTGAGGGAGCAGGACCCCTTGAACCCATGAGGCGGGGGTTGCAATGAGCTGAGATTGTGCCACTGTACTCCAGCCTGGGTGACAGAGTGAGACTCTGTCTCAAAAACATAAAAGAAATAAACTAGCAGTAGCCAATAGAAACTGGACAGGGACTAGTTAAGATGAATGGCAGTCAGTTTATCTTCTGAAATTTTCCAGCTTGAGTTAAATGACAGATCTCATGTATCATCATGTTGTAGGATCTGTCACATTTTGCAGTTAGAATTTTCTCCTGTCACGTTTTGGACAGCCACCACTGCCACTGTAGGAGTGGTGGGGGAGGGGTTGTTGGGAAAAAATTCTGTGATTTGCTCCCTGAGGCTACACTTTGAGTCCCTGGGTCAAAGTAGCAGGGATGGGAGGCAAAGATGAGCCAGCAGAAGTGGAAGGGGACAGTGACCATATCCCAATGTCACAGAGCACACACAAGAAACAATGTACAGCCGTTGTTTATGCCCATTCCTTATTTCTCCTGATAACACAGCCTGCTCCAGCCACAGCAGGGAAGCTCAACCCGAGTCCCTCCCAGGATTTTCAAATGGGAGACAGGGAGGACGCTTCCTCTTTGACCCAGCAGCTGTGAGGATACGAGCTCAGAGATGACGATGCTTTTTCCCTGCTGTGTGAAGAGGCTTAACTGCAGAAAGAGAGAATGAAGCCAACACACCCAAAGCAGTAGGGATAAGAGGTGGAGAAAATGCGCCCTGCTGGTCTGGCTGTCCCTGTGGCCAGCTGCACCCCATCACTTCCTATGCTTTGGTTCTCTGAGCCTCTTCCTTTTCTGCCTAAACTGCTTTCAGGTGAGTTTCTGCAATTTGGAACTATATTAGGGTTCTCCAGAGGAAAAGAACCAACAGGGTACGTATGTGTGTGTGTGTGTGTGTGTGTGTGTGTGTGTGTGTGTGTGTGTGTGTGTGTGTGTGTGTAGAGAAAGAAAGAGCCAGAGACAGAGAGAGATTTATTATAAGGAATTCGCCTGTGCAATTATGGAGGCTGAAACTTCCCCAGATCTGCAGTCAGCAAGTTGAAGACCCAGGAGTGTACATTCCAGTCTGAAAGCCACAGGCTCAAAACCCAAGAAGAGCAGATGTTTCTGTTTGAGACCAAAGACAGAAAAAGACCAATGTCCTGGTCCCCACAGTCAGGCAGGAAGGGGTTTCCTATTACTCAGCCTTTATGTACTACCCAGGCCTTCAACTGACGGGATGCAGCCCACCCACATCAGAGAGAACAATTGGCCTCACTCAGTCTACAGATTCAAATTCTAACCTCATCCAGAAACACCTTCACAGACACAGCAGAATAATGTTTGACCAGATATCTGGGGCTTTAGTGGCCCAGTTGAGCTGACACATAAAATGGACCATCAGAGTAGCCTAAGTGTCTAATCGTGATGACGTAGCTGAAATCACACAGAGTGAGGATCACATCACCACCTACTCCTGCAGTCAAGGCTGTACTAAACAAAGTAAGAGCCCCTCGATGGCAGGCTTGAGCTTGCACTGCTCCTACCAGTTAGCAGAGGGGACCCAAGCTAACCTCAGGGGCAAAGATCCCTGCCATGTTTGCCTCATTCAGAGCTCTCTCTGCTTCCTAAGGCTCCTAGCATCAAAATAGGCTTTTGGGGATTGGCTGTTTACTGGCTAGGGTGAGCTAAGCTGCTGTGACAAGTAGACCTAAAGATGTATATTGGCTCAAACACGGGAGTTTACTTCTCACTCACATAAGAGACTGCAGTATGTGTTTTCAGCTGGTGGGCAGCTCTCTGCCATAAGGTGATGCAGGGATCCAGGCTCCCATCATGGCTCTCCTATAAAGCCTAGTTGTCATCTACATCTTGCCAGCAGAAGGAGAAAGGGAATTTTCAGGAGCCTTGGCCAGAGTGTCGCACATCACTTTAGGTCTTGTTCCATTGGTGGCAACTAGTGAAATGGCCATACTAAACTGCAAAGAAGGCTGGAAAATGTAATCTGGTCTTGCATCTTGTTGTAACTTCCATCACTACAAAAGGAGAACATGATTGGGGTGGACAGAAAAGTCTGCTTTCTGAGAGAACTAAATGGCTGGCACTGGGGCATTTGGATTCTAGTTCTAGACCAGGATTTCTTAATCTTCACACCACTGGCATTTTAGACTGGAAAATTATTTGTTGCAGAAAGGAGGCTGTCTGGGCATTGTAGGATGTTTAGCAACATCCCTGGCCTCTACTCACTTGATGCCAGTAGCTCCCTCAACCCCAGTCATGACAATGGAAAATGTCTCCAAACATTGCCACATGTCCCCTAGACACAAAATCACCCTCCAGTGTTCTAGACGACAAGAGGAATGGTCAGAATCTTCTGTCAACCGGAGATGAAATATAATGAAGAGGCATGCTCACACTTCCTCTCTGTCACTTGGAAAGTGTGGCTACTAGTTTTTGCTCACAATATTGACAGAATAGCTGCGATGCTGACTTGAAATTTCAGGGAGAACTGAGTGATAATGACTTCGAGCCCTCAGGCTCTTTAGTGAGAGAGTAACGCCATGAGAATAATGCCCAGGGATTCTGCAAATGCTCATCACAGCCAGAGCAGCACGAAAGGAAATACCCTGTTAAGCTTTTTCACTTCATGCCACACAAAAGTCAGAACAGGCCAGGTGCAGTGGCTTATACCTGTAATCCCAACACTCTGGGAAGCCAAGACAGGAGGATGGCTTGAGCACAGGAGTTCAAGACCAGCCTGGGTCAACGTGGTGAGATCCTGTCTCTACAAAAAATTTTAAAAATTAGCTGGGTATTCGCCAGGTGTGGTGGCTCACACCTGTAATCCCAGCATTTTGGGAGGCAGGTGGATCACCTGAGGTCAGGAGTTTGAGACCAGCCTGGCCAACATGGTGAAACCTCATCTCTACCAAAAATACAAAGATTAGCTGGGCGTGGTGGCGTGCGCCTGTAGTCCCAGCTACTCGAGAGGCTGAGGCAGGAGAATTGCTTGAACCCAGGAGGCAAAGGTTGCAGTGAGCTGAGATCACACCACTGAACTACAGCCTGGGCAACAGAGCGAGACTCTGTCTCAAAAAAATAAAAATAAAAATAAATTTTAAAAAATTACCTGGATGTGGTGGCATGTCCCTGTAGTCTCAGCTACTCAGGAGGCTGAGGAGGGAGAATCACTTGAGCCCAGGAATTGGAGGCTGCAGTGAGCTGTGATCGCGCCATTGCACTCCAGCTCCAGCCTGGGTGACAGAGCAAGACCTTGTCTTAAAAAAAAAAAAAAAGGCAAACTCATACTGGCTTTTCTGCATGAACAGACTTTCTGAGTTATTTGTGTGGATTCCCCGAAATGTCTGTGAGAGACGAGATTTTTTGATACTTGCCTGACACAAGACAATGTTTGTAAACACTTGTGAAGTTCTTGTTCTTTCTGAACGTGGTGAGCTAGAGAGTAGACAGACCCCTAGGAAAGATATTTCTTTGCAGGAAATGGGCTTCCCTATTATAACAAGTGAAAATTCATTGTAGCCTGATGAAAACCAGAAATAATACCATCCAGCAAAGCTGCAGGATGCTTTACCTCCTGGAACCCAGCCGTATTGTTCTAACTTCATAGGAAATTGATTTTCTGGTTGTAGCTGATGGGGATTACTTCGTGTTCCCTGGGGATCTGTGGGACAAGCTGTAGTCTCAGACGATGAACTCTAGGTTTCTGCGTCACTGCCAGCATAAAATATTAGTCTTCTAATTCACAGAGAATATGCTAGACTCTTGAACATTAAGTAAAGACAGTTACATAAGTATTTTTTATTAGAAAGCTACTTGTGAGAGATAAACTACAAGGTCATAATCAATAAGGCTCAATTTGAAACACTGCTAAGAAAAGAGAATAGAGACCTTTTTTTTGTTGCTGGAGTTACAGACTTACGTCAGACTGAGATTTGTGTGCAAATATCTAAGTACTCATACTCCTCTGACTGAGTGCAGTGGCTCGTGCCTATAATCCTAACACACTGGGAGGCCAAGTGGAAGGATCCTTTGGGGCAGGGAGTTCAAGACCAGCCTGGGCAACATAGCGAGATTCTCTCTCTACTAAAAAATACAAAATTAGCCAAGTGTGGTGGCATGCAGTGTAGTCCCAGCTGCTCAGTAGGCTGAGTTGGGAGGATCCCTTGAACCCAGGAGTTCAAGGCTGCAGTGAGCTATGATCATGCCACTGCACCTCAGCCTGGGCAACAGAGTAAGACCCTATCGCAAAACAAAAAATAAACAAATAAAAAAGTACTCCTTCTGATTATGAGCAATTTGGGTCAAAACAAGCATTTGATATTTCACAAACCCATGTCCATCACTCTCTCCAAATAGACCTGAAAACACTAGACTTTTAGGCTTTTTGCTAGTTTCTACATAGTCTGGAAGCAAGAATGGTAGCTCACGCCTGTAATCCCAGCACTCTGGGAGGCTGAGGTGGGACAATTGCTTCAGCCCCAGAGTTTGTAGACCACCCTGGGCAACATAGTGAGTCTCTGTCTCTACTGAAAAAGGAAAAATGTGCTGGGCATGGTGGCACGCCTGTAGTCCTAGCTACTTGAGAGGTTGAGGCAGGAGAATCACTTGAGTCCAGGAGTTTTAGACTAGCGTGAACTATGATCATGCCACTGCACTGCAGCCTGGGCAACAAAGCAAGACCCCAGCTCTTAAAAAATGATAATAAATCAATAATTGTTTTTAAAAAAGAGTTTACTGAACCAAAAAAAATGAACAATACTGCACATGCCAATGCTGATATGTCACTCTTCATTTTTTAATTGCGGTAAAAAATATACATAACATAAAATTTACTATCTCAACCACTTTTGAGTGTACAGTTCAGCAGCGTTAAGTACATTCACTGTTTTTTTTTTTGAGACAGAGTCTCACTCTGTCGCCCAGGCTGGAGTGCAGTGATGTGATCTTGGCTCACTGTAACCTCTGCCTCCTGGGTTCAAGCGATTCTCCCGCCTCAGCCTCCTGAAGAGCTGGGATTACAGGCGTGTGCCACCATGCCTGGCTAATTTTTGTATTTTTTGTAGACACGGGGTTTCTCCATGTTGGTCTCAAACCCTTGACCTCAGGTGATCCACCTGCCTCGGCCTCCCAAAGTGCTGGGATTACAGACATAAGCCACCACGCCTGGCCACATTCACATTACTATGCAACCATCACCACCATCTATCTACAGAATTCTCCCCATCTTAGGAAACCCAGACTCTCCATCTATCTACAGAACTCCACCTCCATCTTGGGAAACAAAAACTCTACCCATTAAACAGTAACTTTAGAGATTTGACTATTCTCTAAATAGAGATAAGAGGAGAGGATTATTCTCCTCTTATCCTAGCCTCTGGCAACCACCATTCTACTTCTTTTTTTTTAATTTAATTTATTTTTTGTAGAGAGAGGTTCTCACTATGTTGCCCATGCTGGCCTCAAACTCTCAGCCTCAAGCAATCCTCTTCCCTTGGCCTCTCAAAGCGCTGAGATTATAGGCATGAGCCACTATCCTAGGCCCACCATTCTACTTTCTGTCTCTATGAAATTAACTGCTCTAGGAATCTCATATAAGTAGAATCTTACAATAGCTCTTCTTTTGTGTCTGCCTTATTTCATTCAGCATAATGTCCTCAAGGTTTAGCCATGTTGTGGCATTTGTCAGGATTTCCTTCTTTTCAAGCATTCCACTGTCTGTGTATTCCACATTTGTTTATCCATCATCTGTTGATAGACACTTGGGTTGATTCCTCCTTTCGGCTATTGTGAAGAATGCTGCTGTGAACATGGGGTTACAGGTCATCTGACTAAGTCCCTGCTTCCGTCTCATTTGGGTGTATACCCAGAGGTGGATGCCAGATCATATAGAAATCCTATCTTTAATTTTTTGAGGCACTGCCATATTGTTTTCCATAGCTGCCGCGCCATTCTACATTCCCACCAGCAGGGCACAAGGGTTCTAATTTCTCCACATCCCGGCTAACACTTTTTATTTTCTGTTAGGAGGCTCCTCTTATACTGACCCATGAAAAAAGGCAAAAGCACAACTATGGTAGGCAGAACAATGCCCCTCTCCCCAAGGAGACTCACAACCGTATCCCCCAAACCGCTGAATATGTTACCCTATATGGCAAGAGGGACATTGCAGATACGATTGTATTAAGGATCTTGAGATGGGAACATTGTACAAGAATATCTGCATGGGCCTACTGGAATCACAAAGGTCCTTATAAGACGGGGGCAGGAGGCTCAGGGAGAGAAAGATAAGAACAAAAACAGGCCAGAGTGATGTGATTGCTGGAAGGGGCCATGAGCCATGGAATTCAGGCAACTCCTAGAAGCTGGGACAGGTGAGGAAACAAATTCTCTTGAGAGCCTCTGGAAGGCGGGCAGCTCTGCACACCTTGACTGTAGCCTTGCGAGACCCACTTCAGAATTCTGACTTCCAGATCTGTGAGATAATAGAACTGTGTTGTTTTAAGCTGCCAAGTTTGTGGTAACTGGTTACAGCAGCTCTCGGTATCTAATAGAACCACCTAATTGAAAAACAGACAAAAGATGTGATCAGGCATTTAACTGTAAAGGCAACAGATGGACCAGTAAACAGATGAAGAGATGGTCGACAGCACCAGCTGTCTTAGTCAGCTCTGGCTGCCATAACAAAATACCATAGGCTGGGGGGCTTACACCGCAGCCATTTATTTTCTCACAGTCCTGGAGGCTGGAAGTTGCTGGGAACCAAGTCAGGTTCCTGCAAGGGCGCTGTTCTTGGCTTGTATGCAGCCGTCTTCACGCTGTGTTCTCACATGGCCTTTTTGGTGGATTGGGTGGCACTCTCCATGATCTTCTTACAAGGGCATTAATCCCATACTCAGGACTTCAACTAAATCTAATTAATTCCCAAAGTCCCCATCTCCAAATATCTTCACCCTGGGGATTCAGATTTCAATATACAAATTTTGGGGGACATAATTCAGTCCATAGCATTTCACCCCAGTGCCTCCCCCAAAATTCGTGTCCTTAAAGCATACAAAATACATTTATTCCATCCCAACATAATCAAAAGTCTTAACTCATTCCAGCATCAGCCCTGAAGTCTGAAGTCCAAGGTCTGATCTAAATGTTATCTAAATCAGATATGGGTGAGACTCAAGGTATGATTTATCTCAGGAAAACATTCCTCGCCAGCTGTGAACCTGCAAAGCCAGAGAAGTAAGCACTGTATTATGTGCTTACAAAATGCAGTAGTGGGACAGGCATAGGATAAACATTCCCATTTCAAAAAGGAGAAATAAAAAGGAAGGAGGGAGTGACAAGTTCCAAGTAAGCAAAAACCCAGCCTATGGTATTTATGTAAATGAAGGCTCAAATTGGATTCCATTTTAGATGGCCAGGTAATCAGAAAAAATTAATAAGCTTATCAATAAAAGCATTGGAGGGAAGCAGAGGATATGGATAATGGGAATCCAATGCTAGGGGCAGTAATTTGCTGTAGCCACTTTGGAAAACAATCCAGCATTAATCTTAAAGTTAAATAATTCCACTCCTAGGACTATACCAGGTGTAGGGGGAGAACGTATAAGAATATTTGAGGCAAGAATATTTTGAGGTGAGCATGGTGGCTCACGCCTGTAATCCCAGCACTTTGGGAGGCCAAGGCAAGCGGAGCACGAGGTCAAGAGATCGAGACCATCCTGGCCAACATGGTGAAACCCCGTCTTTACCAAAAATACAAAAATTAGCTGGGCATGGTGGTGTGTGCCTGTAGTCCCAGCTACTCGAAAGGCTGAGGCAGGATAATCGCTTGAACCCAGGAGGTGGAGGTTGCAGTGAGCCAAGATTGTGCCACTGCACTCCAGCCTGGGTGACAGAGCGAGACTCCCTCTCAAAAAAAAAAGAATATTTATAGCAGCGCCCTTCACAATAGCAAAAACCTACAATTTGAATGGCCATCTAGAGGAGAGTGGAGGAATAAATCAAGATACAAAGGACACAGAATGAATGAACTCCAGTGACAGGCAGCAATGAGGATGATTCTTACCAATACGATAGTACGTGGGGAAAAAAAGTCTCTTCAAAAAAAAATACTGCAGAATGTATTTTTATCAAGTTGGAAACAACCAAAATAGAAATAGACACCCTTTAGGAACACATATAGATAAAATACAACAGCCTAAAAATGTGGAACCAGAGAAAATGTGGGGTGGGGGTAGGATAAAGCAAGGCTGGGTATGATTTGAAGTTAAAATGTGGACAACAGGTACATGTAGATTCAATAGACTAGTCTCTAGTTTTGTGTATTTTTGACATTTTCCGTTATAAAAAAGAAAGTTTAAAATAATATGAAGAGAAAAGGAAGGAATGATGAACATCGGATTCAGGATGCAGGTATTGACATGGGGGGAGGCAGAGCAATGGGATGGCAGAGAACCCTACGAGTCAGTGTCACTTCTTGTCAAGGATCTGGCTTGGTTCTGTTTTGTTTTGCATGGTGAGTTCATGGACTCCTCTTATGTAATGTATTAAATAACCAAATTAAAGCAAGCCATGCACGGAGCAATGAAGAAATAATTAGAGAATAGAGGGGAAAAGCATGAAGGCAGCTCGCCCACAGTTCTCAGTGGCACTCAGTGGATGGGTCCCAGGATGCGTCCTTCTAGTGCTCTATTTGCAGTGAGAGAGCTTACACCTCGTGGAGACCTGGATGCCAGTTCTCCTGCCCTCCACTGGCTATCTCTCCTGGAGAGGACGTTTCTCTCGTCAGTGTTTCTGAACATCTGACAGTATGCTGTCTGCCAAAGGCCTGGGCCAAGTATCCTAGGGCCTCTAGGTTCCCGATTAAAGGCTGGGCTGGATGTTTGGGATGTCACACAGGCGTTTTCTTGTACTGTCCAGTTTTTTGGATGAAAATGTAGGGGTCTGTATTCATCCCTGGCATATGTCATTATTTAGGGACTCAGAAACATTTTACCTGGTCACCAAAGTAAGTCACCAGTGTTGGGGCCAGTCGCGGTGGCTCACACTTGTAATCCCAGCACTTGGAGAGACCAAGGCAGGCAGATCACCTGAAGTCATGAGTTCGAGACCAGGCATGGCCAACATGATGAAACCCCATCTCTACTGAAAATACAAAAATTAGCCAGGCTTGGTGGCAAACGCCTGTAATCCCAGCTACTCAGGAGGCTGAGGCATGAGAATCAGTTAAACCTGGGGAATGGAGGTTGCGGGGAGCTGAGATCGTGCCACTGCACTCCAGCCTGGGTGACAGAGGGAGACTCTGTCTCAAAAAAAAAAAAAAAAAAAAAGAAAGAAAGAAAAAGAAAAAGAAAAAAAAGAAGTCACTAGGTTTGGAAGAGCTGCCAAAAGAGAAGTGGACTCACCCGGGCACCCTAGAAAAGGGGTGGAGTGTTTCTTCTTTGAGAAGAAAATAAACTTATAAAAAAAGAAGTTATTCAATTATATATAGTGCTATAGTTTGGATGTTTGTTCCCAAAAACCTCACGTCAAAATGTATCCCCAGTTTGGGGCGTGGGGCCTAAGGGGAGGTGTTTGGGTCATGAGGACAGATCCCTCATGAATAGAGTAATTCCCTGGGGTAGTTGGGGGTGAATGAGCTCTCGCTCTATTAGTCGCTGAGAGAGCTGGTTGTTGAAAAGACCCCGCACCCCCTCCCTCTCTCTCACCTCCTCTCTTGCCATGTGATCTGCACACACCAGGTCCCTCTCACCATCTGCCATGAGTGGAAGCACCCTGAGGCCCTCACCAGATGCCTAGTCTTGAACTTTTCCAGACATCAGAATCATGAGTCAAATAAACCTTTTTTCTTTATAAGTTAATCAGTCTCAGCTGTTCCTTAAAGCAACACAAAACAGACTACGACACTTGGTAAATCATAGTAAGGAATACTTTATTTGGGACCATTGCAATAGGTGTAGGGACCATTGCAATAGACGTAGGGACCACTGCAACAGGGTCTTGCAGTAGGGGGAGAGACTGGGTTCAACTCTGAATACAGCTGGTGCAAGTGGGAGTTTATAGCCAAGAAGCAGGGTGAGGGTCAGTGGATGGAAAATTACTAATAGGAAACGTCAGAGGTAAGGGGGATTCTGGCTAAACCCACCTAACAGGATTCTTGCTGAAGACAGGCCAGGGTAAACCAGATGTCACCTGCGGGATGGTGGAGGCTGAGGAACCTGATCAGATAATAAGGGTGAGGGGATTCTTGCTAAACTGACTTAACAGGCTTCTTTGCTATACTGGATTTTACATGAAAGTGCACAGATGGGCCTAGGAAAAGGCTCAGGATCCTGACTAAAGTTTGGTCAAGCAGAGAACCTTTGTCAACTAATGGACAGGGATCTCTTTGGTGTGTGAGTGTGTGGGTGTGAGAGTGTATGTGTGTGTGTGAGTGTGAATGTGTGAGAGAGTGTGACTGTGTGTGTGTGCGCGTGTGTGTGTGTATTTGGTGTCCCCTCACAGTCAGTACTTGCAGTGACACCCTAAATTCCTCTCAGTCTAAAATGGTTCTGTCCTCTTGGAGATCTTAATGAGACCTCAGCAGAGAAAAACCCTCACTTACCTCCTCCCCACACCCCAGCTCTTCTGGCTCTTCTCAAAGCGTGGTCCCCAACCTTAACAGCAGCATCTGCAGCCCTGGAAACTCCTTGGAAATGCACATGCCCTGCCCTGCTGAATCTGACACTCTGGGAGTGGTGCTCAGCAGTCTGTGCCTTAACAAGCCCTCCAGGGGATTCCGACGCAGGCTGAAGTTTGAGCACCACCTAAACCAGTGCTGCATTGTATCCCATCCCTGGATTCCTTCTTGCTTCATCACCTTTCCAGACACTATTTCACAGGTCATTGTGTCTGGGACCTACTACCACCCATCTTGCCCCTATCCTTCTATCACAAATGAATGCCTTAGGAAACCTCAGCAGGGGATCAACCTCATCCCCCATTTCTTGAGATGTCAGGAGCAGCCAGAGCAAACCTCATAGCCACAGGATGCCACTCTGAGCTCCTGTCTCCTGCCTCTGCAGAAGCTTCCCAGCTGTGGTCCATTGGCCAGCTCTCTCCACACGCCCATGGCCTGCTTTTCTCTGCTGCATTTTAGCAGGTAGCTTTTGATGTCATTGAAAAAAGAAAGTAAGACCATAAGGCCAAAACTCCTCCAATTTCTCTTCCATCTGCAAACTTGTTTGCATCTCTCCTTCTTCTTTTGTTTTTTTGTTTTTGTTTTTGTTTTTTTTTTTGAGACGGAGTCTCACTCTGTCACCCAGACTGGAGTGCAGTTGCACGATCTCGGCTCACTGCAAGCTCTGCCTCCCGGGTTCATGCCATTCTCCTGCCTCAGCCTCCGGAGTAGCTGGTACTACAGGCATCTGCCACCACACCTGGCTAATTTTTTGTATTTCTAGTAGAGACGGGGTTTCACCGTGTTAGCCAGGATGGTCTCGATCTTCTGACCTTGTGATCCACCTGCCTCAGCCTTCCAAAGTGCTGGGATTAAAGGCGTGAGCCACCACGCCCAGCTGAGGCCTTTTCTTCTGAATCAGTGTGAGTCTACCTGGTGCACATCAGAGGCTCATCCCTCCAGCTGTACCAGGTTATCTCCCACCATGGGCCCAGGAGACTCAGGCCTCACCTGTGCTTCCTCCCTGCCCAGATTCTCTTCTAATGCTTAAAAACAAACAGCAACTATGTGACAACATTTTCAAACACATTATTTTTAGAGACAGGGTCTTGCTCTGTCACCCAGGCTGGAGCGCAATGGCGTGATCATAGCTCATCGCAACCTTGAACTCCTAGGCTCACGAAATCCTCCAGCTTCAGCCTCCCAAGTAGGTGGGACTAGAGGTGCATGCCACCACACCTGGGAAATTTGTCTTTTTATTTTTTTAGAGGCGGGGTCTTGCTATGTTGCCCAGGCTGGTCTTGAACCCCTGGGCTCAAGTGATCCTCCTGCCTTGGCCTCCGAAAGTGCTGGGAATACAGGTGTGAGCCACTATGCCTGGTCTAAAATTTTTAAAAATATAAACTGAGAATCTATATTCCGGCCGGGCGCGGTGGCTCAAGCCTGTAATCCCAGCACTTTGGGAGGCCGAGACGGGCGGATCACGAGGCCAGGAGATCGAGACCATCCTAGCTAACACAGTGAAACCCTGTCTCTACTAAAAAAATACAAAAAACTAGCCGGGCGAGGTGGCGGGCGCCTGTAGTCCCAGCTACTCGGGAGGCTGAGGCAGGAGAATGACGTAAACCCGGGAGGCGGAGCTTGCAGTGAGCTGAGATCCGGCCACTGTACTCCAGCCCGGGCGACAGAGTGAGACTCCGTCTCAGAAAAAAAAAAAAAAAAAGAGAATCTATATTCCCTAACATAGTGCAGGCATAGTTTTGAATTCCAGCTCTCCAATGACTATCAAGGAGGCATTGGTCAAATTATTTACTTTTTCTATATTCCAGCTTCTGCCACTATAAAAGAGGTATCATAACACCTTTTGCATGATTATTAAGAAAAGGGTGAAACATTACAAATGTAAACTTTTGTGTGTGTGTGTTTTGTTTGTTTGTTTATTTTTGAGACAGACCCTCGCTCCGTCACTCAGGCTGGAGTGCAGTGGCACCATTTCGGCTCACGGCAACCTCTACCTCCCGGGTTCAAGCGATTCTCCTGCCTCAGTCTCCTGAGTAGCCAGGACTATAGGTGTGTGCTACCATGCCCAGCTAATTTTTGTATATTTAGTAGAGTTGGGGTTTCACTCTCTTAGCCAGGATGGTCTCGATCTCCTGACCTCATGATCCACCCACCTTGCCCTCTCAAAGTGCTGGGATTACAGACGTGAGCCGTCGTGCCCAGCCCAAATACACATTTTTGGGGGCATTGGAGGAACAGAGTTTCGCTCTTGTTGCCCAGACTAGAGTGCAGTGGCGCGATCTCAGCTCACTGCAACCTCCACCTTCCGGTTTCAAGCAATTCTCCTGCCTCAGCTTCCCGAATAGCTGGGATTATAGGCACTCGCCACTATGCCTGGCTAATTTTTGTAATTTTAGAAGAGACAGGGTTTCACCACGTTGGCCACGCAGGTCTTGATCTCCTGACCTCGTGATCCGCCTGCCTCGGACTCCAAAGTACTGGGATTACAGGTGTGAGCCACCGCGCCCAGCCCAAATACAAAATTTTTTTATCAAGTGATAAGAGCTTGACATGTCGAATAAAAATATTTACTGCTTGATCCATATGTTAGATTTTTTAATTTAAATATTTATATAATATGAATGCCTAAATTTCATCAGGCATCTTATGGTTCAAATCCTCACAACATGATCAGAAACTGAAGCAAATGTTCCAAGTAAAGTCATGATGAGAATTTTTTAATTCCAGATTTGATGGTGAGAAAAGTCCAATGTTTCCATATTACAGAAATTACTTGCTTACAAGAGAATGATTATTGACAGATAAATTCCATGATTATCTCTTGAATAAGGTGATCTCCCTTATTAAAAAAAATGAAAAACAACAGCAACATCAGCAGCGTTCTCTGCCCTGTGCCCCTCTGGTTATCGTCCTAGTCCCAATTGAGTTTCTTGACAGAACAAGCTACAATCGCGCTCTCAACTTCTTCTTCTTCTTCTTCTTTTTTTTTTTTTTTTTTTAATTTTCTTGAGACAGAGTCTTGCTCTGTCGCCCAGGCTGGAGTGCAGTGGCGTGATCTCAGCTCACTGCAAGCTCTGCCTCCTGGGTTCATGCCATTCTCCTGCCTCAGCCTCCCCAGTAGCTGGGACTACAGGCGCCCGCCACCACACCTGGCTAATTTTTGGTATTTTTTAGTAGAGACAGGATTTCACTGTGTTAGCCACGATGGTCTCGATCTCCTGACCTCATGATCCGCCCACCTCGGCCTCCCAAAGTGGTGGGATTACAGGCGTGAACCACTGTGCCTAGCCTCAACTTCTTTACCTGCCTCCCGGTCGCTCTCTCATTCCCTGGAAACTGATTTCCTGGAGTTCATCAATCAGTAGCTTCCATGTCAACAAATCCAATGGGCATTTTAGCGCTCTGTTTCATTCCATCCCTTTCATTGAGCTCCTGCCCTATACTGAGTTCCTGGCATGAAGCTCAGCCATCGGAGGTGGCCGTGGAGTTGCTTCGTTCAGCAAGTAGTTATGGGACCCTTCCAGTGTGCCTGGTGCTGTGCTGTGTCAGCACTGATGGACAACAGCTCCCACTAACAACAACCTGGCCTTGAGAAACTTATAGCCATTACTGCAGAGTCTGGTGCAGGCAATGAGACTCAAAGAAGACGAGAGGGACTCCTGACTTTAGCCAGTGACAGCGAAGGGAATCCTAGAAACCATCCCTGAGGAGGAAACACGAGTTTAGTCTAAAGGTCAAGGAGGGATTAACCAATGAGGGGAAGAAGAAGGATGCCCGGGACAGAAGCACAGCCTGTGCAAACAAGCAGGAGAAGCACAGTACAGGATGTGCTTTCCTATTCACAGAGACTTACAGTCACATAAGGGGACGTGGGAGCATTGGGGAAGGCTTCCTGAGGGAGGTGACATCTACACTGAGCCTTAAGGGATGGCCAGGTATCTATTAAGGAGGTGAAGGACACCCTAGGAAGGTAATGCCACATGTGCAAAGGCACAAAATGTGTCTTGGGAGAGTGGTAGGGAATGTGGAATGATGACTGATGTGAAGGACATAAGGACATGGTAGCACCTTGGGACAGCAATGCCATGGTATGCAGCTTGGACTGAAAGTGACAGAAATCACTGAAGTGGAGAGAGAGATTCCCTTCTATGATGATCACTACAACTGTTTCGTGGAAGAAGCATCAGAGGAAGCAAGGCTGGAGGTGGGGAGACAAGTTAGAAAGAAGGCTGGGGTGAAAATGACAGATCCTCAACCAAGGCAGTGGTGGTAGGAAGGGGAAGTATTTTAAACATAGGACAGCAGGGCACAGTGGCTCATGCCTGTAATCCCAGCACTTTGGGAAGCCAAGTCGGGCGGATCATGAGGTCAAGAGATTGAGACCATCCTGGCCAACATGGTGAAACCCCATCTCTACTCAAAACTACAAAAATTAGCTGGGCGTGGTAGCATGTGCCTGTGGTCCCAGCTACTCGGAAGGCTGAGGCAGAAGAATCATTTGAACCCAGGAGGCAGAGGTTGCAGTGAGCCAAAATGGCGCCACTGCACTCCAGCCTGGGTGACAGAGCAAGACTCCATCTCAAAAAAAAAAAAAAAAAAGCAGGACCAAGGCTAGGGACAGTAGCTTATGCCTATAATTCCAACACTTTTGGAGGCTGAGGCTGGTGAACCTTGTGAGCTTAGGAGTTCGACACCATCTTAGGCAACATAGTGGAACCCTGTGTATACAAAAAATAGCCAGTCATGGTAGTGCACGCCTATGGTCCCAGCAACTCCAGAGGCTGAGGTCGGAAGATCACCTAAGTCTGGGAGGTCAAGGCTGCAGTGAGCCATGATCACGTCACTGCATTCCAGCCCGAGTAACGGGTAACGGGAGTGAGACCTTGTCTGGAAAAAAAAAACGTAGGACCTTAACAATGCTAGCAGACCTAAGTGTGAATCTCAACACTGCCCTTTACTACCTGTGCGACCTCGGGCAAGTCATTTAACCTCTCTAGGATTCCATTTCCTCACCTGGGAAATCAGGACAATAACAAAGCCTACTTGCAGCTGCGGAAAGGACGGATTGCCTAATATATGCAAAGAACACAACCCAAGACCGAGCACACAGGAAATGCGCAGATAATGAGAGCTCCTATCCTTGGCATCATTAACTATCCTTGGTTAACCAGATGCAGGTTAAACAAAGAGTGCACAGTGACTCCCGGGTTTCTGGCCTGCTGTTACTAAAAGCGGAGACAGCAGTGGGTAGATTGGGAGGGAGGCCTGGAAGAGGATGAGTTCATTTGTTGAGCATGAAGTGCCCACTATTGGAAGAGATGATCCTCCATGGGTCCCCTGCACTCTCACACATCTTGCTGTGTATGCCAAGATTGCAAGACCCTGACCATTTTTAACCTGGGCCACTTCTCAGTGCTGTGTTTATAGCGAGCTGCCTTGAGGGATGAGGTACCGTCTCCCTGGAGGAGGAGGAGCAGGCTTGCTTACTCCTCCCTGCATAAGCAGCTCCAGGCTCAGTGTTCCTCAGCTAGGATGCTAACCAACTGCCTGTGGAGCAAACATCTGGGGCCCCCCACATTGCCCCGTGAGACTTGGAGGCAAATATGCTGATCCACATGCTTCTTGCTGTGCTCTGAGTAACAAAGTCCTATGTTTCTGACCCCGGAGTGTCATGTCTTCTGTCAGCATCCATGAATCAATGACAGGTTAATTTATTAGCTTATAAGTTGGAAAGAGTCATCAGTGTGTACTGGCAAGTAAAGCCAGGATTACAAATAATATCACCAGCAGAAAATGTTGGTACGTGCCTATAGTGCCAGAAACACGGGTGGCTGAAACAGGAGTGTCCTTGAGCCCAGGAGTTCAAGGCTACAGTGAGCTATGATTGCACCACTGCACTCCAGCCTGGGTGACAGAGTGAAACCCTGTCTTAAATAAATAGATAGATGGATAGATATATAGATAGATAGATAGATAGATAGATAGATAGATAGATAGATAGATAGATAGATAGATAGATAGATAGATAGCATTGCCTAGGAAGAGATATGGGGTAGTACCCTGGGCAATGGCAACAAGTAAAGAATGAGGGTAAGAAAAGGAGCTCCCAGGAGAACTCAAGAAGGAAACCTAGAGGAGAGTAGTTCCTTGCAAGCCAAGGGAGTAGAGTTTCAATCAAAAGAGTAGGCAACAGGATCAGATGCTGCTTAAAAGTCAAGTAAGACGAAGACTGAATGTGGCCACTGAGTTTAGCAACTAGGTCATTTATTTAGCCGTTGCTAAAGGCTAAAGGCAAGAGACATTTTAGTGACATGGTGTGGCCAGAAGCCAAACTGAAGTGGGTGAGGAATGAATGGAGGTAAAGAAAGAATGACAATAGGCTGGGTGTGGTGACTCACACCTGTAATCCCAGCACTTTGGGGGGCCAAGGCCGGAGGATTACTTGAGGCCAGGAGTTCAAGACCAGCCTGGGCAACATGGTAAAATCGTCTCCACAAAAAAATTACAAAAGTTAGCTAGCCATGGTGGCGTGCACCTGTGATCCTAGCTACTTGGGAGGCTGAATTGGGAGCCTAGCTTGAGCCCAGGAGGTCAAGGTTGCAGTGAACCGTGATGGTGCCACTGCACTCCAGCCTGGGCATCAGGGCAAGACCCTGTCTCAAAAAAAAAGAAAGAAGGGAGGGAGGAAGACAGAGAGAGATAGAAAAAAGGGAGGAAGGAAAGAAGGAAGAAAAATGGAAGGAAGGCAGGAAGGGAGGGAGGGAGGGAGGGAGGAAGGAATGATAATAACTAAAAACCTTAGCTGAAAAGGAAGAATAAAGGTAGGGCACTGGTGACTGAAGCAGGCAGAGGCAAATGAAATTTTTCAAATAGATGGAAGAGACTTGAGTAGAGCATATCTTGAGGAGAACAAGCCAGAAAAGAGGAAAGGTCACAGTAAAAAAATTAAGAGCAAGGGGAGGAGGATAGAATCAGGTCTCTGAAAAAGAGGAGAGGGCTAATATTTAGATCCCAAGTGACGGGCTGGTCTGGGCCCTCACCCACTGAAATGGCATTTGCCCCAACCACACACCCTCAAGCAGACCAACAGGCTATCTAGGTCGTGTGGTCCGTCTCCAGGTGGGTAGAGCTCACTGTCTGCAGGGAGGGGCCTGGTCAGTAGGTTTCCTTGGTGGTCACTCTTTCTGGCGGTCCTGCAGACCAGAGATGAGAGACACCTAAGTATTTTTCAAGCTGGGTTATCTGAAGATGCCAGCAGGTGTATTCTGTATACAAAGGGTTCAGGTAAGTTTGGAAAGTGCTGTCCAAGCCCTGCAAAGCCAGCTTGTAGGAAGGCTGAGTGTTCTCTGCTGGCAGAGATGGACATTTGGGAGTGGGGTGGCCAAAAGGAAGAGAAAGCCTGCAGGAGAGATGCCAGGACTCATACTCAAGGTACTCAGGGATAATGGAGAAGACACCCATGGAAAACCCGTGATCACAGAGCAGGAAGAGGAACTCTCATTTGCAGAGCACCTCTACTCTGCTTGAAGTTTATATATTGACAAAGACTCTTTGCTTGGCCAAACTTTAGTCAGGCTCCCAAACCTTCTCCTAGAGCCTCTGTGCACTCCCATGTAAAATCCAGTTTTAGCAAAGAACCCTGTTAAGCCAGTTTAGCAAGAACCCTCCATCTTGTATATCTGATCATCTTCAATATCTGATTAGGTTTATCATTCCCCACCCTCCCCCAGGTGATGTCTGGTCACCTGGCCTGTCTAAAGCAAGAATTCTGCTAGGTTGGTGTTGTGAGTGGCACAAGGTCAGAAATAATCAGGTTCATGCACATGTGTGTCTTTCTACAACGTCCGGCTTTTATTGATGCTATTTCAGTCATAAAAGCCACAAGCTACCTGGAGTTCTCAAGGAGGCAAATTCTCCTTCGTATTCCCCCATTCATTTGGTAATAAGAGCTACGGGCACACAGGCCCAAGTCACTCCACAAGTCAGTCAATACTGCAAACCATACATGGTAGTATACTTAATCAATATATCAATGTTATAGATTACACATTCCACATCAAAGTAACATTTCACGTCAAAAGAAAAGGGGATAGGGAAGAAGGGGTTAACAATACAGTCCAAGGAGAGTGACTTGGACAAGAAGAGACTCCTGGCCTGATCCAAACAGTCCTCAATGTCTTGCAAGGAAGAGTCTTTGATATCCACAGAGTGTGAGCAAGATGGGGTCTAGCCAGACGGTCATCTCCAGTTGCTGAAGGTCCTGCTCTTTTTATGGCCAGAGTCCTCTGGTGAGGACTGATAGTAAAGAGTGTGCCTGTTTATGTCCTTATCTGGTGGGGTGTAGTCTTTATTGATTAGGCGAACATCTGGTTCCCGTTGGCATAGGGCTTTTTCAAATGTAAAATGAACCCTTTTCCTAAGATGGAGTTACTTATGTCAAGGGTGCTCTATACACCCTGTTTAGCCAGAATCCCCCTGAGTCCTGATGTTTCCCTTAGTAAATTTCTATCCACTGACTCTCATCCTGCTCCTTGGCAATGAATTCCCACTTGTCCATGCTATAATTGGAGTTGAGCTCGATCTCTCTTTCCCCGCAACTGCAAAATCTCATTGCAGCGGTCCCTACACCTATGGTAATGGTCCTGAATAAAGTCTTCCTTACAATACTTTAACTCATGTCATTAAAGAATTTTTTCCTCTAGCAGTGTCCACCGATTTTACTCTCCCAATTCTTGGCAGTGTTATTATTCCCAGCCTGACAGAGAAAGAAGCAGGACTCAAGAAGCTGAAGCCGGCCAGGCGCGGTAGCTCACGCCTGTAATCCCAGCACTTTGGGAGGCCGAGGCGGGCGGATCACCTGAGGTCAGGAGTTCAAGATCAGCCTCAACATGGAGAAAAACCGTCTCTATTAAAAATACAAAACTAGCCGGGTGTGGTGGTGCATGCCTGTAATCCCAGCTACTCGGGAGGCTGAGGCAGAATTGCTTGAACCTGGGAGACGGAGGTTGTGGTGAGTCGAGATCGTGCCACTGCACTCCAGCTTGGGCAACAAGAGCAAAACTCCGTCTCAAGAAAAAAAAAAAAAAAAAAGAATAAGCTGAAGACTCGCCTGATACTCAGGGCTAAGTAGTGGGGCTCGGCTTCCTGTGATTTGGGATCCAGCCTCCTGCCCCTACAGCCCATGTGCCCTTACACCCTCAAGCAACACCCAGGGCTGGGGTCAGAGGCGACCTTGCACAATTGCTCTGCCCTGCGCAGGGACCAGGGCGGCCTGTGGTCTGCAACAGAGAAGCTCCCCCACGTGCCTTCGCCTTCACTCTGGCATGCCCTGGCAACACCGTGAGATCCCAGGGCTCTGGTCCCTTACAGGCTGGGCCTGGCAGAGGCACAGGGAGGAAGGTGGGCCAGCAGGGGTGTGCCGCTGGGCCAACTCGCAGACTTGCGTTTGCTTTGTTGTACCAGGACTATCCCAAGGCCCATTCTCCAGGGCCGTGAGAGTGAGAGCAAGAGAACACAGGAGTTCACACCTCTCCGGTCCAGATGCTTTGAGAGCATGATAGAAGCAACACGCCCTCTCCATGAAAGGGCACGCACACAACACATAAGTTCGCACACAGTTTCCAGGTTCGCGCACCAACCATCACCACTACAGCGCCCTGCAAGCAGGCCGGGTCTCAAAGGAGCGTGCATGGGAATCACCCAAGATGCTGGCTAAAAAGGCGGATCCCAGCACCAAGGTGATTATCATTCAGGGAGGCCTGGGAGCCTGTGTTTTTAATCAGCGCCTCCGACGATTTGGGCGTTAAGGCTCAGCGGAACCCATCTTGAGAAACCCGACTCGGCCTGAGAGAGCCCCCCAACACACATACCCCCATGCGCCAAACTTTCCCCATTTCGCCCGACGCACCGGACGCCTCCCGCGGGCCTCACTCGGGCTCGTGGTGGTGGAAGCGTCGGGGGATCCCGGTGGGCACCGAAAGCAACGACCCATGGGGCCTGCCCGTTCCCCTCGCCCCCACGCCACGGCCCCGGGAAGCGCAGCGCTGCCGCCAGCAGGAGGCGCGACTGCCAGGAGGACGCAGGCAGGGAGCGCCTGGCGGTCCCCCGCCCGGAGCCGCGGGGCGGGAAGGAGCCGGAGCGCTGGGGGAGGGAGGCGCGCGGCGCCGCGGAGCTCGGGCGCGGAGGCGGGGGGCGGGGGGCGGGGGCCGGGGGCGGGGCGGGCCGGACCGGGGCGGGGCCGGCGGGCAGGCAGGCAGCGAGCGCCCGGGGAGCGCGCCCGGGTAGCCAAGAGGGAGGAGCGCGGGGAGCGCCGACAGCCGCCCGCCCGCCCGCCCCCGCGCCGCCCGCGCGCAACAGTTCCCCCAAAGTTGCAGCCCGGGAGGCGGGCGCGCACGGGCGGCCGAGGGGCGGGCGGTTGGCGGGGACGCGGCCTCGCGGCCCAGCGCAGAGAGTCCCGGCGGGCGGCGGCGGCAGCATGGGCACCCGGCAGACCAAGGGCAGCCTGGCGGAGAGAGCCAGCCCCGGCGCTGCGCCGGGCCCCCGCCGCGAACGGCCCGACTTCTGGGCGTCGCTGCTGCTGCGCGCCGGGGACAAGGCGGGGCGCGCGGGCGCGGGGCTGCCCCCCTACCACCGGCGCGTCGGCATGGTCCAGGAGCTGCTGCGGATGGTGCGCCAGGGCCGGCGGGAGGAGGCGGGGACACTGCTGCAGCACCTGCGCCAGGTGAGCGCGGGGAGAGGGCGCGGGGGGCGCGCCGGGCCAGGGGGCGCCCCACCCCTAACCGAGGAAGCTGGGGGCACCGAGGGGCACCGCCCAAAGCCCCCTTCCGCGGGGATGGAGCACTGTCTGGCAGCAGGTGCCTCGGCGCTCCCGCTGAATTTGGGGCCTCAGGGCAGGGTGGAGGAAGGCTGGCCGGTGAGGCCCGCCAAAGGGGACCTGTTGGCATAATGTCCCCACTGCTCTCCTCCACAGGCAGAGAAGAAGGCTGGTCTCCGGGGATAGTCGGTGGGCGGGGAAGCCGGGATGCCTGCCTGATCTGGGCCAGGGCTCTTTTCTTCCGGTCTGCCCACTGGCAGTCACTCCCTGCCGAGGGTCCTCAAGGAATGCGGTTATCAGTTGGACCTGGCTTGGCTTCCCGAGAGCCAGTCCAGGGACACAGCCCTGGGGCCAATGAGATTCCAGTCCCTAGGTCCTTCACTCTCCTGGGAGGCATCCTGGATTGTAGTTCAAGGAGACTGTTTCCTCTCCCCTGACTAACTTTGGCAGATCCTCAACCATGAGCCCCTGTGGAAAGCTGTAGAGACAGGAGAGCTGGATTTGGTGTCCTGCGTGACCACCTGGCCAGCAAGAACTTCAGGAGGCTGCCAGGACTCTGTCCTTAGCCTGTGCCTGCCCCACTGGCTAGGGACAGATGTTGCAGAATTGGCCAGTGCTTTGGGGCTGCCCTGGGGCTAATGCTGTCACTCACCTCTCTGTGGCTTGTTTTCCTTTCTCAGTTTCTTTGGTGGGGAGAGGAGCATGGCCCATGCCATGCATTTTGTTGAGTATAAGTCAGGCAGGGAAGTGCAAAGCTGCTCTCCTGCATCACCAAACAGCTTGTCTTGGGCTGGCTTTGGGGGGTAGACAATCCAGGCCCCATATTCTTGCTAGACTGACCCCATTAGAGGTAGAGTCTACCGTGGATGGCAGAGGGAAAATCTCAGGTGACCTTTCTGAGGTTTTCCAGTCACCAATGAAAGAGGCTGTAGGAGCACCTTCCTGGGAGGAGCTTCCAAAATCTAATCAGACCCACATCCCTCCTGGGTTCTGCAGCTCTCTCCCCCACCTTTGTATCTGGTGCGCTCTTACCCTAAAGTATGTGTCCCCAAGCTGCGCACTGCGCAGGGAGAGGCAAGCAGAGACGTGGGGACTTGGGAAGATGTGAGACTTCTGCTCCTGCCTCTGCTTTTCCCAACAACCTCCAAAATGATGCCCAAGACGCTGCCAGATCCCCATGTGCCTTCTCTGAGTTCAGTCATCAAAGAAAGATGACATTATGCACCACTTAACTTTAGCAGTGTGTATTTCTTTGTCTTTTGAAAATTGGAAACTGACATATGGCCTTTGTAGTAACTCTTTCACTTTTAAACAGAAGAATGGGTTTTCCAGACCATGGTATCCCATTTACACACCATACAGTAAGGTTTTCCTGATCACATGCTGTTTCCCCCACCCTGCAGTGGGTGCTTTGGGGGATACAGAAGAGCAGAGGGAGCTGGCAAGCACTTCTTGGAGGGTGAAAGACCAGAGTGAAGCTCACATGATGGAGGGTCGCTTGGAGGCCCACGGGAGGAGACTGGACCCAAAGTGGGCAGATACTTTGGGCTCCCCAGTCCCTGTATGGCTGAGTATGATTCCACATCCTGGGAACATTGAGCTTCTGCCTGCCTTGCAGGGGAGTAGATAAGCCCCTGCAGCCCCACAGTGGGATCCTTGAAGCAAGAAGCATTTCCTCAGACATCTGCACATGGGTCTTATTGGTGTCCTGGTACCCGCCTCAGCTGCAGGACTGGGAGGACTGGGAGGACTGATGGGCGGTGGGAAGGGGCTTATCAGACTTCCCCCTTTTCTGTGAAAGCAGCAGGTCCTCAGGCTCTGGGCTCGTGTTGGGCTCCTTTAACCGCTGGCTGGGGATGTGAGGGCCATGGGCCTGGAGCTGCCCTGTGTGTCCTGGAACGGAAGAAGCAGGACCCCTCCAGGAAGTGGTCATGGGCCTTGAGCAGTGTGGCAGTGGAGCACAGGAGTGTTCGCATGCCTGTGACAGAGAGGTGGCTTTCTAGGACCCTGAGGCCATTTGGAGGAATGTCCAGCTGGATTTGTGCTGTGCACTGAAGTGGCTCTTTCTCCCAAATTGCATTTTCCTTTCCATTCCAGTTTCCTCCTCTAGTCTGGAGGTGGTGATGTTCAGAAAGGGAATGAGCAGCCAGTGAGAGCCATGAGAACACCCAAGCCTCACTGGGGTCAGACCAGCAAGACAGCCAGTAAAGACAGGGGTCTGCAAAGCGTGGGACACTGAGTTCTGCAGGAATGTCATGCAGGCCTCTGGGGTGGGTATCAGTGAGCAGGCACAGCAGCGAGGACAGTAGCCCTCACCTCCATTCACACAGCATGTTCTCCTGCATTTGATAACGTGGATTTCGCTGCTGGATTTGTGTATGCCCAGAGCCATATGGCTGGTGGGGCCTCAGGAGCCTTTGTTCCTGTGCTTCTTAGCCTCTTCAAGTCCTTGATCTTTTTGAGGCTCTGAAAGAGCTACACACAGTCTTCCCAGACAAATGCACTGACTCACGCGATCTCACAGGCAATTTCGGAGGGTTCACAAAGCCCCTGAAACCCAGCTACAGACTCCAAGTTCAGAATCTCTGCTCCAGTCCAATACCACTGTTCTGCCTGCTGTGACTTGCTCCAGGCTGGGGATCTGGAAAGAGAGACCCAACCCGGGTGCATGTGTGGCAGTTCACGGTGGGCTGAAGGACTGTGGCTGCTGGTGCCACTTCTTCTGAATGCCCCTCTTCAGCATCTAAGATTTGGAGGGTGTCTCTCCAGCTTGTCACTTGCTGCAGAGGTATCAGGAAGCCGCATTCAGCACAGACGACCCTGAGCTATGGCCAGGGGTGCAGGCAGGATGCCAGGCATCTACCTTGAAGGAACAGAAAGTAATCCTCTTCCCTTTAAGACGAGTGTAATCTGAGAAGAGTCCAGGGCCAAGGATCAAGTAGGCAGCTCGCCTTCCGGTCCTCAGTCAGCTGTGACCTTGGGCCCAGCAGATAACCTCTCTGAGTTGTGTTTCTTTGTTTCCCAAAGAGGGATCTGGGGTATGGAGCAGAGCAAATGCTACAAAGTGTGTGACATGGTATTGGTGCTGCCATTTAAGACACATTCTCTTGGTGACTATGATAAGAAACAGGAAAATCTGCCTCACTTTGGGTCTGGCCAGACTAGGGGCAGGGTTGTGGCATCCTTTCTCAGGCCTGGCCCAAGGATTTTTTGGATTCTATCTACCTGGCCAGGGTTCAGTCTGGATAAAAAACTCACTGCACATTTAGAAGCATCTGGAGCAAGTGCTCGTGGAGATAAAAGAAGCCAGCTTTGGATGGGAGAGGCTGTTCCTCTGCCCTTTTCTGGCCGCCATCCTTCCAGGCCTTCCCCTTCCCCAGATGTCCTTCCCTAAGTCTTGGGCTCAGGCCTGGTGTCTTTTTTTTTGAGATGGAGCCTTGCTCTGTCACCCAGGCTGGAGTGCAGTGGCATGATCTCGGCTCACTGCAAGCTCCGCCTCCCGGGTCCATGCCATTCTCCTGCCTCAGGCTCCTGAGTAGCTGGGACTACAGGTGCCCACCACCACTCCTGGCTAATTTTTTTGTATTTTTAGTAGAGGCGGAGTTTCACCACATTAGCCAGGATGGTCTCGATCTCCTGACCTCGTGATCTGCCCACCTCAGCCTCCCAAAGTGCTGGGATTACAGGCATGAGCCACCACGCCCAGCCAGGCCTGCTGTCTTTAAGGAGGCCTGGAGAAGAAGTAACCTTCCGTCACTGAGAGAAGAAGTAACCTTCCGTCACTAGGCCACCTGGAAGGTGAGCTGTCATCTCTTCAGCCCAGCAGTTTCCCTGAGTCCTCAAAATTTTGGACTGAGCTGTCAGCCTGTGTCATGGAGCAGCAGAAAAAGACATCTGTTTTCCTGGGACACACCCAGCTAAGGTAGCCCCTGTCTTCATGTTCACCAGCACCCCAGCTTTCCATGAGAAGAGGCTGATGGGGTTGGTTTACTTGAAGTATGGTGCATGCCCCTTAAGCAGGGCTGTTCCTATATTAACCTGTTTGGGCCCCCCATTGGTATGCTTAGGGCCTGGAATCCTGGTTCCCTCTGCTGTCTGGGGTGGTGGGGCTGGCTTCACTCTGCACCTGGGAATAGGAGCCACGTCAGCTAATGCCAACAAGAACCACTGAGGCCAGGCGCAATGGCTCACACCTGTAATTCCAGCACTTTAGGAGGCTAAGGCAGGTGGATAACTTGAGCTCACGAGTTCAAGACCAACCTGAGCAACATGGGTGTCTCTACAAATGCAAATACAAAAATTAGCCAGGTATGGTGGTGTGCACTTGTAGTCCCAGCTACTTGGGAGACTGAGGTAGGAGGATGGCTTGAGCTTGGGAAGCAGAGGTTGCAGTGAGCCAAGATCACACCACTGCACTCCAGCCTGGGCCACAGAGCCAGGACCTAAGAGTTTAACTCATCCCTCAAGAGGAGCTGAATAATGGACAGGCACCTGGAGACTCCCTGGAGATGTGGAGACTGGACAGGTCATTACTACCTGGAAGCAGAAAGATGAGCATAATGACCTCTGAAGGTCACCTTTTTCCTCCCACCCCCACCTAAGAACGCCTCTTTAGGTGAGCAGGTTAGAAGTCTACCAGACTCCAAGCAGGGGGCCCCTGCGCTGGGCCTGCTCCTCTTCCTCCACCTGGAATGCTTTTCTTGTTTCCACTGAATGCACCTTACCTTTCCAGGGCCACCTTCCTGGGCATGTCAGCCTAAGCTCAGAGATCCATGTGCCTCTGAGGTCCTACCACACTGGGAGGCATTCAGTCCATGCAGAGTTTTTCCCTGATCTTCCTTTTGTTTGTCAGATAAGGTCTAGTGCTTCCTGAGGGTGGAGACCCGCCACCACCGCTGTTATCCACTGTATGGTATTGAAAACCTGCAAGCTTGTGGCATACCTTAGTGAGTCTGTGTGCCGTGAAGATGTGTGTACGCGTGTGTGTCTCTGCTGCTGTCGTCAGTGTGTCCTCAGAAAGCATTTGGATTCCCCAGCTACGGCTGTGCAACTGTGGGCTGATTTACCAGGCTTGTTAGTACTGTCATGAGACACAGCACGTTTGTTTTCCGTGTGGTTGGATTTCTGGGAGTGATGTCCACAGGGCTTGGCTGTTCCTGGCAGCCTGCCAGGTGGTGGTGTTCTTGGAGAGAGGAGTGGCATGGTGCCCAGGCTCCGTGGCACCACGGGATCCCATCCGGCAGGTGCAGTCTGGGGCCTCTGCCGAGGTGGCGGGAGGGGAGTGGAGCCTGATGGGAGAGCCTGGCCTCCACATTCCTGATCGGCTCTTGTGCTGAATCATGTTCATTTCCTCCACAAAGAGAAACCTCCCTTTTTAAAATCCGCCGCTCTCTGCCTGGGCTGGATCGAGGCTTTTCCAGTGATAAAGATGCAGAGGGATTCCTGTGTCGAGCCTGCTTCATTGGTTTCCAAGGCTGCCAGGGACAGTGACTGGGGAAATAGCAGCCTCTGTAGTGGCTAAGCACGACTGCAGGGGCTGTAGCTGGGCCAATTATTCTGACTTTAGGGTCTGGTGAGGTGGTGGGGTGGGGTTACAGGGTCCTTTTTTCTGGAACAAATGCCACCTCCTCAGAGATTACCAGAAACTGCTTTGCTGTCTTCAGAAGTCCTAAAGTACCCTGGCCTCTATCCATGGACCATCAGGGTGGGTGCACCCTCCCCTCCCCCAGGGTCATTTCATTGCCATGCGTGCTTTTCTGGGGCAGAGGCCATAAAAACTGGCACACAATCTGTTTTCAGGAAATTCTTACAGAATGGATTGAAACTTCCCATCAGGCACACACTTCCTCCAGCCTCTGTCCCTGGCGTTCTCTCGCAGGAGACAGTGGGGTTTGGCTCAGACTTCTAAAGTGTTTCTACTGTGAGCATGGGCCGGGATATTCCCCCATCCCCCTGTAACCTGTGGGGTGGAAGCCATGACTCCTCCCTGCATCCCCACACCCTGTCTGCAGGGGAGAGGCTCCTTGAAGAAGGGTTATCTAGTGACCAGGGTCTTCTCTAACTCCCCCATCAGGATGCAGAGGGAGTGGGGTCAGCATTGGAGATTCTCCCCCTAGTGTGGGGATCCTCAGCCAGCCATCTGGCTCCCCTTCCTCACCAAGAGCAGGGCTGCTGGTGCCCTGCAAGAAAACCACGCATGCGCGCGCGCGCGCACACACACACACACACACACACACACACACACACACACACACACACACACTCTCTCTCTCTCTCTCTCTCTCTCTCTCTCTCTCTCTCTCTCTCTCTCTCTGCTGGTCCTGGCTCCTCCTGGCTGTTCTCAAAGACTGTCTTAGTCCTTTCAGGCTGCTATAACAAAATACCATAAACTGGGTGGCTTATAAACAGCAGATATTTATTTCTTACAGTCTGGAGTCTGGAAAGTTCAAGATGAAGGTGCTGGCAGATTCACTGGCGAGGCTGCTTTCTGGTGATGGTGCCCTCTCACTGCATTCTCGCATGGTGGAAGGAATGAAGGGTCTGTCTGGGTCTCTTTTATATGGGCACTAATCCCATTCATGAGGGCTTCAGCCTCATGACCGAATCACCTCCTGTAGGCCCCACCTCCCAATACCATCACCTTGGGGGTCAGGAGTTCAACATATACATTTGGGAGTGGAGAGGAGGGGACGCAAACATTCAGCACTGACTGTCATGTCCTCTCCCATTAAGAGAAACTGGAATGGAGGTAGGAGAGGGCCCAGGCATCTAAAACAGCAGATTTGGTTGCTGCATCTTGGACTCATCATTACTAAAAGGGCTGGGTGTTCTAAATGAGAACAGAGACCTTGGCGCGCCAAGCAGGGGCGGGGACCCCCCTCCTGTGGTGCCTGCTCTCCTCCCCACCCCCACCCGGCCCCGAGCAGTGCCCACGTGGCTCTCCAGAAGCATTTCCCAGCTTTTTTTTTTTTTTTTTTTTTTTTTTTAACTTTTATTAGCTCAGACTCCTGGCTGCTGCAGCCATATGGAGCTCTGCCGGCGGCTGCTGCTCAAAGAGATGTGGCATTTTGATGTTTCTAACTTTATCTTAACCAGGAGAGACATGGGAGCGCAGCTGAGTGTGGGGAGTGCCCTTGTGTGTGAGTGTATGCCGGGGCCACCTTCAGAGCTGCCCCTTGCCCCTGCTCGACCCTCGGTGTCCAGGCGGTGTCCGCGTGTCCTTCTGCCTCTCTGCCTCCCACTCCCTGCGGCTTTTCTTGGTGTCTCTGTTTCTTTCACTGTCTCTTCCCTGCTGTGTGTTTTCCGCTTCCCTGGGTGAGAAGCAGACTCTTGTTCCTCTGCCGGATCTTGGTCAGCTCCCCTCTGCAGCCTCCCATCCTTTGCCGTTGGGGAGTGGGGCTGTGAGAACTGGAAGCCGTTGGTGGCGGTCAAGAAGGGCGCCCAGCTCAATTTGATTGTCTGAGTGTCAGCCGTGCCTTGGGCAGGGGAGCACGCATTAGGGACACCTCCCCCATCTGCACATGGCTTTCTAGTCCATAAAGCATTTTCTCATGTTTATTTTGCTCCTTAGGTGGTGGGTTTTTTTGTTTGTTGTTTGTTTGTTTGTTTGTTTTTGAAATGGGGTCTCGCTGTGTCGCCAGGCTGGAGTGCAGTGGCGCCATCTCAGCTCACTACAACCTCTGCCTCCCAGGTTCAAGCGATTCTCCTGCCTCAGCCTCTTGAGTAGCTGGGATTACAGGTACACACCACCATGCCCAGCTAATTTTTGTATTTTTAGTAGAGATGGGCTTTCACCATGTTGGCCAGGATGGTCTTGATCTCTTGACCTCGTGATCCGCCCGCCTCAACCTCCCAAAGTGCTGGGATTACAGGCATGAGCCACCGCGCTTGGCCTCATTAGGTGGTTTTGTGAAGCTGACAGAATGTTGCTTAAAGTAAAAATGGTGGTTTTTAAAATTTTATGAAAGCAATATACAATTATAGAAAAATGAGAAAATTAGATGAGCAGAAAAGAAAAAAAACCAGTATGCATTAAATCATTTATTCAACAATCGAGTTCCTGCTCCTCCAGGCACCAGTCTAGGCACTGGGGATGCAACAGGCAACTCACCAGGAGAAAACCATGGCAGCAACTGTTTCCCTCCCTCCGGGAGGGATGGCAAAGACCCCAGAAGCCAGCACCAGTACAGGTGCACAGCCTGGCACAGAAGGGAGGCTGGCTTCACTGGGAGCCAGGAGCCCTCAGTTCTGGCCCCAGTGGAAACTCTAACTTGCCCAGCCCTTTCCCTTCTCTGGCCTTGGGTTCCCCATCTCCAGAATGACGGCGTGGTGGGTGAAATGACCCCTGAGGTTCACTACCACTGCTGAGATTCCAGCAGGTGCCTGTGGTTTTGGAAAGACCCCTTCATTCCCATGTGTGGTCAGTTATTTCTTCCAGGCCCTGAGCCAGATTCACATTCGAGCCCTAAGTTCACCCACCTTGGCCTCAGCTGGTGCAAGAGCTGGGATGCAGCGGTCCCAGGACAGAGAGGGGACACAGATACCTCCCCACCAGGTAACTGGAGCCGACCCCCATACGGCTGAGGCCAACCTGTCTGTGCTGACCGCAGTCCTAGCTGATGGAGGGTGAAAGGCCTCATCACATGGTGCCAGGGGCAGAGGCCAGAACCAGGGAACCTGCAGACTTTCACACGTGAACAAAGCCCAGCACTCACAGAGGCCCGAGCTGCCCTGTGTGCCATAAGCCATTCATCTCAGAGCACTGGGGAGGGGAATGAGGCTGGGGCAGGCACTGCTGGGACCCACTGCCCACATAACTCAGTGCCTGGCTCCCTTGCCACCTTTCCGCCTACTGTGGGGGCTGCTCTGGCCCCTCGCACATCTGGTCTCTCTCCCCTCCCTCTACTTTCCACTCTGCCTTTTCTGAGGGGCTACTCTCCATGCTCATCTGGATGGAGCCTGTCCCCATTCCGGCCTCTGTCCTGTCCACAGAGACCCAGACCTGCCAGCCCCAGCCAAGCTTCAGGGCCTTTGCCTTCAGAGGGCAAGAACCCTGCCTGGCAGCTGACTATGCACTAGTACTCGGTTCTTTCACTCAGCAGACGTCCCTGGGCACCTAAGCGGAGCTGGCACCAGTTGGAACAAGTAGGGAAGGCAGGGTTGGCCAAGGCGCTCATTTCTAGAAGGGCTCAGAGCAGCCACTGATGCCATAGAGGACTGGCAAGTGATTGCAGGGCTGGCCATGGTCAGATTCCAGCTCTGCCCTTGTCTCTGGCCATGGGGGCCTACACAGGTGCAGGGCACGCACACACTGACTGCTAGGCAAACCCCTTTCCTCAATGGGGCTCATGAGTGGACACAGGCACTAGGCCCAGGAGCTGTGGGTAGCCCCATCTCCCCCACTTCCTAGGTGGGCTTTGCCTGACCTGCTCTGCCAGCGCCTCCCAGCGGCCCTGGTCCTCAAGCCTGTCCCTCTCCTACCCACTTGGCCTTCCCACGGCCCTCAGCCCAGATCTCTCCCAGAGCATGCCAGGGACCTGTAGGAAGTGCCCCCAGCTATCTTGGGACCCCATGCATTGCACATTCCTACCCTACAGCCACTGTCCCCATGGAGCCTCCGCCCACAGATACAGGTGCCAAGGAGGCTTGCAGGACAGCCCTCATCCACCGAGGGACACCCAGCACCACAGGGAGCCAGCACTTGCAGCCTGGGAAGTTGGCAACCTGTGATGCCCCCCGTCCCACCCCACTGCCCTTAGTTTCTGTCTATGCAGTCACGGCCTCCTGGAGCCCCAGGTTCAGGCCCTGCCCGACAGAAAAGGACAGGAGTGGGGCAGGTTTCTCTCCCTTGGTGCCAGGGGCAGGTAAGGGCCCAGGAGAGGCTGCCCCGCACCAAGCATAACGATCAGAATTCCTGCCCTGGACCTGGACCGCCCAGCACACACTGCGCACCTGGCAGCCCTCCAACACCCCTTTCCCCATGGGGACCTGGGGAGTCCCCTGTGGGTGCAGACTGTGGAAAGGGCTGTGTTGTAGATGATGGGGGAGTCAGAGGAACAGGAGCTGCAGGTGCTCCTGGGGAGGCAGAGCTCTGTGGTGGGCTGGGCGGCTGAAAACAAAACCTCTGTTTCTGATTCCCTCCTGGTAAATGGTGAGCCTGGAGCTGCCTGCCCCACTGTCTGGAGAGCCCGTAGCTCAGATGCAGGATGAGGACAAGCACAGACAGGGCTCGGGGAGGAGACATATCTCCCCTCCTCTGCTGAATGCCAGGACCATCTCGCCCACCCACAGACACCTGCTTCTGCCAGGCCATCATGGGGGAGGGCAGGGGGTAGCCAGCAGTCCTCCTGCACTGCACCTGCCGGGGCCCAGGTGTTGAAGATTGTTGAAGATTGAAGCTCTGTGTTCCTATGGCAGGGCCTACAGTGGACTCAGCATGACAGTGAGATGCTCCTGAGATTGGTTCATAATTTCCTACTTAAGGCTCTTAATGTCTTCCCGTGGGGATGTTACTTCCTGTATTATAAGCCAGGCTTCTCCAGAGAAACAGAATCAAAAGGAGATTTACATGTATAAACACATACAGTTGACTATCACACTTCCTATGAGTGGGCAGCAGAGAGCAGGGGCTACAGAGAGGGAAACATGGAGGGGCTCTCATCTCACCTGGCACCAGGTAGGTGCTAGTACCTGGTGCAGTCCTGTGGCCTTGTAACAGGCTACCTGGCTGCCTTGCACATTGTGGTCTCACCGGCTCTCTCCTGGCAATGGTCCTGGCTCACTGCCATCAGAGGACAGGCAGCGCTGAGGTTCTAATGTCCTTAGAGGGCCAAGTGGCCTGGATCTGCCTCTGCCCCTTTCCCTCCCTGGAGGAAATGGCAGAAGGAGGGGTTCCATGGCTCCTTTGGTGAGAAGGCCTGCTGCAGTCAGAGCTGAGATGTTCAACAGAGGCGCACACAGCCCAGAGACAAGGAGTGGCCTTTGCAGGGTCACATAGGACTGGAACCAGGTCCCTGATTCCCAAGACCCTGCCCTGCCCAATGGTCCCTGGAGAAGCATTGGAAGTGATGCCTAGGTCTGTCCCAGTGAAAAACTCGGTGTTTTCTGAGCTTCCTCGGGTTGGGACAGGTGGGCTGGGTACCCTCATCATAGGCAAGATGGACGAGGGGGCTCTGGGACACAGAGGACCTGTGCTGTCCCTTCACTGTGGCAGGAGAAGGAGATGGGGAGGGACAGCCTCAGGAGAGGGGAAGAATGGGGAGCATAGTTACCTTGAGTGTATTCCTAAGTCAGCGGTCTCCAATCTTTTTGACACCAGGGACCAGTTTCCTGGAAGACATTTTTTCCATGGCCAGTGGTGGGGGATGGTTTTGAGATGATTCAAACACATTACACTTATTATGTACTTTATTTCCATTATTATCACATTGTCATATAATGAAATAATTATACAACTCACCGTAATGTAGAATCAGTGAGGGCACTGAGCTGCTTTTCCTGCAACTAGATGGTCTCATCTGGGAGTGACGGGAGATAGTGAGAAATCATCAGGCATTAGATTCTCATAAGTGTGCAACCTAGATCCCTCACATTTGCAGTTTACAGTAGGGTTTGTGCTCCTATGAGAGCCTAATGCTGCCACTAATATGACAGGAGGCGGAGCTCAGGCAGGAACTTGGGCCCACTGTTCATCTCCTGCTGTGCAGCCTGCTTCCTAACAGGTCACAGACTGGTACTGGTCTGTGACCTGGGGGTTCGGGACCCATGCTCCTAGTGACACTTTTTCAACAGTTTATTTCTTTTTTATTTTTATTTTATTTATTTTGGGTTTTTTTTGAGACAGAGTCTTGCTCTGTCCCCCAGGCTGGAGGTGCAGTGGTGCGATCTCGGCTCACTGCAAGCTCCGCCTCCCGAGTTCACGCCATTCTCCTGCCTCAGCCTCCCCAGTAGCTGGGACTATAGGCGTCCGCCACCACGCTCGGCTAATTTTTTGTATTTTTTAGTAGAGACGGGGTTTCACCATGTTAGCCAGAATGGTCTCGATCTCCTGACCTCATGATCCACCTGCCTCGGCCTCCCGAAGTGCTGGGACCACAGGCAAACAGTTTATTTCTTTTTTTTTTTTTTTTTTTTTTTTTTTTTTTGAGACGGAGTCTCGCTCTGTCGCCTAGGCTGGAGTGCAGTGGCCAGATCTCAGCTCACTGCAAGCTCCGCCTCCCGGGTTCCCGCCATTCTTCTGCCTCAGCCTCCCGAGTAGCTGGGACCACAGGCGCCGCCACCTCACCCGGCTAATTTTTTGTGTTTTTAGTAGAGACGGGGTTTCGCCGTGTTAGCCAGGATGGTCTCGATCTCCTGACCTTGTGATCCGCCCGTCTCGGCCTCCCAAAGTGCTGGGATTACAGGCTTGAGCCACCGCGCCCGGCCAACAGTTTATTTCTTAAAGTAAGATGTTGAGATGGTAGTGGCTATGACAATGATGACCTAGTGTTGGAGGAAGCAGAGAGCGGGACCATGACCTGAAGAGGTATTCCTATCGAGGGGCAAGCTTCATGAGCTCGCTGCCTCCATGTTAGAATTTGGCTACAGCTCTGCTCCTGGCAGCCCAGGAAAACCAAGAACTCGGGGGTGTAGAGGCCATTCAGTGACTGAGTCAGGTCACTCAAGGATGCCTATCACCTTGATTTCCTTCACTGAGGTGGAATGTGGCTTCTAGCCCATAGAGTGCCTTTATGAGAAGTGGAAGAAGGTGCCTGTCTGGTTGGGCACAGTCAGAGTCAAGGCTTGGTGAGTTCAGCCCCACCCAGACACCCTTGTGCAGTGCATGCCTTGCACAGCTGTACTTGGCAGCATTGGTGAGACTGCACGGAAGTTTAGAGTCTTTATCAGCTGAGGCCTTTAAGGAGCCTTAGCCCTTCTCCCATGCATCTCCTCGGGCACAGCCTTCTTAAATCACCTGAGGCAGTGAACTGCAGAACACCTGACAAAACTTGGCTTCTGCCTCTCAACTGGGTACTTGCCCTCTTTCTCTTGAATCGAGGAGCTGCAGGAATTGGGAATCTTCTAGAAAGTTCCAGCTCAACACCCTGGCTCTCAAAGAGGATCAGACAGAATCTAAGACAACCTGAGTGGATCTGGACTCACCCAGTCAGGGGCACCGAGGGCACCAGCAGAGGCATCAGGGTGTCCTTGTTGGGCTCCCTTGAGCCCCAGACCCTGCAGTATTGGAGGGGTCCAGGACTCCCCTCAAGCTTCCCAGACGGTTCACATCCTCGCCTCTGGCAGTTCTGGGGGAATGAGGTCTGGGTGCTCCTACCCCAGTAAGTAACTTCCACTTCTTCAGGCTTAGTCACTCCAGTGGATTTAGTTTTTCCTAGGATGTGCCAGTCTTCTGAACTTTTTATGATTCTCAGCTGCAGACTTATGTTTTCCACAGCCTTCTGGAGTTGTGGCGTTTCGGAGTAAAAACAGTCTTCGGCAGGATTCTCACTGGTGGGGTTTCCAGACAGCTGTCGGCCCAAGACAGACCAGCAGGAACTCAGAGGGGTTGGTTTGGGACATGGAAACTCAGACACAAAAGAGAATAAGTTACCTGTTCCAAGAATTCCCATCTCTCCAGAAAAGGTCCAGCAGGGCGAGGTGAATGGAAATGGCTTTGGTGTCGCTTGTCTTAGGGAGAGGCCGGTCCATGAGCCAGGACCAGAAGAGGGCTCTCTGAGGGTAATGGGGACATGGAGCGGGGAGGGACTTTGGGCTGGAAGTAGACTCTTTTAGAAAATGGGAGGCCAGGTGCGATGGCTCACTCCTATAATCCCAGCACGTTGGGAGGCTGAGGCAGGCAGATAGCCTGCAGTCAGGAGTTCACAATCAGCCTGGCCAACATGGTGAAACCCCATCTCTACTAAAAATACGAAAATTAGCTGAGCGTGGTGGTGCGTGCCTAACCCCAACTACTTGGGAGGCTGAGGCAGGAGAATCACTTGAACTTGGGAGGCGGAGGTTGCAGTGAGCTGAGATGATGCCACTGCACTCCAACCTAGGTGACAAAATGAGACTCCATCTCAAAAAAAAAAAAAGAAAAGAAAAGAAAATGGGCAAGAGGTGGAGTGTGGGCAGCTGGTTGGTGACCTGAAAGCAGGTATGCAGCAAAATGCTCCAAGTCTGTACCTGGGCCATGCTCTGAGGGAGGGAGTCCAGCGAGAGAGACCCTCAGGGTGGGATCAGGGATGCTGGATGGAGAGAGAGGCCTGAGATGCCACAGGAAGCGCAGGGCCTTTGCCTGGCCCATGGCATTGGCTGTCTTGCCTCACCCACCTCCACTCCCACAGTTCCTACCTGCTCCCTCCCAGTATCTTGAAGCTGTAGACAAACTCAGTGACCACTGAGAAACCAGGCATAGGCCCCTCCCAGCCCTGAGGACACCATCCCCACCCTGTCCCCTCCTCTGCAGCCCAGAAGGCGCGCTGATTTTCCACCCTGGGGAGGGGAATCAGGCCCTGAGAAGCAGGGCCCTAAGATGGGAACGACGTTGCCTGGCTGCAGGGTCTGGCAGCCCCTTGGTGCTCCTTCTGGCTCCTGCTAGGAAGGCCCCTGGAAGGGCATCTGTGGCTCCCTTCCTGGGCCAGCTCCTGCCCTCCCCACTGCCCAGAGCGCATTTTGAAAGGTCTTAGGGAAAGTGGCCAAGCATGGAGAGGTGGAAGAGCACAGGCAGGGCCTCAGCCCTGGCCACAGTCGTGGGTCCTGGGGCCCTCCTCCTCTATCCCGCCCGCTCTCCCCTTCCTGCCTGAAGTTGAAAGCTAGCTGGATTGGAGCTGGATTCCTCATCCAGCATGACTCATCTCTGCTCACCCAGAGGGAGGGCAGCAAGAGGTCTGAATCTAGATTCTTGGAGGTCTGGCCTTGGCCTTGGCCTTGCCTCTGACCTAGAGATTTAAAGTGGTAAAGACCCTTAGCTTGTAATGGTTAACTTCATGTGTCAGTCTAGCTAGGTTGTGGTGCCCAATTTTGGGTCAAATACTAGTCTAGATGCTGCTATGAAGGTATTTTTCAGATGTGATTAACATCTGAGGCTAGGCATGGTGGCTCATGCCTGTAATCCCAGCACTTTGGGAGGCCCAGGTGGGTAGATCACTTGAGCTCAGGAGTTTGAGACCAGCCTGGCCAACATGGTGAAACCGGTCTCTAGAAAAACTACAAAAATCAGCCAGGCGTGGCCGGGCACGGTGGTTCACACCTTTAATCCCAGCACTTTGGGAGGCCAAGGCGGGTGGATCACAAGGTCAGGAGGTCGAGACCATCCTGGCTAACACGGTGAAACCCCGTCTCTACTAAAAATACAAAAAATTAGCTGAGCATGGTAGCGGGTGCCTGTGGTCCCAGCTACTTGGGAGGCTGAGGCAGGAGAATGGCGTGAACCCGGGAGGCGGAGCTTGCAGTGAGCCGAGATAGCACCACTGCACTCCGGCATGGGCGACAGAGCGAGACTCCACCTCAAAAAGAAAAAAATCAGCCAGGCGTGGTGACGGGCACCTATAATCTCAGGTACTCTGAAGACTGAGGTAGGAGAATCACTTGAACTTGGGGAGGCAGAGGTTGCAGTGAGCCAATGTCGCGCCACTGCACTCCAGCCTGGGTGACAGAGTGAAATTCAGCCTAAAAAAAAAAAAAAAGAAATCTGAAATACCTACATGTGAAATCACTAGACCTTGAGTAAAAACAAAAGCCAAATAAAACCAGGTGCAGTGGCTCACTCCTGTAATCTCAGCCCTTTGGGAGGCCACAGCGGGAGGATTGCTTGATGCCAGGAGTTCAAGAGCAGCCTGGGCAAACAAAGTAAGACTCCATTTCTACAAAAAAAAAAAAAAATTTGAGACAGAGTCTCACTCCATCACCCAGGCTGGAGTGCAGTGGTGCAATCTCGGCTCACTGCAACCTCCTCTTCCCGGGTTCAAGTGATTCTTCTGCCTCAGCCTCCCGAGTAGCTGGAATTACAGGCAAGTGCCACCACGCCCAGCTAATTATTATTATTATTATTATTATTTTGAGACAGAGTCTTGCTCTGTTGCCCAGGCTGGAGTGCAGTGGCACAGTCTCGGCTCACTGCAAGCTCCACCTCCCGGGTTCACGCCATTCTCCTGCCTCAGCCTCCCAAGCAGCTGGGACTACAGGCGCCCGCCACCACACCCAGCTAATTTTATTTTATTTTATTTTTTAGTAGAGACAGGGTATCACCGTGTTAGCCAGGGTGGTCTCGATTTCCTGACTTCATGATCCACCCACCTCGGCCTCCCAAAGTGCTGGGATTACAGGTGTAAGCTACTATGCCCAGCCAACACCTGGCTAATTTTTATATTTTTAGTAGAGAGGGAGTTTCACCATGTTGACCAGACCAGTCTCGAACTCTGGACCTCAGGTGATCCGCCCTCCTCGGCCTCCCAAAGTGCTGGGATTACAGTCATGAACCACCATGCTCAGCCCATTTCTACCAAAAATTTTTTTTTAATTAGTCAGGCATGGTAGCCTGCACCTGTAGTCTCAACTATTCAGGAGGTTGAGGCAGGAGGATCAGCCTCCTGAATAGCTGGGACTACAGGAGTACAGAAGTTCTAGTCTGCAGTGAGCTAGGATCACACCACTGCACTCCAGCCTGGGTGACAGACTCCATCTCAAAAGCATAAATGGATAAAAGCTGATTACCTTCCATAATATGGGTGAGCCTCATTCAATCAGTTGAAGGCTCCAAGAGGTCCCCGAGGAAGAAAGAATTCTGCCTCCAGACTCCAGACAGCACTGCCAGCTCCTCCCTGGGTCCCCAGCTTCCTAGCCTGCCCTGCAGACTTCAGACTTGCCAGCCCCCACAATCATGTGAGCCAATTCCTTAAAATAAATCAATCCCTTTCTCTCTCTCCACACACACATACATCTTATGGGTTCTGTTTCTTGGGAGAACCCTGGCTAATACTTAACTTCCAAGGGCTCATAGAGGCAGAGTCAGAAATTTCTGGGGGCTCTGGAGCCCCCAATCCCTGCCACTGGCTAACTGTCTGAGACAACCTTCCAGCCCCCAGCTTTTCACTCTGAGAAATGGGCTGTTCCCATGAAGACTCTCCTGCTTGGAATGCAGGTTGTTAGGGAGGCGGAAGGATCTTCTAAGTCATTCCTCTACCTCTTTGCCGTTTTACCTGCAAATCATTTGAGGATGAACCAAATGTTTCATTTCACTTGGGCAAAATTTACTGCAGAGAGGGACAAATGGACTTAAATGCGTTTGCCAGAAGGTATAAACAACCGATTCAGATAATTTCCCAAGCAGAGAGATTAGGAGGGCGCTGGGATGGATGACAAAGTGCCGAGAATTCGTGGAATGTAGGGGACTGCGGACCTCAGAGACCATCTGGCCCCAGACATACTGCAGAATCCGAGTCCACGAGAGGTCATGGGGAAGCAGGGGAGGGGCTTGGGAAATAAATCTGGGAAATATTGCAAATGCCACCACCCTTTCGGAGTCATAAAACAGTAGCTGAAATGTCCAGCACGGAAAGGAAAATGGTTATTTGTTGAATTCTTTGTGTTCCAAATGTATTTGGTCCAAGTCCCTCTTCTGCTGCCCTCTCCAACTCTTTGGAAGAATGAGCTGGTGCAACCTTCTCATTTGTAGGTGGGAAAGCTGTGGTGTAGAAGGGTGGCCTGCCCAGGGCCACACAGTGAGTTAGGGTCTAACCCCAGTCTTTGTCCCTCACCCTCAGCCACGTGTGGGCAGAGCTATGACCATGGAGGAGCAGACAAAATCCTCCGTATGGCTTGATGCGCCTCCCAGCTTACTTTAGATTTTTCTGAAGAGAAGGCATCCTTTAGCTATTTATTTGTTGCTAAAGCCGTTTCTTGGATTTTAATTAAGTTACACTTGGCAACGGCCGGGCATCTGTTTCCAGGGGCCTGTTTCACACAGAGGGTGTCATTTTTTAAGACTTCAAAGTTAAAACACAAACAACATGCAGTCATGAAGCCCCTCACTGAGCAAAGCTGCCAAACATTGCCGCCCAGGCTGCTGACTCCTGCTGGGCAAGGCAGACCTGGTGGCAACACTCGTCACTGTTGAGGAGGGCCAGCCTGCCGGGGTGCCTGGCTTAAAAAACCTGCAGGGGCCACATGGCCTTGGACGGGTGGGAGAGTCATGAGCTGCCCCTGGGCCCTGAGGTGGAACCAGAGAACCCCAGTCTTTACCTCTCATCCTTCAGACAGGCTGGGTAAGTCTGGTGGAGCGGGGAGTGGGTGCCAGTGACCCCCCAGCAGCAGTTTCTTGGCTCAGACCTCCACAGAGCAGCCCTCCCTGGCAGCATCTGGCTGACTTCGGTCAGCTGGGTGTTCATGGGCACCTCCTTGGGTACCAAACTCACAGGCCTGTGGGGGTGGCGGGCACCAAGCCAGGGTGCCCTTGAGAGGCAACCCCCAAGACTGGGACCAGGAGCCAGGCAATGCCCACCTTAGACATCAGCAGGAGTGTGAGGAGGCCTCACCTTCAAACAGGGTTCCCACGCTGTCCAGTGGTTTTGTTAGGGGGAGGGGATGTAGCAGTTGCTTTCATTACTTTTGCTAGTCTGCTTTGCTTTGGTGTCTTCCAAGCCCGAGCAGTGTGCCTCAGGCTCTTAACTGCATAGTCCTCCCTCTCTAGCTGTGCTGATGCTCTTGCCCCAGACTCTGCAGGGTGCCCACCTCGTCTGCATTATCTCTCATTAGTTATTATTGGGGTACACACACACACAGACTACTTACAACTACTTGAATTTTCTCAATTAATATTCAATATATATTGAAGTGGAAATTTTTAAACCTAGTGTTTCCTGAAGCATTTAACATACCAATTTCATTATTCATCTCACGAATCTAGTTCATTTAAATGACCATGTTCAAGGGTAGGGGGTTTATAACTTAAGTAATTAAATTTCTTTAAATATCTTGATGCGATTTTATAAATTTAAAAATTTAACATAACCAGTGTTCTTAAGTTTATAAATATCCTAAAAAGCAGGACTTTCCCGGGTTCCTAAACAGTTCTTAAAATGTAATAAGCTGATAAATATGATGACTATTAGTTCTCTGAAACATTTCAAAACTTACAAACTTGGCTGAATCCACTTCCGGTGTTCTGCTTAAAATCATAAGCTTAAAATCAGCTACTCAATTACCTGTTTTAAATGGGGATTGGAAGGCCAATCTGTTAGATACTCTGATACGCCTAATTCTCTTGGACATGACCAATGTGTGAAATACCAGATTTCCATGTGCCTCAGTGCATTAGCACTCACTTTGCTCCAGGGCCGCCCTGTGTGACAGTGGCACTTTCAGGGCTAAAGGCGCCTTGTCACTGCACTGAGGAGCGATGCCCCTCTCTGGAGCAGTCAAGCCCACTGGTGCCACTTCTGCTTTTGCACCCCACATACCCCTCCAGCGGGGGGCGTCTCAGTCCTGGTCTTCAAACTCCATCACCAAACTCCTGCTTGCCTTCCGCCATCCACGCAACTTCGTCACTGGCTTTTTGTTGCTTCTTTTTTTTTTTTCTGAGTTCTTTCCTGGTTCCTCTCGCCAGGCCCCACGTCTTATAGCTACTTAGTGGCACCTCCTTGGATGCCAGGGTCCTGCATCCTGGGCCATGCTGATGAGAAGAGTCACAGGGGGCCGGAGGGCAACTCTTAGTGGCCACCTTCCTTGTGGTCCAGAAATCCTGCCTCAGCAGTGCCGGCTGATGAGTGTCTCTCCTCTGCTTGTATCCTTCCAGTGACGGTGAGCTCACCACTATTTTTTTGTTATGATAAAATATACAAATATAAAATGCCGTTTTAACCATTTTAGGTGCACAGTTCAGTGGCATTAAGCACATTCATATTGCTGTGCAACCATCAGCACCTTCCATCTCCAGAACTTTTTCATCGTCCCCAAACTGAAACCCTGTCCCCACCCAACACAAATTCCCTCTTTCCCAGTCCCAGCAACCACCATTCTACTCTCTGTCTCTGTGAATTTGAGTACTTTGAATAATTAGATACTCTTGGTCCCTCATGTAAGTGGCCTCGTGCAGTATTTGTCCTCTCGTGCCTAGCTTATTTCTCTTAGTGGAGCGTCTTCAAGCCTCGCCCTTGTCATGAGTGGTGTCGGCATTTCTTTCATCATCTGTTTTGAAAGGTTCTTTCCCCTGTTGAGCTGAGAACCACCTTGGGGGTCCTATAGGAAGCATTTCTGATTAGTATAGCCCTGCCTCTGCGAGCAGACAGCAAAGGAGAGTGTGTCAGGGGTACATGTACCCACAGAGGCTCCGGGGCTGGTGGAGACAGCAAGTTGATTTCTGGCAGTAATGTCCTTGGTTGCCCATAGCTGTGCTCTTGGCTGAGGTCCACAGCAGTGGAAGAAGGGAGGAGTCCCAGCCCCTTGCCTTGATCTCTTCTCCCTTTTGCCTGGTGTGCCCCTGGGGAAAATGCCACCTCTGTCCTGATCCAATCTGGTACATTCATTTCCTGGGGCTGCCGTAACCAATGACCACCGGCTGAGTGACTCGGAACAATAGAAACATACTCTTCATGGTTCGGAGGCCAGAAGTCTGAGGTAAGAGTGTCGGCAGGGCCGTGTTCCATCCAGAGATTCCAGGGCAGATTTCACTCTTTCACCCTTCCAGCTTCTGGTGGTTGCGGCCGCGTCACTCCCTTCTCTGCCTCCACCTACACATTGCTGCCTTCTCTGTGTCTCTTGTAAGAACACTTATTTTGGATTCAGGGCCCTCCCAGCTGGATAAACCAGGATCATCTCATCTCAGGGTCCTGAAGGTAATCTGTGTGTGAAGACCCTTTTTCCAAATGAGGTCACATTCACAGTTTCTGGGCACAAGCACGTGGGCATGTCTTTTGGGGGCCACCATTCATCCCACTGCACCCTGTATCTGTCTCTCTCATTTGGTGCATAGGTCTGTGCCTGGCGTCCCTCCCTTCCCTGTCACACATGGGGAAAGAATGAAGTCTCCCCTAGAATCCCTAGAGGGAGTGCAGCTCTGCCAACACCCTGATTTCAGATTTCTGGTCTCCAAAACTATGAGAGAATACATTTCTGTTGTTTATGACTCCGTCCTCCTTCTTATGAGGCCATTGTCTTCCTAGAGAAGCAAGCCTTCTCTGTGCCCAGCTCCTTAACTCTGGGATGTCCCAGCTTCTCTCCCTGGGGGCTTCCTCAGGCTGTATTTCCCTAATAGAACCTGACATTTCCCTTCCCTCCCCTGGGTATCCCCCAAAGGCAAGCCGGAATGTCATGGGGAAGAGGACAGGAGCCCTGGCACCCAGCTGAGTCCTGGCATCCCCCAGGCTTGTCCCTCCCTTAGCAGTGGCTGCCAGTGATGTTCTAGAGCCAGGAGGGGGAGCAGCCTGGTTCTGCTTCCTGCTTGCCCTCTGGACTCTAATTAATTTCCTTCTGGTGGACTGTGTTTGATTACACCCTCATTAAGTAGCTTTGCACATGCGGGCCCTGGTGTTTTCGATATTGAAGCGTCTACCTTTGCTGGTTAATATTCAGCACTTGCTGCGTCCTCCTTTCCTCGGCTGTGTTGTTGCAGAAACTGTGGAGTCATGCCTGGAGGAGACAGACAAATGAAAGCTAATTTCCCGTGGGGCCTTCCTTCTGGGAGTGGGGTTAAAAATGAGTTGAAGAGGGAAGGGGGGAGTTGAGGTTTAAAATAGAGTATGGCTGGCGGCCTCCTCTGTGGCTTCTCCTAGCTTTCCCCTAAGACACCTAAGATGACACACCAAAAAAACACAAACGCTCAGCACACTGGAAACAAAGACAGGTGGGCAGTCTGAGAGGAGCCTCCTCACTGCTAGACACATGGAGCAAAGCCAAGAAAGACACCATCCAGACTTCCTCCAGGAATTTGAGACCTCCGGAAGGAAGGGAGGAAGCCGCTTTCTCCCTTAGTCTGAGGACTGTGCCAATCGGAAAGCCAGGCAACTGGTCCTGTACCATGGAAGTGACAATTTGGAGGTAGAAGGAGGGCTCTTCCACTCCCCTCTCCCTTCATCCTCTCCCATGTCTCTGTCTGCATCCGTTCAGAGACAGCAACTCCCAAGGCGGGAAGAGAGGGCCTCTGAGAAGTCCAGTGCAGCCAGTGGGCTTGTCCAAGGACAGGAAGCGTCCTGAACATACAGACATTGTTACAGATTTCCGTGGACTTCACTGTTGTGAGAGTTGGAGATTCAGGCCATGAAGTGGGTGAAGATGTCCCTTCTCAAGGTCAGAGTCACGTAAGCACGGTGCCTGAGTCTCATCCTGGGGCTGGACTCTTGTGCAAGCCAGAGTCCTGAGAGGTGGACTCAGCCCCAACCCAAGGAGGCTGTCGTGGGGACAAGGATGCGCTGATAGACTAGATCTCTTCGAGAGTGCACAAGCTGGGGATGGGGGAAGCCTGAGCTTCCTGGAACCTGAACCCCGACCTCTGAAAATGATCTACAGCAGGATCCAGAAGAAATGAACTTTGCGGGAAAAGAATAAAAGGCCACCCAAAGAGGCCAAGCTGAGATGGAAAAGAAAACTAATAGGATGAGATGAAAGGAGAGATTAATAAGCAAAATAAGAATTGCAAGGAAATGAAATGCTAGCCGACTTGCAATCCTTCTTGGGGGCAGTGAGAGCGGTAATGATGGATGTGAAATCAGTGACATGGAAGGCAAACTGGAAACCCTGGATGAAAGTGTATCATGCACAGAATACCAAAAAAGACAAATACAGAAGACACAGAGCCAGCGTTGGTTTTCCTGAGGAAGCGCCAGCCTGAGAAAAGGTCTGTGTTCCGCAGACCAATACCTGAAAGGAATTCAAAGAAAACAGATCCACCACTAGACACATGGTGGCAAAAATGTTTAATAACCAAGTGTCAGGGCCAGAAAAAGAACAGCAGGTAGAATGTGCACCTTTCACCTGCTCCCTCCTATCCCAAGAACATGTCTATGTTTGCCTTCTTGGGGCTCTGGCTGTCACCCAGGTTGGAGTGCAGTGGCACTGTCATAGCTCACTTCAGCCTCAACCTCCCTGGCTCAAGCTGTCCTCCTGCTTCAGCCTCCGAAAGTGCTGGGATTACAGGCATGAGCCACCGGGCCTGGCCCTTTTTAAAATTTGTGGTAAAATACAATAACATAAAATGTACTATCTCAACCATTTTTAAGCATACAGCTCAGTTGTGTTAAGTGCATTCACACTGTTGCACAACTGATCTCCAGAACTCTTATCTTGCAAAACAGACACTGTGTCCTCATCAAACAGTAACTCCTCCTTCCCCTCCCCCCAGCCCCTGGTACCCACCATTCTACTTTCTGTCTCTATGAATTAACTAGTCTCCGTACCTCGTATAAGTAAAATCAGACAGTATTTGTCCTTTTGTGTCTGGCTTATTTCACTTATTTGTCCCTGTGTCCTCAAGGTTCACCATGCTGTAGCATGTGTGGGAATCCCCTTCCTTTTTAAGGCTGAATAATATTCCGTTGCATGGCTAGACCCCACTCCGTGTACCCATTCATCTGTTGATGGCCACTCGGATTGTTTCCACCTTTTGGCTACTGTGAATGATGCTGCTGGAAACATAGCTGCTGTTTGAGTGCCTGCTTTCAGTTCTTTGGGGTATATATTCCCAAGAGTGGAATTGCTGGATCATATGGCAATTCTGTGTTTCATTTGTTTAAGGAACTGCGACACCATTTTCCATGGTGGCTGCACCATTTTGCATTCCTACCAGCAGCACACAAAGGTTTCAGTTTCTTCACATTCTTGCCAACCCTTGTTATTTTCTGGGATTTTACGGGGCTTTTTGGATCTGAGAACTGGATTGGCCAGAGAAGTTAAGTTTATTTGTATTAGAAAGATTTGGGCTGGGTTTTCAGGGTGGAAATGAGAAAGCGAGGGATGGTTGGAGTAGCGAGGAAGATACAGGGAAGGGATTTTTGGAGTTTGGGCGATGTCATGAATGAGATGCCCCTTTGGTGACTTGGAGAAGTTGCTGTAGAGATATCAGTTGCTTCAGAGGTCTCCTGTATGCTGAACTGATATTCCTAGGAAAAGGACAGTCTGCTGGGGCTGTCCAGGAGACACAGTGGGGTTTTGTGGCAAATACAGCCCTATAGGTGCCAGGGCTGAACAAGCAGCTAAAGAAATAAAAATCAGATAGCCTCATTCTCATCTGCAGGACTGAAAGTCAGAGGGTAACCAAGTCTATCTGCGATATTTTGCAGGGAGTTTCTGTTGAGCCAGGTTGTCTTCAGGTGTGTCATCAACATGAAAGAATTCTCGGGGAGGCTAGAGCTCAGAAGAGAAAGCACCTGTGTATTCCGCTTTGGGGGAAACATGTACTGGGTGACTTCCCTACGGCACAGGAATACAGAGTGAAGGTGCAAGTCCAACTGTGAGGAGGCATCGAGTGAGTGGCAGTGAGCATGTACACTCCGTGCCATTGCCTTGCTCACACGTGTGCCAACGTGAATGCAAAATGCCAGCTGTTACCATTCATAGGGTTGTTTTCACATCTAAAAAAATAACAGCAGCTCCTTACAGTGCCTCACACTTGTAGTCCCAGCTACCCTGGAGGCTGAGGCAGGAGGATCACTTGAGCCCAGGAGTTCAACGTTGCAGCAAGCTATGATTGCACCGCTGCAATCCAGCCCGGATGACAGAGCAAGACCCTGTCTCAGAATAAAAAAGAATAAGTTCACAAGTGAAGAAATACATTTTTATGAAAATAACTATATTTTCCAAAGGAAAAGAAAAACCATGTGAGGAGAGTGGTGTTGCTCCCCATTTTTGTGACTCTCTTGCATGTCTCACTTTCTAGAAGACAGCTATCAGACTCGCGCTTTTGCATTGGATCTTGCAACAGGTTGTTTTAATTGACGTCTATGAAGAAAATCTGGCATCACATAGATATGTCATTGGAAAAGAGGTCCCCACAGCACCCCTAAAATGGTCTTAAGGGTGCTTCTGCAAAGTCTACAGACCACACTTTGAGAAATGCCATTCTGACTGCCTTGTATGAATCTCTACTCACTTGTTGGAAACATGCACCCCTATTCCCAAGCCCATCATCTCTCCCCATTGCAGTGAGTCCCCAGACCTGTTTATTCATGCTCCAGTCATGTAGGGCCCCCTTCTTTGAGATACCATGTACTGCTGTGTGTTGGGTCGGCAGCGCGGTAAGGGAGCCAAGGGTGACTTGGTGTCAGGCCAGCCACACTCTCCGAGTGTCACTCCCCACCAGCAGTGACTCAGGTGTACCTCCTGGTGTTCCCAGACATCCTGATGAGGAACCGTCCACAAACAGTACTAGAGGTGGTACCGTTTAGACCTATCATGAGGAAAATGGGATTGTCCTCAATGCCTTGTGCTTTTTAAGACAAACCAGCCCCTCCAAGACTAGTACAGTGCACAGGAGGGGCTGCAGGGACCACACCTGGATCTGATGCTTCCACTTCCTTTGCACATGCAGCAGGCCTCGTGTGCCTACCCCCATTCTGTGTCTTCCTGAGAACGAGGGCAGGCCATGGGTGCAGAGTCAGAAAGGAGCCTGTTCCCAGGGCTGTGGCCCAGGCTGCAGCCGCCTGAGACACCTGAGGATCTGGTAACCTCTTCTCCTTCACACCCAGCCCCATGGGTAGTCCCAGCAGCTGGTGACACCATCATCTCCAATAGCCTGGCTTAGTGGGGGGATGGAGAGGACATCACGGAGGCAGGAAGTAGCCCAAGGTCCTCAGGACTATGAAGTGCCCTCAATTAGCACAAGCATCCTGTGGACCTAGGTGGGGTCGAAATAAAGCAATAAAGCAATAATGTGTGCCATGGCCTTTGGCCAGCCTCTATCTGGCTTTCCCTGTTTTAGCCCTGGGACCTCGGGGAGCCCCACCCCAGCTGGAATTCGCAGGGTGGGCCGGCGTTGGTTGGCCGTGACTCACAGTGACCCTGAGCTGCCTTTCTAGAAGACCCTCCTCCTTCCCTCCCATCCTGCCTCTACACTCCTTTTCCCCTCCCAAGCAGCAACCACATGAACCCAGACAGTGCTCCAGAGAGGTGGAGCCACAGTCAGCAGCTGGGCAACCAGGGGGACGGCGCGGGGAGATGGCAGGGGAGTGGGCTCCGGAAAGGACGTTTGGCATCTTCACAGACCTGCCCAGCCTCCTGGGTTAGCAACTAGGATTTTCTTGGTCCTTCCAGGGGTGGCCTAGACTGGCTTGGAGATGTAGGGGGTCCAGGAAGATGAGGCAAGGCTGGTAGGAACACAAGAAACCCAGGCAGTCATCTGGTCCAGGGCTTTCATGCTTTTCTTTGGAACAGAACTGCGTTTGTTTGTAACCAGGAGCTGCTTTGTAAGAGCCGCAGCCTACAGCCCTGCTGGTTCCTCTCACCTCCCTCTTGTCTACCGCAGCCCCCGACCGTCAGCCCCAAGATGTTGGAACACAGTTTAATAACCATTAGTGCGGTTCATCTGCCCATTTCACAGATGGGAAAATGGATCCCAAGAGGGAAGTCCCTTACCACAGACTTACAGCGAGTTGGGGCTGGCCAGGACCTAAAACCCAGTGCTATTTCCCAGGGTCATTCAGGGACAGTTGGAAGGAGGATACCACTAGGTGCCAGGAGTGCCCACAGAGGAGAGGGGTGCCCAGGGGTGAAGCAGAGGAGGGATAGAGGCTGGTACTAAGTCACCAACCACAGAGGAGCAGCCCAGCCTGCTTGACAGACTGTAAAAGAAAAATAACTGCATGCCTCTGGCCTCCTCCCCGTGGCCACCAGGGCAGCATCTGACCATGGGAATAACCACCCTTCTGTTTCCACTTCATCTACCCTCCTTCCCCAGCTCCCTGTCCCCAGGAAGGGGAGCCTCAAGCTGTAGGCAGGGTCTGGCTGGCAAGCCGGGCACTGGGCCACAGCCCATTTGACCACACAGGCCCTCTGAGATGGTAGAACACAAGCATTTTGACTTTCGGCCTTCCTGTGTCCCCAGCCTCCTCCTGCCCCAGGGAGGGCAGGGCTGTGATTTTGCACATTAGTGGGTGACAATTTGTATCCTGGTGTCCCTCATGTCCATACGGCTCCGACACACCCTCCTGATCATGAGGCCAGCGTGGACTCTGTGTGCCCAGGTCCCCGCCCGGCCCTGACTCCTGCATTTTTCTAGGGAGAGAGCTCATGGCTTTTGACAGATTCTCAAATGGGTCTGTGGTCCCGGAGATGGAGAACCCCTGCAGAAGGGGAGGACGGGCCTTCCAGGGAGGAGGGGGCAGAAATGAAGTAGAAAGGGCACTGCTGCTTTCTCTGTTCCCTGCCAGAGGCTTTACATGTAGCACTTGGTCTTGTTCCCCTTACCTCCTTGTGATGCTGGGGTCACTGTCCCCATTTTACAGATGAGGAAACAGGCTCAGCAGTGGCAGGTTGCTTGCTTCAGGACGCAGCCCTGGCTGAGGGATTGAAAAAGCCGGGGTAGGGCCAGAGGTTGACGGCGGGTATTGCACCTGCTTCTACAAGGGAGTGCAGCTCTGGAACCTGTACCAGCCAGTGCTTCAGAAACCTCCCCCGACTGCATCCACACCAGACCTTGAGCCCCCAGGTCCTGGTTCCCAGCAAATTTTTTCAGCAGCCAGAGAGCCTGGCACAGGGCCTGGCAGTTCGCCTCCAAGGTTCATTCCTGCCACGTGGAAAACAGAGTCCTCACAATTGGCCTCTTGTGTCCTCATTGAGGCATGAATGAAGCCTTAATGAGGGTGGGGGCAGAGTGCCCCCTAACCATGGCAGGTAGGACCTGGCTGGCAGGTGGGCTCCAAGGGGCTCCCCCCAGGAGGCTCCTCCCACCCCCAGGCATGACACCCAGGACCTCCAGAGCCCCCAGCAAAGACTTTTTATTTGCTTGTAGCAATGTCAGCTGCCAGACCACAGAGCCCATCCCTGCCCTCCATCTGTCCAGCTCAGCCACCCTCTCACCACCCCCTGGCAGATAAGAGCAATGAGATATGCAGAACAGGCCCAGGGCTGAGGCCGCGCCGCCCCACCCCCATCCTTCCTGAAATTCCAACAGCACAGAAGGCGTGGGCCTTGGTGTCTCCATCTGTAGACAGTGTATAATGATGTCCAGCCTGTTTGCCTTCCAGGGATTTCTAAGAATCATGTGGGGAAGGTATTTTAAAAGTTCAGAATACAAACAAAATGACAAAGAGCAAACTCAGCTGGTCACCCACACATTCCCTGCCCAGACTTCCCGTCCCCAGGGTACTGGACCCCAGCCACCTGGACTGGGAGCCTTTCTTCTCTGGGCTGTGCTGGGGAAGCTGTGGGAGCCCCGAGAACGAGGACGGCCCGCAGTGGGTGGGCCTGCTTTGCCCCCCACCCAGGGATGCCTCTTGCTCCCCAGGATGGCGTGAGGACAGTCTCCGGATGGGAATGTCAGCATTTCCTGTTCTGTGTAAGGCACCAAACTAGGGTCAGGGACTGCAGTGTAGCTCATACCCAAGGATGGCAGAAATTGGGCGGGGGTGGGGGCGGGGGAGCTTGAGGACAGGGAGCAGGCGTAACTACCCCTTTCACATGGAGTGGCACCAAGTTTAGTCCCCACCCCAGGGCAGGCATGTCATGTTTCCTTACTTCTCCAAAGCCCATCACTCCGTTTTAAGCTCAGGGTCTCATGACCTACTTTAGAGGAAGGTCACAGGATTCTTCAGGGCCTGCTTCAGGGGAGGACAGCAGTCAGAGAGACCTTCCTGCGTCGGCTGCCACCTCAGATGCCAGGGTGCCATATTCTGGGGTGGTGTGTCCTGAGCCCCCAAACCCAATTCCTCCCTCAGACCCAGGGAAGCTCTGCTCCAGCGGCTTCTGCTGCGGCCCCACCACACTTAGTGTCACTCGCCTCCAAGCTACTCCCCTCCCATCGGGAAGATTCCACTCAGTACCTTTCTGAGGGAGTCCTGGTGAGGTTTCCTTCTGGGTGCCTGGCAGGCTGTCCTTACAACCCCGAAACCCCCAAGGCAAAGGAACACTCAGGCTGCATCAGCTACAGAAGGAGCAGTAAAAACGTCGGAAGCAGGAAGAAAACACAAATAAATATCAATAAACCATCCTGTCACAAGGCAGTTTTGTCAATTCCAAATTTTGCCACGATGGAGAAGCAGCTGCTTGCACCAAGGCGGGCCACCCTTGGCTTCCTCCTCTGGAAAACCAGAGAGACAAAGGTCAGAGGCTGTCCCAGGAGAGGGCCACAAGCCAGGACCCACACAAACTGCGGAGCCTGCAGAGGCCAGTCCCCACTCTTCTCAACTTGGAGGTAAAGACAAACAGGAGGGGCCTGCCCGGCCCCTGAGGGAAGTTCTGCAGACGCTCCCCACTGGGGCTCTGGGAAGCAGCGTTGCCTCCAGGGGCCTGTGCCTACTTCTCCTGGGGATGGTGGGTGAGCTGGGTGGGGCAGCCAGCCCTGACCTCTGGGCATCCTTTGCTCTTGCAGGACCTGGGCATGGAGTCGACCTCACTAGATGATGTTCTGTATCGCTACGCCAGCTTCCGGAACCTGGTGGACCCCATCACACACGACCTCATCATCAGCCTGGCACGCTACATCCACTGTCCCAAGCCGGTAGGGAGGCTGTGGTCCGAGCCAGCCAGGTCCCGGGGTGTGCGGTGGGTGCCTTTCAGGGCAGAGCAGCTTTATGCCCAAGGAGGACAAGCCCATCCTGCAGGTGCCAAGAGCCTGAGGTGCTCTCCCTTGGTGCCACCAGCACAGATTGGTTTTGTTTGGCCCAGGGGGTGAATTCACTGCCAACATTTAAAAACCAGAATTTTTCACATGATCCCTATATTCGGCTGCCCTTGAAAAACTGGAAGCTCCAGCAACATGAAGCCCTCATTTCTGCAGGGCTGGAGCTAAGTAGCCATCCCTGTTATACGGGGCCAAGGCCACCACATACAGTTGTACAGGTTGTGCCTTGCACAAAAGCATGCGTACAGAGGGGTGGCGGGGTAGGGGCGGAAGGGGAAAGTTCAAATCCAGCCCTCTCTCTACCCACCAAGCCGTGAGCCCTGGTGCAAGCCTGTGTCCCCCTGGAGGTGAACTTTTTCTTATTTGCACAAAGGTGTCATAGAAAGCTGGCCAGGGCCCTGCATGGGGCTGTCCACTTTGCCTCAGTCCCACCACTCCCAGATGTCTTCACCTCTGAGGCTGAGTGTCCTTTGACACCCATCCCTTCACTCATGTCCTCTTCCTGCTGGCCCTGGGAGCTCGGAAGGGAAAGCTCCATGGCTCTCCAGGCTCCACATCTGCCGCTCAGCCCCTCCTGGATGGGAGGTTCTGCCCTGTTCCTGCAGTTCCAGGTCTAGGCTTCCCTGGGGCTATGCAGCTGGACCCGGTGGGAAGGGGAGGGCTGGGCGGGGACATTCCCACACTTGAGCGCTTCTCTGTTGCTTTGGTTTTTTCTGTCTCATCCCTCAATTTCCAGTGGCTTCCAAAAGAAGTGCTTCCCCGCTGGCAGTCAGGAAACCAGAGCAGGATGAAGGGGTGCGGGAGGGAAGTTTTTCCTTTTGGTGTAGGATCTAGGCCAGGAGTGAGATGGTTCCCAAGCCCACCCCTCGCTCCGCCTGGACACAGACTTGACCGTGATCCTACAGTGAGCTGGAGCCTTGCTCTGGAAAGGCGTTTCCTGGGGCTGAGCTCCATCTGCGGCTTTGTCGGGGGCCTTCTCTCTGACTCTGGGGCTACCTGATACGAAGGCTCTGAGGTGGGGGCCCAGCTGTGGAGGGCTGGGAGATGGCCAGGGTCAGGAGCACAATGTTGCAGAAGGTCGGGATGCAGGGCCCAATGGGAGGGGAAGGAAAGCTGGTGTTGAGGAAGCCTTGAGGCCTGATTGGTGCCAGGAGCCACGGGGTGCTGGCTGGGGCTGGCGCCTCTGTCGCTTCTCATGCAGTTCCACCTGGTTCTGCCTTGGGGCGGGGGGGAAGGGACGGGAGTCAGGCCTGTGAGGAGGCCTTGCCGGGTGCCAGACCCTGCCTTTCCTAGAGCAGGAATGGAGTTGCTCAGAGATGAGACAGCGAAAGGCAATGGGACTCTCAAAAAAGCAAAAAGGAAACAGGAGAGCTATGTGTACGCCCATCTTTGAGTTGAGGAAAACAAACTTCAGTCAAATGATCTGAGCAAGGTTACACCTCCGAGGAGAACCATGGGTGTGATTTGGGCCTATGCAGTGACTCAGAGCTGGGCGGGACACAGGCCGGGGGTCCCTGGGCGGTCAGTGCTCAAGGGGCAGGAGGAGGGGCCTGGTGGAAGCAGCCAAGCTCCCCTCCCTCCCCAACCTGCCCCTCACAGGTTGCCTCACGGACGGCCTGTGTGGGGAGAAGGACCCACCCTCTCAGAGAGAGAGGCAGGCCAGGGAGTGGGTAAGGGCCATCGGGAGACCCTGTGAGACAGGGCCAGGCGAGGCCAGGAGGAGGGGCAGGAACTCCTGCCTTCTGATCTTCCCTTTCCGTCTGGGTAGGGCGGGGCCGGGGGGTGCCTACCTGGGTTGTTGTGGTCCATTCAGGTAGCTATAACAAATTATTGTAGACCGGGGGCTTACAAAAGTAGAAATTTATCTCTCACACTTCTGAAGGCTGGAAGTCTGAGATCTGGGTGCCAGCCTGGTTGGTGACTGACAAGGACCTTTTTCTGGGTTACAGACAGTCACCTTCTTGTGTCGTCACATGGCAGGAAATGGGCAAAGGAGCACGAATCCCTTTGTGAGAGCTCCATCCCCGTGGCCTAATCACCTCCCAAAGGCCCCACCTCTGAATACCATCACCCTGGGAATTAGGTTTCAACATGTGAATTTTGAGGACATACCAACATTCAGTCCATTGCATGGTGTAACCTTCCTCAAACCACTTCATTACCTGGACTTTGTTTTCCTCAAAACAAGTCAGACCCTGCCGGAGTGGGTGAGCCCTGCTGAAGCCCAGAGACCTGGGGGGCCCCTTTCGTGCCCATGTGGCAAGCGAGGCTCTCTGGATGAGGCAGGGGTGGGAGGTCCCCAGGCTGGTGGTAGGAGCAGCCCCTCCATCCACCCCAGAGGGCTGACCAGGATGTCCTGGTCAGAGCAATTTGCATCTGAGTTCATGTCAGCCCACGTTATGGGTTTAGACATTGTGGACAGAGGTGTCAAGACCGGAGAGCTCGTTCCAAAGGTAAATTGGATACTACACGGACCCTCACTGAAAATCCTTCAGTGAGGGGCCGTGCTGTAGTTTAAATAAAACCCAAACTCCTCACCTGGCTTTGCCTGAGTCTCTGAGCTCCCCTCTCCTACTTGCCACCCTGCGAACTCTGCTCTAGCATGTGGGCCTTCCTCCTCTGCCCCTGACACCTCCACACCCTCTCCTACCTTAGGGACATCGCTGCTCCCTCTGACTGCTCCAGCCTCCTCTGTCCGAGCTTCCTTCTCCTGAGTTCAGACTGAGCCTCCGGCCTCTGAGAGGCCTTCGTTGACAAACCTGCCTCATGGAGGCTCCTGATCAGCCTGTCTCGAGCCCCATTTATTTTTCCATTCATTTCTCCATTTTACTTACTGGTCTCTGAAATTACCTTGCTTATTTACTTGTTGGCTAATTTATGGTCTGTTTTCCCCACTAGAATATAAACTCTGAAGGGAAGGGTGTCTGTCTTGTTCACAATTCCATCCTGCACCAGGCGGGAAGGAGGTAACATATTCCATTGTGAAGTTTGAAGGGAGTTTAGTAAAGGGTTGAGGACAGGATAAAGGAAGTCAACAGGGGATGTTGAGACATCCAGAGACAGCAGCGGTAGGAAGTTGTTTCACAGGAGGACAAGCTGTATTGCCAGAGGCAGGGTGAGAACACCTGGTCCGGAGCCATGCTGCATTATCCGTTGCCTTATAGCAAACTACCCCAAAACAACAGACACTTATTGTTATAGTCTCTGCAGGTCAGGATTGCAGAGGCATGGTGGTGCCTGCCTCTAGTCTCAGCTACTAGGTAGTTTAGCTTTGGGTCTCTCAAGACATTGGTCAGGGCTGCAGGTGTCAGAAGACTTTGCAGAAGTTGGCAGCTCTGCCAGACTCCGTGGCTTACGCCTGTAATCCCAGCACTTTGGGAGACCGAGGGGGGCAGATCACCTGAGATTGGGAGTTGGAGACCACCCTGACCAACATGGAGAAACCCCATGTCTACTAAAAATACAAAATTAGCCGGGAGTGGTGGCACATGCCTGTAATCCCAGCTACTTGGGAGGCTGAGACAGGAGAATCACTGGAACCCGGCAGGCGGAGGTTGCCGTGAGCCGAGATCGCACCATTGCTCTCCAGCCTGGGCAACAAGAGCAAAACTCCATCTCAAAAACAAAAGAAGAAGTTGGCAGGTCCACTTCCAGGGCGGCACACTCGCCCTGTAGCCTCTCCATAGGACTGCTTGAGTGTCCTCACATGATGGCAGCTGGCTTATCCCACAACAGGTGATAATATAGAAGCCATAATGCCTTTTTTTTTTTTTTTTTTGAGACAGAGTCTCACTCTATCACCTAGGCTGGAGTGCAGTGGCGCGATCTCGACTCACTGCAACCTCTGCCTCCCGGATTTAAGCAGTTCTCCTGCCTCAGCCTCTCAAGTAGCTTGGGATTACAGGCACCTGCCACCACACTCAGCTAATTTTTTGTATTTTTAGTAGAGACGGGGTTTCGCCATGTTGGCCAGCCTGGTCTCAAACTCCTGACCTCAGGTGATCCACCTCGGCCTTCCGAAGTGCTGGGATTACAGGCGTGAGCCACTATGCCTGGCCTTGTTTTTTTGTTTTGTTTTGTTTGTTTGTTTGTTTTGAGAAAGGGTCTCACTCTGATGCCCAGGCTGGAGTGCAGTGGTGTGATCATAACTTACTGCAGCCTGGAACTACCAGGCTCAAGTGATCCTCCCACCTCACCCTCCTGAGTAGCTGAGATTGGAGGCAGGCACCACCATGCCTAGCTAATTTTTTGGGTTTTTTTCTTATAGACATGGGGGCCTCACTATGTTGCCAAGGCTGGTCTCAAACTCCTGGCCTCAGGCAATCCCCCTGCCTTGGCCTCCCAAAGCACTAGGATTGCAGGTGTGAGCCCAACTCCCACAATACTTTTTAAGACCCAGTCTCAGAAGTCACAAACCAGCATTGCTGCCATTCTATTGATTCTGATGATTCTGTTGCTCACCCAGACCAGCCCTGCTACAATGTGGAAGGACACTACACAGGGGCACAGATGCCAGGAGCCAAGAGCAGCAAGGCTGTCTTGGAGGCTGGCTGCTGCACATGCCGAAGTGTGGGAATCAGAATAAAGCCCCCCATCTGTCTCTCCTCCTGCCCTCTGGTCTTGCTGCCACTGCTCCCATTAGCTAAACCCAAGAGGAAGCCAGGGGGAAGAGAGCCCAGTGATGCGGTCTCTAGAGCCCAGCCTTCTGAGCAGAGAAGGGCAGAGTGGACTGTGGGGCGAGAAGAAACAGAAAAGCCGGCACACAGTCTCTGCATCTGGAATGGTGTCCGGCATAATGAGCGGGACAGTCAACATCTGATGAATGTATGAATGAATTTATGAATGAGGGAGGGATACCCTTAGAATGGAGGGCAGTGGAGGGCTGTGCTTGTCGGGGTCCTGGAGCAGTTACAGAGGTGCCTGGGGAGTGAAGATGGCAGATGGTATCACTGCCTGATGGCTGACAGCCAGAGCAGTGTCGGGTGCTGGGACCCCTTCCAGGTCAGCCTGCAGGTCGGCATGCCATCTTTCCTGACAGATGAATACGAAGCCCCTCAAACACGCTCTGCCCCAGGACCTGGGCAGCCTTACTGGGAAGGTCTGGAGAGGCTGCTGCCCTGACCTGCACTCACAGTCACCTTGACTGTGCCACATTCCACTCCTGCCTTCTTCAGGGATCGGGGGAGGGTTGCAGAGAGTTGACTCTGCACACAGTCATTGCGCCTCCTGGGTGGGTTAGGATTCTGCTGTACATAACAGAAGCCCAGGCAGGCTGGCTCCAGCAAGGAAGAAAACGTGATACCGAGGTGTCTTGTGGTGCCCACAGACAGCCAAGTTAGATCAAGGTGCTAAAACTGTAGGTAAGGCAGATCACTTGAGGCCAGGAGTTCAAGACCAACCTGGCCAACATGGTGAAACCCTATCTCTACTAAAAATACAAAAATCAGTTGGGCATGGTGGCATGCGCCTGTAATCCCAGCTACTCAGGATGCTAAGCCAGGAGAATCACTTGAGCCAGGGAGGCGGAGGTTGCAGTGAGCTTAGATGGTGCCACTGCACTCCAGCCTGGGCGACAGAGCAAGACTCCGTCACTGAAAAAAAAAAAAAGAAAGAAAGAAAAGAAATGAAGACCCTTAGTCCCAGCTACTTGGGAGGCTGATGCAGGAGGATTATATGAGGCCAGGAATTCAATACCAGCAAGGGCAATATAGTGAGACTCCCATCTCTTTAAAAAAAGAGAGAAAGAAATGACCCCAAAACCCAGGGAAAGATGTCTTTTTCTTTTTTTGGTTTTTTGTTTGTTTGAATTTTTTATTTTAATTAATTAATTAATTAATTAATTTTTGGACGGAATTTCACTCTTGTTGCCCAGGCTGGAGTGCAATGGCGCGATCTTGGCTTACCTCAACCTCCACCTCCTGGGTTCACGCAATTCTCTTGCCTCAGCCTCCTGAGCAGCTGGGATTATAGGCATGCACCACCATGCCCGGCTAATTCTGTATTTTCAGTAGAGATGGGGTTTCTCCATGTTGGTCAGGCTAGTCTCGGGCCTGCTCTGCCTCCCAAAGTGCTGGGATTACAGGCGTGAGCTACCACGCCCAGCCTGGTTCTTTGTTTGTTTGTTTGTTTTTGACAGAGTCTCACTCTGTCGCCCAGGCCGGAGTGCAATGGCGTGATCTCAGCTCATTGGAACCTTCACCTCCTGAGTTCAAGCAATTCTCCTGCCTCAGCCTCCCAAGTAGCTGGGACTACAGGTGCCCGCCACCACGCCTAGCTAATTTTTTGTATTTTTAGTAGAGACGGGGTTTCGCCATGGTGGCCAGGCTGGTCTCAAACTCCTGACCTTAGGTGATCTACCCACCTTGGCCTCCCAAAGTGCTGGGATTACAGGCGTGAGCCACCGTGCCCAGCCAGCTGTCTGTTTTTATACTCAGGTTTGGTAAAGAGTACACAGCTTGTAGCAATGCGATTGGACAAAGGGTGTGATTCAATGGTGATAGGCTGAGGGGACCCAGGAAGGCTGTCTGCGCAGATTCTTCTTGGCCTCTCTGTGCAGTGTTCCTTCCTACCCCTCTGGAATGTTCTTCAAGACAGAAGGGAGAGAGTGACCTACCTAGTTTTAAGGCTTGCTTTGAGGGAGAGGGGTTCTAGTTTCTATGACCTGCCTTGGGGAAGAAGAATTCTGGTTTCTCTGACTCACTCTGGGGGAGAAGGGCTAGAGACAGGAGGGCAGCAGAAGGGCAGAAAAACTTTGCTTCTGAGGCTTTCCAATTTCCTTTAGTTCAAAGCTCTCTGCTGGCCCCGGCACCATGCTTTGGAATTGTGTTCTGAGCTCCAAAAAGTTCATGCAAACACTGCTCAGAGGAGATGCCCAATGCATCGCAGCTGCTCAGTACATGTTCAGACAAGCAGAAGGGAACTCTCACTCCAGAGAGAACATCAGCTCACTTGTGGTCTCAAGGCAACTCTATGAGGTGTCCATATCTATTGTTCCTGTCTAGCCAGTGAGGAGACCAAGGCTCCTCAGTTCTCCCTGATAGTGGCAGATGCACGTCCATCCGGAGCCTGGCCCTGTGCGTGGCTGCCCCCTTGTGGCAGTGGCAGTGCAGTGATGCCCCCTTGTCCTCTGCTCTGTGTGTGTGTGTGTGTGTGTGTGTGTGTGTGTGTGTGTGTGACGGACTCTTGCTCTGTCGCCCAGGCCAGAGCGCAGTGGCATGATCTCGGCTCACTGCAACCTCCACCTCCCGGGTTCAAGTGATTCTCCTGCCCCAGCCTCCCGAGTAGGGACTACAGGCGCCCACGACCATGTCTGGCTAATTTTTGTATTTTTAGTAGAGACAGGGTTTCACCGTATTGGCCAGGCTAGTGTTGAACTCCTGACCTTGTGATCCGCCCGCCTTGGCCTCCCGAAGTGCTGAGATTATAGGCGTGAACTCCCGCGTCTGGCCTCTGTTCTCTTCTTTTAAGGCTCAGCTGCCCAGGCTGAGAGGGTGGACAGGGATTTTGGCCCCAGATTTTGGAAACCCTGGGAAGTGATTGAAGGAGGAGCTGCAGCTGAGGAGCTCAGTTCTAAGCTTTGGAGACTGGCAACATTCTGTCCTGGGGTGGTTCCAGGAGCAATGCTGGGCAGACCACCTGATCCCACCCATGGTCTTTGAACTGGTGCTTCTCCACCTCGGCTGTACTAGGGAATCACTTGGGGAACCTGAGGTCAGGAGTTCGAGACCAGCCTGGCCAACATGGCAAAACCCCATCTCTACTAAAAATACAAAATTAGCTGGGCGTGGTGGCGGGTGCCTGTGATCCCAGCTACTCCGCAAGCTGAGGCTTCCCCATGTGGCCAGGTGGGGTGGCTCACACCTGTAATCCCAGCACTTTAGGAAGCCAAGGCGGGCAGATCACCTGAAGTCAGGAGTTCGAGACCAGCCTGGCCAACTTGGTGAACCCCTGTCTCTATTAAAATACAAAAAATTAGCTGGGCGTGGTGGCAGGCGCCTGTAAATCCCATCTACTTGGGAGGCTGAAGCAGGAGAATTGTTTGAACCTGGGAGATGGAGGTTGCAGTGAGCCAAGACCACACCACTGCATTCCAGCCTGGGCAACAGAGTGAGACTCCATCTCAAAAAAAAAAAAGAAAAAAAATCCCCGTTCCTGAGCCACCCACCCATCACTGGGGTGGCTTAGGCATCAGTGTTATTTTGTTGTTGTTTGGTTTGGTTTGGTTTTTTGAGACTAGGTCTCACTCTGTCTGGAGTGCAGAGGTGTGATCACGGCTCACTGCAGCCTTCACTTTCGGGGCTCAACAGCCTCCTACCTCAGCCTCCCGGGTAGCTGGGACTGCAGGCACAAGCCACCATGCTGGGCTTCGTTTTTTGTTTTGGTTTGTTTGTTTGTTTGTTTGTAGAGAGCAGGTCTCACTATATTGCCCAGGGTAGTCTTGAACTCCTGGGCTCAAGTGATCCTCCTGCCTCAGCCTCCCAAAGTGCTGGGATTACAAGAGTGAGCCACAGCACCTGGCCCATCAGTGAACTTTAAAGCTCCCCTGAGATTCCAGTGTGCAAGATTCCAAGGTGAAGAAGCACAGCTCTAGATGGGCCATCTCCAGTGTCACATCCTATTCTCCCTTTGTTTTTATTCATGCCTTTTTTTTTTTTTTTTTTTTTTTTTGAGACAGAGTCTCTGTCACCCAGGCTGGAGTGTAGTGGCACAATCGCGGCTCACTGCAACCTCTGCCTCCTGGGTTCAAGCAATTCTCATGCCTCAGCTTGCGGAGTAGCTGGGATCACAGGCTCCCGCCACCACACCCAGCTAATTTTTGTATTTTTAGTAGAGACGGGGTTTTGCCATGTTGGCCAGGCTGGTCTCGAACTCCTGACCTCAGGTGATCTGCCCACCTTGGCCTCCCAACGTGCTAGGATTACAGGCATGAGCCACCGTACCCAGCCCCTATTCTCCCCTTGAGCTCCAAGGTCAGCTCCCAGCATGGCCCCTCTCCCTGAACCTGTGCTGGCCATGGCCTCCTTGTTGGAGACCCAGTGGCCTCTGGGTGGGGGTCTAACCGCATTAGCCACTCTTCTCCTTGGTGTCTGGATTCTGCTCCTCCTGCTGCTCTGACGGAGTCTTCTCGGACCGCCGTGTGTCCAGTGTCCTCTCTCCCTTCTGCTCGGCTCATTCTCTGGCCAGGGGTTTAATCTTACTGATGAATGTGTCCAGCCTGGACCTGTCTTGAGCCCCAGCCCTGTAAGTCCAGTGGCATCCGCAGCTGGAGGTCTTGTGAGCCCCTCAAACTTACCGTGGCCCCACGTGGCTCACCCTCCTGCCTTCTCACCCTCTTCTTGTCCTGAGCCCCTTGACTTCTACTCAGGTCCCAAGCCCAAAGCCTAGACCTTCCTCACCCTCCCTGCCCACACCTTCTCCATCCAGCATATCAGTCAGCTGCGTGACCTCTGTCCCCTCAGCCTCTTCCAATAGCCTGGCCCTGAGTCACCCTCTCCATCTCCTGTCCACCCCTCTCTCCATCTCCCAGCCCAAGGAACAGCCCCCTTCAGGGACTCCCCTGCAGGCCTCATGACCAGCTCCTCCTGCTTCACCCACCTTACTTCCCCCACCCCCCACAGTAGTGTGGCCAGGCTCAGCAAGAAGCCAAGTCTAGGAACCAAAAGGTGTCAACTCCAGGGGTGGGGAATGAAGCTGTAAAGGCAGATGCTCACCTGCCTCTACATCTGCAACACACAAGAGTGACACACAGGTGTAGCACACAGGTGTGATACAGGCACAAGTGGCAGGTGATACAAGCTTATTCATCAGACGGCCAGGCACCAGGAAGCTGGGGGCAGGGGTGGGGATGGGCTGTGAACTGGAGCCCAGGGGGCTCCTCCAAATCCACTCAGTTCAGTCTCGGACCCTCCTTTGCCTCCTGGGTCCCTCCACAGATGCCTCTCTCCTTTGGAAATTCAACTCACATCTTCCCACCTCCTCTCTCTCGTCCCCCTTCCTCAGATTCTCCTTCTCTTGCCTTCCCATCAGCCCCAGGCCCATCCCCAGCCCTCTGGGCCTCAATTTCCCCCACTGCATAATGGGGATAACGAAAGTATCTCCTGCCCTGGGGTGCTGTGGGAATTCCATAACCTTCTTGCATGATGTCTGGTGTGCAGGGCTGACAGTGGCTTGAACCATGGAGGGACCAGATGTGATCAGGCCCCAGGCCTTCACCTGCCCTCATGTCAGTAACACACCCCATGGCTGCCACATCCCCAAGCCCTGCCGCAGACTGTTTCCTCCTCACTCAGAGATGCCTCACGTTTTCTTTCTCCATCCGAAATCACTAACCCATCGCTCTCAAAAGCTGAGCTCAGCCTGGGCGTGGTGGCTGACACCTGTAATCTTAGCACTTTGGGAGGCCGAGATAGGTGGGTCACTTGAGGTCAGGAGTTCAAGACCAGCCTGACCAACATGGTGAAACCCCATCTCTACTAAAACTACAAAAATCAGCTGGGCATGATGGCGGGTGCGTGTAATCCTAGCTACTCGAGAGGCTGAAGTAGGAGAATCGCTGGAACCCAGGAGGCGGAGGTTGCAGTGAGCCGAGATCGCCCCATTGCACTCCAGCCTGGGCAACAGAGCAAGACTCCGTCTCAAAAAAATAAATAAAATTAAAACAAAGCTGAGCTCCAATCTAAGCCTGGGCAGGAGTAACCTTCCCTCCTTGCCCTGCCAGAGTTCCCTATGCTGGTGCCGGTATTCACTTAGAGAGCGTGCCTGGAGAGGTCGCTGTGGGTTGGCCTCTATTCAAAGCACTATACTAGTAGTGACTCATTTAATCCTCACAGAAACTCTTGTGAGGTCTATACTGTAATCCCTTCACAGATGTGGCTTGGAGGCACAGAGAAGTCAAGCAGTTGTCCAAGGCCACACAGAACGGGACAAAGCCAGGACTTAAATCCCCGCAGTTTGGCCCCAGGTCTTTGCTCTTCACTACTCAATACGCTGTTTGTCCGCTAGCGGAGGCGTGTGGGAATTGTAATGACAAAGCGGCCTACTGAGCACCCATTCTGTGCCAGGCGCCATGCTGACCACTGCGTGTGGTTAACGCGCCGGACCTCCCCACACCGAGTCGTTGGCCGCGTGTGGGTTCACATCCGAGCCCAGCACTTGCATCCAAGCCTCAGCACTGGCTCACTGGCAAGAGCACACTGTGGCCCTCACTGCCTGGAGTGACTCATGCCCTCACCCTGTCCAGCACCAGTTTGGCTCCGGGGACTGTTGGATGGACTTTCCTAGGGATGTAGTCGGAGTCTGTAGCATCTTTCAGCTGCATCATTTAACCCAGTGTCTGCCATAACAAAAAATCACAGACTGGTGGTCTAAACAGCAGACAGTTCGTTTCTCACAGCTCTAAAGGCCAGAAATCCAAGGCTGGCTGGTGGGTTTCCTACTGAGGCTCTCTCCTAGGTCTGTCGGCCCCTCCTCCTCCTATGACCTCCAGTGGTCATTCCTCTGCATGTCTGTGTCCTCATTTCTTCTTCTTAGGACACCAGTCATATAGGATTAGGGCCTACTCCTCTGACCTCATTTTACCTTAGTCACCTCTTTAAAGACCTTGTCTCCAAATACAGCTGCATTCCCAGGTACTAGGGGTTAGGGACATCAATATGTGATTTTCAGTGGATACAGTTCAGCCTATGACACCCAGGGTTTCAAACTCAAGTGCCGATGGGCCAGACAAGAATGCCTGTGAATGAATTGGGCTGGGAAAGACTTGGCCTCTTCATTCATTTGTTCTCACTTTTGAGGGAGACACTGGTAAAAATATCTCATTTTCCTCTTTACTGTGTGAAATACAAGGACATGAACATTTGTTCTTGGCCGTATCCTAGCTTCCTAGAACAAGTGCCTGGCTCCCAGTAAATGCTCAATAAATCTGCTGAGCAAGAGAATGCACAGAGCAGCCCTGGACATTGGGGAGTGGTGGGGACCATGATGAGTCCCAGCCAGGGGGTCAGCAGGCACTTGGCTCCAGCCAACTGTTGTCCAATCTCCTGGAATCCAGACTTATATACATCTGTTTTTCAATGCTAGCAACTAATTCACAAAAACTAAAACCATCCTGCAGACCTGTTTGTAGCCACTGCCATCTGCCTAGGGTGCCCACCCTAGGCCAGCAGAGCAAGGCCTCCCCCAGCTCAGCCTGGGGGAGCTGGGCTCGTACCCAGGAGACAGGAAGCCTGGGGGCTGAGACTGGTGCACCCAGCCACTCAGGGCCCCACCACCCCTGGTTGCCTCTGCAGGAAGGCGATGCGCTGGGCACCATGGAGAAGCTGTGCCGGCAGCTGACATACCACCTCAGCCCCCACTCCCAGTGGAGGCGGCACCGGGGACTGGTGAAAAGGAAGCCACAGGCTTGGTGAGTTACAGTCCCCTGGGTGGGTCTATGCCAGGCTGAGTGTGTGATACAGGGCGCCCCTCTCAGGGATGTAGGGAAGGGAAGGGCGGGAGTCATGGGGGGCGGTCATAGAAGCTGCCTGAAAGAGGTAAGATGGAAGGAGGATTCCAGGATGGGGAAACAGCTAGAGGGGGACCCTGGTCTGGTGGGTGGGAGCTGGGGAGTATGGGCCCACTGAGATGGGATGGGCAGGAGGAAGATTTGAGAAATTTCTAATTCCTGGTGTGCTAAAGTGGGCACTCCCTGCCAAGCACAGTGTTTGGCTCATGCCTGTAACCCCAGCACTTTGGGAGGCTGACGCAGGTGGATCACTTGAGGTCAGGAGTTCGAGATCAGCCTGACCAACATGGCGAAACCCTGTAAAAATTCAAAAATTGGCCAGGCGTGGTGGCATACACCTGTAATCCCAGTTTCTTAGGAGGCTGAAGCAGGAGAATCACTTGAACCAAGGAGGCGGAGGTTGCAGTGAGCAGAGATGGCGCCACTGCACTCCAGCCTGGGCAACAGAGCACTCCCTACTGAACTCCTCAGTTATCTCGGATGTCCTCAGAGGGACCCAGACCCCAGCCAGCCATGTCCCTGGTCCATACAGCAAGAAGGGGGTTCAGAGTCCCTTGAAAATTGGTAGGGGTTGAGGGGCAAATAGGACACAGAACCTGTGGGCTGTGATAACACTGTAGGAAGCAAGTAGAGGGGAGCCTGGAAGGAAGGCTTCCTGAAGGAGGAAGCACACCTGTCTTTTTGCAAATGGTAGCCCAGTGGTGTGCCTTCACAAAGACTCTGGCAAGGCCTTGGTGCTGCTGCTAGCTCATCCCAGCAGGTCTCTGCAGGCTGGGGAGGGAGGGGCTGTCCCCTTCCCTCATGAAGAAGAAAGAACTCTGGTGCCTCCTTCTGTTCTGGACCCGCCCCCCACCCCCGCCCACAACCAGGAGATGGATCCTGGAGAGGCCCATTCCCAGGTGGATGAAGAGTGTAAGGCTGTCCTGGTGTTGGCCACGGGAGGGGCTCCACCTGGGTAGAGGGGACATATATGGGGATACAGCAAGACAGGGGGCCCTTGGAACCTGAAAAGCCATGAGGAGACTGAGCTGGTTCTTTAGCATTAGAAAGCTGGAAGTTTGAGCTCTGCTGGAAGGGCCTCTCCTGGTTCCCCACACACACGCATGCTCAGTCTAATCTTCATTCGGAAGCCATGTCATGAGGTCTCATTCCCCTCGGGTGGAATCTCATGGCACCTGAATGAAATTCAAGCATGGGCCTCTGATTTGCCCTCCTCGCCCCCTGGTCTCACCTCCTGCTCTCCCACCCCAGCCACACTGGCCTTCCTGCTGGTTCACAGACACACCAGGCCCTTTCCAGCCTCGGGGCCTTTGTGCCCTCTGCTGGAACCTTCAGCAAACTCTTCTGATGGCCCATGCTTGCTTTTTCATGTGTCAGTTCACACATTACCTTCTCCTGAGTAGCCACAGCCCCACGCTACTATGTCGCCCCACACTCACATGGTTTTGTGTGTGGTCTGTCTCCCCCGGTAGAGGAAGAACAGGGATTTTGTCCATCCTGTTCACCACTGTGACCCTAGTGTCTAGGATACTGCCTGGCACACAGGTGAGTTTAACAAATGTTTGTTAAAAGAACAAATGGGCCGGGCACGGTGGCTCACGCCTATAATCCCAGCACTTTGGGAGGCCGAGATGGGCGGATCACCTGAAGTAGAAAGTTCAAGACCAGCCTGGCCAACATAGTGAGACCCTGTCTCTACTAAAAATAAAAAAATTAGCTGGGCATGATAGTGCACACCTGTAATCCCAGCTACTCAGGAGGCTGAGGCAGGAGAAACACTTGAACCTGGGAGGCAGAGGTTGCAGCGAGCCAAGATCGCGCCATTGCACTCCCCTCTGGGCAAGAGTGAGACTGTCTCCAAAAAACAAAAAGCAACAAATTGGGGAGGAGATATCACTGTTGTCAATTGACTGGTTAGGATCACCCAGCTGGTAAGCGGTGGGGCTGAATTCAAACCCAACTCAGGCTGTTCACTACCACACTGCTTCCCTGGTGGAATGGCATCGATAATAGCACCAACACTTAAATCAAGCTGCACAGATGGCTGACAGCATTCCAAGCATTTAAATGTCACGCCTTGAGAGCTTTACCTTCCAGCTCCCTGGGGCTGGACCCCAGTCAGAATCAAAATGAACAAACTGTGGACAGCCTCCCAGCTTAGATCTCAAGGACGAATGTGCCCTGTGTTGCCAGGAAGTACAGGCCATGACCCTTGAGCTGCTGACAGTAGCATATGCTCTTGGAGCGGGCTGGGAGCCCCCTCCACCTCCCTCTCCTTCCCAGCACACTTAGAAATGCAGAAAATGGGGCTGGGCACCGTGGCTCACGCCTGTAATCCCAGCACTTTGGGAGGCCGAGGTGGGCTGATCATGAGGTCAGGAGACCGAGACCATCCTGGCTAACACAGTGAAACCCCATCTCTACTAAAAATACAAAAAAAGTAGCCAGCCGTGGTGGCACAGGCCTGTAGTCCCAGCTACTCGGGAGGCTGAGGCAGGAGAATTGCTTGAACCCGGGAGGCGGAGGTTGCAATGAGCCAAAATGGTGCACTGCACTCCAGCCTCGGTGACAGAATAAAACTCCATCTCAAAAAAAAAAAAAGAAAAAAGAAAAAGAAATGCAGAAAATGGCCAGGCGTGTTGGCTCATGCCTGTAATCCCAACACTTTGGGAGGCCAAGATGGGTGGATTACCTGAGGTCAGGAGTTCCAGACCAGCCTGGCCAACATGGTGAAACCCTGTCTCTACTAAAAATATAAAAATTAGCCAGGCATGTTGGCAGACGCCTGTAATCCCAGCTATTCAGGAAGCTGAGGCAGGAGAATCGCTTGAGCCTGGGAGGCAGAGGGTGCAGTGAACCAAGATCGTGCCATTGTATTCCAGCCTGGGCGACAGTGAGACTGTCTCCAAAAACAAAAGAAAGAAAAGAAATGCGGAAAATGAACATCTCACCTCTGCACCTGGGCCTAGAGCCAGCAGACAGACAGTGGGGGTGGGGTGGGGGTGGGGGTGTGCCGGGAAAGGCACACTTGCCTTCAGCTTGAACTGCTTGGGGTCTGTCCCAAGAGCAAGCAGGAGAAGCAAGGAGTAAGGCACTCAGCCTCCAGGAGTCAGCAACTGCCACCAGGCTCAGAGCCCCTGAGCCCTGCCCTGCCTGCTGTCTTACCGGCTCCCCCTAGGGAATCCTTCTCGGTGGGGAAGATGGTCTTGAAAGAGGGGACTCAGATATCCTTTGTGCCATTCATGGGAGCTGAGCTGCCACCCAAGGGTGGTAGAAGTGGGAAGCTGAGTCGAAGTGATGAATACAGCAGCAAATGTTTATTCATCACTCACCTATACAAGGCACTATTTTGCACTTATGAACTTATTTCATGTAACAGCCCAATGGTACTCTTAACTCAATTTTTCTGGTAAATGAGGGCAGCCATATACCTCAGGCTATGGCCAGCTGGGCCCTGACAGCTGAGATGTGCAGCAATGTCAGGGGACTGAGGTCCCTGGTTACGTCCACCTCTGCACTTGTGGCGTCCGAACCTCCAAGCGTTTCGTAAAAGCGGTCCCTAGTGTCAGAGAGCCAAGCAGAGGCTGGCACTGCAGCTTCTGGGGGAAAGGCCTGCCCCATGTGCCTGAGCCTTCCTTGTCCCTTTTCCCTTCAGCCTCAAGGCTGTCCTGGCCGGGAGCCCCCCAGACAACACAGTGGACCTGTCGGGCATCCCACTGACCTCCCGAGACCTGGAGCGGGTGACCAGCTACCTACAGCGCTGTGGGGAGCAGGTGGACAGCGTGGAGCTGGGCTTCACAGGCCTCACGGATGACATGGTCCTGCAGCTGCTGCCGGCGCTCAGCACCCTGCCCCGCCTCACCACACTGGCACTCAATGGCAACCGGCTGACCCGGGCTGTGCTGCGCGACCTCACTGACATCCTTAAGGATCCCAGCAAGTTCCCCAATGTCACGTGGATTGACCTGGGCAACAACGTGGACATCTTCTCCTTGCCCCAGCCCTTCCTGCTCAGCCTGCGCAAGCGCTCACCAAAGCAGGGCCACCTACCCACCATCCTGGAGCTGGGTGAGGGCCCGGGTAGTGGGGAGGAGGTCCGGGAAGGGACAGTAGGCCAGGAAGACCCTGGAGGGGGCCCTGTGGCACCTGCCAAAGACCACCATGAGGGCAAGGAGACTGTAGCTGCAGCTCAGACGTGACATGGAAGTGAAGGGCCTCACTAGGGAGTCCTTGTTGGGTAGAATGCGCAAGGGGAGGGAGCTTCTATCAGGTGGGTTAAGGATATTGCCAAAAATTGGCCTGGGCCACCCACCTACAGAAAGGCAAACCATAGCATCTGGGGAAGGGGATGTGTTAAAACTTCCCATTGGTCCTCTCCATCTGCCCCCAATCCCATTATCTGCCATTTGGCTCTTAAGTCATCCCAGGCCCCAGAGAACTCTCAGCTCAGCCCATGGCCTTCCCCAAAGACTTGTGGAAATGGGCACATGGCTAGAGGTACTGGAAGCCTGAGCCATTGTGAAAACCAAGAGCTTTCCCCCAGAAAAATTAGACAGTAGGGCCCCTACCTGCATTGCATTACCTTTTTCATTTAGGGGAACAAGCTCCAACCAGGTGAACGTGTCCCCACTCAAGGGAGGTGGGAATCTTTAGCAAAACTCCTGTAACTCAAGAACCTGGGGGGAAGGGGTTAGTTGCCAGAGACCCTAGTTCCATCTATGATACGGGTGGACTGAACATGGTCTACCTCCTTATGGAGACTCAGCTCCATTTCTGAGGCCCACCTTGTGATTCCAGGTATCTACCTATAGGACCAGCTATCACTATGCCCTTTAACAATCAGAGCAGCCTACGATGCCCTGTGGCAGTGCTCAGGGCAGACATGGTGCCCATGCATACAGGCATAAAGTCCTGTTCAGAAATCCCTTATCAACCTTCCCTACCCACTCCTGGCTGAAAAACTACCAGACTTCTGTGTGGGCTCTGATGTCCTTAGCATGCAGTCCAAGTGACAGGCCTGGCTTCCTTCTCGTCACTTGTCAGTATGACTTCACTGACCTAGACAGGCCACAGGAACTCTGTTCCCATAACTCTTAAGTAATCCACTAACACATTCCCGAACACCTGCTGCAGAAGGTGGGCTTTAAAACCTTAAAAACCTAGGACCACGACAGAGTCCAATCCCTTGGCAGATCCAGCAAGATGCCTGGGGAGAGGGAGAAACAAACTGGGGGCTCCCAAAGGAGCCTAACTTAGCAAAGGTTCTCATCTTACACCCTCCCCTTACCCAAATGCTCTCCTAGTGAAAGGGCCCTACCAGTTAAGCAATCTCTTCTAAATAACAGGCAACCCCTAGATCTAAGAGCCAAGCGATTCTCCTGGCTCAGCCCCCCAAGTAGCTGGGAGATTGGGAGCCAATCACTCTTGAACCTTGTGGGAAAACAGTATGGGGAGTACGCTCCGACAGGCCTTGGTAAGCAAGATTCCAACACAGGAAGACAGCAAGATGGGGCCTAGAGTATGGGCCCTGCGTGCTGTTAAGGTTGTGGTTAGGAATGGTGCAGTGCTGCAGGAGCTGGAAGAAGGGCACACCAAGGAACACAGAGCAGCAGGGGCCGAAATGCTTTGAATTTCTGCCGTCAGTCTAAAGCTGTAGAATAGGGGGTTAAGAGCTTAGGCAGACCACAGGGAAGTTTACAAGCTAGAGCAAATATCTGGACTGCTAATATCTGACAATAGTAGGCGAAATTTACTTTTTCTTCAAATACACATTTTTAAGAATCGATACCCAAGACCATCCTTTATTGTAGTATTTAGTTCATGGTAACTGCATGAAAAAACATTTCAGGAAGAATTTACAATTTCCAGCTTAAAGAACTTGCCCACCAACATAACCAATTTATGAAAGTCAATTCATTAAAAGGTACAGCACCCCCTGTTGGGCAGGATGGCAAGGGACAAAGCTACAACGTGGCCTATGCCTTTGGAAGCTGAGGCAGGACCATCTGAGCCCAGGAGCTTGAGACCAGCCTGGGTAACACAGTGAATCCACCTCAACAAAAAAAAAATTTTAGCCAGATGTGCTGTGAGCTATAGTCCCAGCTACAAGGCGGGAGGATTGCTTAGGCCTGGGTGATTGAGGCTGCAATGAGCTGTGATTGTGCCACCACATTCCAGCCTGGGCAACACAGCAAGACTGTCTCAAAAAAAAAAAAAAAAACCCAAAAAAACTCAAGAATGTAATGAATGATACCCAATGTGCCTTTTCTAGAAAAAGTTGCCAAATATATCTCTTGGATCTGCTGAGCATGTCCTCTGATACACAAAGCAATCATGTTTCTACACCCAATGTTGATGCTGGTTAAAGTTTTCATAATCCAAACTGACGGCAGCTACTGGTTCTTGGGATTGACATCCTCTGGGAATATAACCTGCAAAGAAACTACATTTCAATCTCACTTTCTGCACCAACTGACAGTCAATCGCAGGGTAGGAGATACCTTCAGAAAACCGTAGGTTCACCACTACACAATCTGCCGGTAATTCCAGCTATTTTGGGTGATTTCATCATTTGATATCTTTTTTTCAAGCGAGTTTTAAGAAGATCAGCTGTTTATTCATTCCACTATTGGGTTGAGGGGGTCATTAGCCAGCTCAAGGCTTACCTTCTTTTGGGCTAAGATGCTGCCGCCAGCTCTAAAACGGCACTCTGTTCTCAAAACCTGGGGGAATGGAGAAGGTGCATACATCTTAGAGACTGCAGAGCAGGAGAGGCATTTCTGATGACAGCGTCAATTAATGACTTTACAAATTTAAGTCCATCCTAACAAAAGCCCCTTAAGACCTTATTAGAGGTAATTTTTGTAAATTATTGAGGACTACAAATCTTAATTAGCTTCTCAGGGAGTTGTTATTTTTTTTTTTGGGGGGGGATGGAGTCTCGCTGTTGCCCAGGCTGGAGTGCAGTAGCACAATCTCAACTCACTACAACCTCCACCTCCCGGGTTCAAGCGATTCTCCTGGCTCAGCCCCCCAAGCAGCTGGGATTACAAGTACACGCCACCACACCCGGTTAATTTTTGTATTTTTGGTAGAGATGGGGTTTCACCATGTTGACCAGCCAGGCTGGTCTTGAACTCCTGACCTCAGGTGATCCACCCACCTCAGCCTCCCAAAGTGATGGGATTATAGATGGGATTATAGGCCACCGTGCCCAGCCAGCCTCAGGGAGTTGCAATCTACATTTCAGTCACATCACTTTAAACTTCACAGAGCTTACTTTTCCTTTTCATGTCTGAGGAAAACTACATCTCAGCAGACAGGTAATTTGCCCAAGACTAAACAGCCAAGAGGTAAATAGAGTAGCCCCTCTTTCTAGCTATTCCACCCTGGCTCCAATGCCACCGGAAACCAAAATCGGTATCTCTGAGATAGGCTACACTGTTACAAGGTATCAGGTTAACCAAATTCAATTGCCAACATTCCACCTGACAGCTAGGCATGGTCAGCCACTAGCCTCCCCATAGAGCAAGGCTTACCTTGTGGCAGGCTCCTTGCTCCAATACTCAGCTGCCAAACATGCTGCTGATATCTTCACGAATTTGCAACCTAGGTGAATATAGCAATTAGGTCACCGTTCAGACAAGTTTTACTCCTGGGAACCAGCAAATGGTGAAGACTTAACTGCAATCAGACAGGAGTAGTTTTCGTCAGTTATCGCTTCTGACGGCACTTCCTATTAGTGATTTCATCAGAGCAGTCAAGCACCTCACAACTCTCCAGTACTGCTCGAGATCTAGACCCTACCTGAAAAATCTAACGCTGCCACTGGAGACATTTCTTAAAGAAGGAGTTTGCTTCTGCCTATCACTTTGCTTTAAATGCAGTTCTAGGTTAGGAATGTGGGCAGCCATCTCCAGTGTCTATTTCAGTTTCATCATATGCAATGATTTGACACATTATCCTCAAGTGTATAAAACACCTAAACGTAGAAAACTGTCAAAACGCCAATTTTCGTGCATTCAAGATGACAAAACTACGTTCCATGTTAAACCCTACCCCAGAGGGCCTCTTACCTCATGGCTACCCCGTCTTCAGCACTCTGCGGTGGGCAGGCAATCTGAAAGAGGGAGTGAAGGACAGGAATTCAGGGCAGGTTCTGGCAGTTATGGTCAACTAAGTTGTAGAGGTTTCAGCGACTGCGGTCAGATAGACGTTAAACGTCGTCAGTTATCGCTTCTGACGGCACTTCCTATTACAAGTATCATCAGGACAGTCAAGTAAGTCTTCCAGTAATCCCGTTACAATCTTACCGACGTACACCGCCCTCGGGGTACCCCAAACTGCAAGCCGACACCAACTTACCCAGCTCTCTCGGGTTTGCACACTCCCCACGGCGGGCCGGAGAACCGGGTCCCGGCCTTCGCAGACTCCAGGCTCTGGCAGATGTGGCCCTACCACAAAAGGGTGATCCATGAGCCTCATCCACGGCAGCCGGATTCAGCCCCCCGCTGCCCTGCCAGGCTGTCCAACACCGGGCCGAAGGCCACGCGAGCGCAGGAGGCGGGGAGCCACGCCATCTCAACAGCTGCCCTCTGCCCTCTAACCAGGCTTCCCGGGAACATCTCCCCAGAGACCACAGAAGCTCGAGCTCTTTATTTGCTTTTGCCCCCAGCTACCACCCCCAGATTCGCGGAGACCCTACCTCCATAACAACGGGAATGAAAAGGTCACAACTTATGCGCTCCAGGCCCTTAAGGAGTCGGGATATCCTATTCGTCACAAAAGGAGGGGGACGCTGGCAAAGACTCATGGGAACTTTCCGCCAAGTAGCGATGCAGACCGGCGCGCAACCCAGGGCTCCCCCTCCTGTTGAGCCTATGGTCTCTTCCACAGCCCCAGGAATTCTGGGTCACAACACGCGGGCGAGTTCCAAGGCGCCTGCGCGAGGGCTGGAGCGCGCGTTTGGGCCCCGCCTCTGCCACGCCTTAGGTGGGTGGTTTAGGGCCAATTACTTATTCTCTGTGAGCTTCCGATTGGTCATCCAGAAGACGGAGACACCGGCGCCCCGGAAGATCACATAAGATAACACACGTGAAAGCCTATAGAACCGTGGCACACAGCAACCATTCATCCTAGTATCTTCTCCTGAACTATTGAGCATCGCCAAATACTTTCCCCACAGCACCATATCCACGGGGCCTCTCAAACCCCTGCGCACTGGCCACCCTCATTACTCCTTCAGCACGACCTTTAGGGAACGAGCTGACGTCTTATCTGGATCCACGTCCATCCTCTGTTCGCCTCTGGGGTAAAGCTCTGCCCACCTTCTTTCTTCTCATTCCTTGGGGCCTCATCCACCTATGCCCCTGTCTCACTTTGCATGGAAAACTCTCTCTATACTGAAGCTTTCCTTTCAGCCTATGAACATACTCAGCTCTCTCCTTGAAAAATAATGCATGCAACCACGTTTTGCACACACACGTTATACCAAGGGAGCGAAATTCATTCTGACTGCAAGAAACTGGGAAGGCAATCATAACACCTTTTGAGCTGGCCTCAGAAATAGTGTAGGGTTTTTTGTTGTTGTTAGTTTTTGTGTTTGTTTGTTTGTTTTTTTTTTTTTTGAGACGGAATTTCTCTCCTGTTGCCCAGGCTGGAGTGCAATGGCGCGATCTCCGCTCACCGCAACCTCTGCCTCCCGGGTTCAAGTGATTCTCCTGCCTCAGCCTCCCGAGTGGCTGGGATTACAGGCATGTGCCACCACGCCCGGCTAGTTTTGTATATTTAGTAGAGACGTGGTTTCTCCATGTTGGTCAGGCTGGTCTCGAACTCCTGACCTCAGGTGATCTGCCCGCCTCAGCCTCCCAAAATGCTGGGATTACAGGTGCCTGGCAAGAGTAGGGTTTTAATGGAGGAGGGGGCTTCCAGCAAGAGCCAGGTTAAGGGATCAAGCACGAGGTCCCTCGGCCTGCCTGTATTTGGGGAGAGTGCTAAGGAGGGAGGGGCAACAGAGGTGGAGGGGAGGAGGTGTCTGGAAATGCTTGGGCAAAACCGTGGGGGTCTCAGGATGCCAGCTAGGGCATTCTGTGGGTACTGGGGAGCCTCTCAGGCCTTCAGAGCACAAAAAGGACATGTTTGTCTTGTATCTTAGGAAGGCCTCTCTGGCTGCCCTGCAGAGAATGGCTTGGGAGGGGGGGAATTGAGCAAGAAGCCCAGTAGGAAGAGAAAGCAAGAGAGGTGGCTTTAACGGATTTTCCCAGGTGCCTGCCCGAAAGCAGGGAGGGTGTGGAAAGCAAAGGGTGTCGTGGTGGAGAGAGAGGAGAGGTGGTTGTTGGCACATGTCCACCACCATATATCTGCCACAATGGGCACAGCACCTCAGCCAGCTGCCTGCACCCAGGAAGAGGGCAGTCTCCAGACTTGAGGACGTGGGGCTGAGGGTGGGGACACAGCAGCTGAGGGTCTCTGTGCCCAGGCAAGGGCAGGAGCAACCTAGTCCCATACACAGACCTGTGTACACAGAGAGGTGCAGACATTACCAGCTCTATGGGTCCCAGCAACTCTGCTCAAATAATGTTTCCAGAAGAGTTAGTGAAAATATATATTTGCCACCAGAATTCACTGGGACCCCAGAGCCAGCAGATGTGGCTGGAAATATCCCCTGCTGTGTCCTCTGGCCTCCTGCTGCATCTGGGCCATCAGTTGGACTGGAGAGGCTGGAGGGGCACATGGTCTTCCTCAGAGGCACCATCTTCATCCTTGGGTGGGGACACCAGGACAGGGTTCTTGAGAGTTCCTGTTAACAGATGGCAAGCACTGTGGCTTAACCCTTGAGTGTGTCCCCAGGAAGCAGGCACCAGGGAAACAAGGGGCCACAGTCATGAAAACACGTCATGCCATGGGGACAGCCTCAGCAGTTCTGGAGGCCAGCAGTCCCTCTCCCTGCTTCCCTCACTCCACAAGCATTTCCCAATCCCTTGCCATGTCAGGGGCTTCCCAACACCCCCAGGAGCTTAAAGTGCCTGGAGGTGACAGACTTTGTGTCAGAGATCAGAACACCTGAGACATGCTGGGGGGAGCTCAGAGGAGAGACGGGACCCATCCCGCAGGGGAGGTGGCAGATTTGGACACCCAGAGGGGAGGAAGAGCGCTTCTGACAGACAAATCCAGAGATGAACCAAGGAAAGCAAAGAACAAGGGGCACTGCAGACGCCACCTTGGATAGAGGTGTGGGCAGTGGGTCAGACAGCTTTGGGCCCTGACCTCCGCTCTGAGGAGTGCAGCCTTCCAGGCAGCGGGAGGCATTGTGTAGTGTGGGCTGCATGTAGTTTTTGTCCACATTAGCAGGACTGGAATGGGATAAGGTGCAGGCTGGGCCGCCCTGCAGTGGTGCAGAAGCAGAAGTGAGAGGCAGGGCAGAGGGATGAGTGGCCGCCTGAGAGGTCAAGGACACTCAGCTCCAGGTGGGAGAGCCGGTATAGCGGGGGGAATAGGCTGAGACTCAAGGCCTTCTACCTGGGAAAGGAGGGGGTGGGGTGACATACATGTGACCTGCTGGGGCAACCCCAAGGCTGCTCCTGTTGGGAATGTCACATTGGAGGCCCCAGCAGGCAGTGGGGTGTGGAGTGCTTGGGGCAAGATGAGGGAGGGACAAGGTGACTTTCAGAGGTGACTTTCCTGGCATTGTAGTGAAGGGAGGGAGATGCAAAGAGAGGGTGAAGGGAAACCTGTTTGTATGTGAGGCCATGGTCACGGCCCAGGAGCCTGGGAAACCAGCAGGCTGTGGGGCACAAGAGGCCAGAGTAGCCTCCCTACAACAGGGGCCACGGGTGACTCAGGAGGCTGTTGTGGGGCGCAACAGGCACAAGCAAGTGAAATTTGTCAGGAAAGAGATGGAGAAAGGAGAGGAGGTGAACCAGTGGAAGGTGGGAGCTATTGAAGGTTCTAGAAAGAAAGGGTATGCAGGGGAGACAGCTAATCCTCAGGCCTCTGAGGGTGGGAGGAAGGAACAGATCTTGGTGGAGGCAGCAGGGTGGGGATAGGAGGGGCCATCACTACACTAGAACAGAGAGGACACAGGCCACGGACATGGGGGAGGCATGGGAAGTGGTTTCTCAGAGGTGGGGGATTTGGGGTGTGAAGGAGCTGAGGGCCTATGCAGGGCAGTTCCTCTGAGGGTCCAGGGAGATGGTGCCTCTGTTGTGGGCTGCGCTGTGACACAGCCCTTCCTAACTTATTCCCCTGCTGAGTCCCCAGGCTCAGCTCAGGCCTGGCTGGGGACAGACCCTTGATAATCAATTGAATGGGCAAAGGGTGTGACTGGCTGGCATCGGAGAGAGGGCAGCCAGAGGCTGGGCTGGTGGAAGCGCTAACAGCCTCAGGTTTTCCCTGGTTCCTGCCTGAAAGCAAGGTGTGGGTGGAAAGGAAAGGAGAAAACCACTGTTTTAAGGAGGCAATCCCTGTAAGAGGAGCTGGTGTGTGGGGATCTGCAAAGTGACTATGAGGAGGTCTCTGGGTCCTGCCCCAGACTCTCCAAGGCTTTGTGGCCAAGCAGCAGAGACACACACCCCAGGGCAGAGGCTCCAGTCACCAGGCTACTTACGAGGGACGCCTGCCCCTGACGGGTCCTCACACAGCGTAGGCAGCGTCTGCTCCCACGAAGCCCAGTTCACCTCCTCCACCCTGAAGGCAACAGAGGAGCTCTGAGGTTTGCCTGCTTTGACCGTGCCCCCCCACCCCAGAGAGGGGCCTGGCCCCCCAAATTGGGAGACTATGCAGAGATTCTCTGGTGGACACAGAGGCCCTGAGGAGGACAGGCTTTCTCTCTGCAGGGTTCTGGGCCACCCACTTGGAGCCCTGTCCTGTGAGGCAGGTGCCCACTTGCAGGAATCAGCATCCATCGCTTCTGGCTGCTCACAGCAGCCTGGGTTGCCCAGAGCAACTAGAAAAGAGGAATTCAGATCAGGTGTATCTGTGCTTCCGGGTTCTGGGGACTTTCATGGCTGTTCCTCACGCCTGAGACTCTGCTTTCTCTGCTCATCTGCTCATCTGCTCTCTCTGCTCTCTGCTCTCTCTGCTCTCTCTGCTCATCTGCTGCCTCACGACAGTATCTGTTTTTAGCTGTGTGTTTGTCACTAGGTTCCCTCTCCCAGTGTCCCAGCCTTTCCTGGACACAGAAGGGCACGTTCTCCATGGAAGGGGTTGTAGCTCCAAGATCAGGCTGGCAGAATTGGAGGTGGGGGGACACAGAGCAGCCAGGGCAAGGCTAGAGTGCTGGGAACCCAAGGGTCCCTCTGACTTCTTGGCCTCCTTACTGTACCACATTTCAGGCTACAAGGAGGAGTCTGAGATCACCAGGAGGGGATCTTCAGTTTAAGCCACTAGGACAGGCAGATGGCCAGTCATGTGGCAGCCATGGCTTGTGAGATCCAGACCCCTGACCTCACCTGCTCAGGCTCAGTCCCTGGTGCTCTTTGTACCTGCCCCTCCCACCAGACCTGGCTCCTGGCAGCTGTGCCCTGCACTGCAGTGGGGGCCCCAGGGATTGCTGGACAGGAGGGCCAGGAGACCCTCTCGCCACTCACTCACCTGAAGCACCAGCGCTCATCGGCGCTGCCATCTGGCTTAGTGCCGACGGTCAGCATCACGCCTGCCCGCTGCTGCTTCTTCCTGCACCACCAATAGCCATTCTCCATCTCCAGGACAGAGATGGCTTTCTGGGGACAAAGGATGCATCAGACAGAACGTCCTGGGACCCTGCCTGGGGGCAAAGGCACACAAGGCAAGCGGAGCAGGAAAGTGCCCCGCAGCACTTCACAGTATAACCCAAAGTCAACTAAACACACGGATTAGAATCCGGCTCCAACATCCGATTACCTGTGTGGGGTTGGGCCCTCAGCCTCTCTGCATCTCAGTTTCCCCATTTGTAGACTGAGAACAAAGTGCCTCAGACAGCTGATGGGAAGTCTGTACGTTATAAGTACTTGACAGATACTTGTTCTTACATCGTTCAGGCTCCAGATGGCCACACCACCAGGGACAGAACTTCATTTGCTCACCCCACACATGTGCCTGCCCAGAGGCATACCAGTGAGTCAGGTGGGGCACAGAACCTTGCAGAGGAGGGCACCGAGGCTCAGAGGAGATAAATGACTTCCCCAAGATCAACAATGAATTAGCAGCAGAGTGGGGCATGGTGGCTCACACCTGTAATGCCAGCACTTTGGGAGGCCAAGGCAGGTGGATCACCGGAGGTCAGGAGTTCAAGACCAGCTTGACCAACATGGTGAAACCTTGTCTCTACTAAATACAAAAAGTTAGTGGGGGTGTGGTAGCACATGCCTATAATCCTAGCTACTTGGGAGGCTGAAGTGGGAGAATTGCTTGAACCCAGGAGACAAAGGTTGCAGTGAGCCAAGATTATGCCATCGCACTCCAGCCTGGGCAACAAGAGCAAAACTCTGACTCAAAAAAAAAAAAAAAAAAGAAACTGGACAACAATGATGATAATAGTAGCTGGTGGCACATTGAGCACCTACTTGGTGCTGGACACTCTCCTGAGTACATCTATGAGCTTCTTAAGGAGGAGGGAGTAATCCCAGCACTTTGGGAGGCAAAGGTGGGAGGATCACCTGAGGCCGGGCAACATAGTGAGACCTTCTTCAAAAAAAAACAAAAAATAAAAATATTAGCCAGGTGTGGTGTCAACTGCCTGTAACCTCAGCTACTCAGGAGGCCGAGGCTGCATTGAGCCGTGATTGTGCCACTGCACTCCAGCCTGGGTGACAGAGCAAGACCTTGTCTCCAGGGAAAAAAGGAGGAGGAAGACTCTGACAACGCAGAGCTGCCCAACCCGGCACCCCTTGGCTAGGGAAGGCCCACCTCCGCGGGATGCAGAGCACTCCCCACCACCTGAGTGCGGGGTGGGGTGGGGTGGGGGCAGGGAGCCTCTCTGGTGGCACCTGCAGCTTCCAGATGCTCCAGCTGTCAGTGGCGACACTGTTGACGGTCTCGCTCATGAGGGCGATGAGCATGTTGAGCAGCAGGATGTAGGTGAGCAGCACGTAGGCCAGCAGCAGCAGCAGCACCATGCCACGGAAGTGCAGCTGTTCCTGGAAGGCCAGCTCGCCCATGCCGATGGTGAATTTGAAGAGCTCCAAGGAGGCTTCCAGGATACCCCCGTACAGAGCCCTGTTGCCCTCATCCTCCTGTCCCTCCACGGGCTGCACCGACTCTGTGGCATTGGGGCCTGTAGGAGCTTCAGGACGCCAAGCCTCCTGGCTCAGGCTCACCAGGGCTATGGGATGAAGGGAGAGGGGTCCTCAGCCCAGGAGACCGGCAGGCAGCCTTGAGAGTATACAGGGTGGACAAGGAACGTGGGGAAGGGGAAGGGGGCCGGAGGGAGCCTTTACCTACAGCGAAGCCGAAAAGGAAGACTAAGTAGATCAGAAGGAAGCGCAGCAGGTCCCGCAGGATGACCTGGAACACATGTGCCCAGGGGCCAAAGTGGGTAGCTGGGCCACCAGTCACGGCCCCAGACCCCTGCCTCACCCACAGCAGCATGTTTCCCGTGTACACTGAACATATGCACACATACTTATGCATACATGGGCCCTGTGGAGCCACACTGAGCAGAGGAGTCTTCTAAAAATATATCTCAGATCTGGCTGGGTGCAGTGGCTCATGCCTGTAATCCTAGCACTTTGGGAGGCTGAGGCGGGCAGATTACCTGCGGTTGGGAGTTCAAGACCAGCCTGGCCAACATGGTGAAACCATTTCTACTAAAAATACAAAAAATTAGCCGGGTGCAGTGGCGTGCCTGCGCCTGTAATCCCAGCTACTCGGGAGGCTGAGGCAGGAGAATCGCTTGAACCCAGGAGGCAGAGGTTGTGGTGAGCCAAGATCACGCCACTGCACTCCAGCCTGGGCTACAGGGTGAGACATCGTCTCAAAATAATAATAATATATGTATGTATATATGTCTCAGATCACATTGTTTTCCTGCTTAAAACTTTCCAGTAGCCAGGCATGGTGGCACAAGCCTACAGTGCCAGCTACTCAGGAGGCTGAAACAGGAGGATTGCTTGAGCCCAGAATGTCAAGGCTGCAATGAGCTATGATCATGTCACCGCACTCCAGCCTGGGTGACAGAATGAGTCCCATCTCAAAAAAAAAAAAAAAAAGAACAACCTTCCAGGGTCACAAAATTAAATATAGAACTACCGTATGACCCAGCAATTCCATTTCTGGGTATCTATATGCCCAAAAGAATTGAAAGCAGGGACTCTAACAGATACTTGTACACCCCTGTTTATAGCAGCATTATTCACAAAGATCAAATGGTGGAAGTAACAGGTGACTGGATCGACAGATGAATGGATGCACAAAATGTGTATCTACACAATGGGATACTACTCAGCCTTAAAAAGGAAGGAATTGCTGGGTATGGTGGCTCAGCCTGTAATCCCAGCACTTTGGGAGGCCAAGATGGGTGGATCACCTGAGGTCAGGAGTTCAAGACCATCCAGGCCAACATGGAAAAACTTCATCTCTACTAAAAATACAAAAAACTTGCCAGGTGTGGTGACACATGCCTGTAGTCCCAGCTACTCGGGAGGCTGAGGCAAGAGAATCGCTTGAACCTGGGTGGCAGAGGTTGCAGTGAGCCAAGATTGTACTACTGCACTCCAGCCTGGGCAACAGAGCAAGATTCCATCTCAAAAAAAAAAAAAAAGAAGGAATTTCTGACATATGCTACAACATGGCTGATCCTTGAGGACATTATACTGAGTAAAATAAGCCAGACATTAAAGGACAAATACTGTATGATTTCACTTATACAGCGTAGCTATGGTTGTCAAATTCGTAGAAACAGAAAGTAGAATGGTGGCTTCCAGGGACCGGGGAAAGGAGAGAATGGGGAGTTGTTTTTAATGGGCATTGAGTTTCAGTTTGGGATGACACGAAAGTTCTGGAGATGGATGGTGGTGATGGTTATACAACAGTGTGAATGTACTTAATGACACTTAGCTGTATGTATTTTTTTTTTTTTTTTTTTTTTTTTTTTTTTTTTTTGAGACAGAGTCTCGCTCTGCCGCCCAGGCTGGAGTGCAGTGGCGTGATCTTGGCTCACTGCAAGCTCCGCCTCCCGGGTTCACGCCATTCTCCTGCCTCAGCCTCCCGAGTAGCTGGGACTACAGGCGCCCGCCACCTCGCCCGGCTAGTTTTTTTGTATTTTTTAGTAGAGACGGGGTTTCACTGTGTCAGCCAGGATGGTCTCGATCTCCTGACCTCGTGATCTGCCCGTCTCGGCCTCCCAAAGTGCTGGGATTACAGGCTTGAGCCACCGCGCCCGGCCAGCTGTATGTATTTTTTTAAATGGTTAAAATGGGCCAGACACAGTGGCTCACGCCTGTAATCCCAGCACTTTGGGAGGCCAAGGCAGGCAGATCACCTAAGGTCAGGAGTTCGAGACCAGCCTGGCCAACGTGGTGAAAACCTGTCTTTACTAAAAATACAAAAATTAGCTAGGCATGGTGATGGGTGCCTGTAATCCCAGCTATTCGGGAGGCTGAGGCAGGAGAATCGCTTGAACCCAGGAATAGGGGTTTGCAGTGAGCCCAGATCATGCCATCGCACTCTATCCTAGGCAACAAGAGCAAGACTCGTCTCAAAAAAAAAAAAAAAAAAAACAGTTAATTTCTATGTTAGATGCATTTTACTACAATTAAAAAAAAAAAAAAAAGCCTCTGGGGGCCTCCAAATTCCTCCCCATGGAAGGGGCCCCTGGCCCTTCCCTTCCTCCCAACCTCCTCACCTCCACCCTCCTGCCATCTCCCCAGCCACCCAGCCTCCTCGCCCTGTCGCAAGCACCCCAAGCTGCTTCTGGCTCACGGCAGCCATTGCTGTGCCCTCTGCTGAGAATATCTCCTCCTCACCCTGCGGTGGCTGAATCATTCTTTCAGGTCTCAACTTAAACATCCCCTCTTTAGAGAGGCTTCCCAGACCATCCCATCTAAAGGATGCTTGATCCCAGCCATTCCCCATCACATTGTCCTGTGCATTTTTTTTTTCCTTCACAGAATTTAGCAGTGTGGAATGTTCTTAGTTGTTTTCTTAAGGTTTTCATTCCCTCCCACCAGAACATCAGCTTCAGGGGAGCAAGGACTTGTTTTGCTCTCTGCTATATTCCCAACACCTAGAACAGGGCCCGACCCACAGTAGGCACTCCCTAAACATATGCTGAATACATAAATGAACGCAGTTACATGCCCGCGCCCACACATCCCAGGACACAGACACACAGATGAGCTTATGCACATATTCTTTGCTCCTTGCATGTGGAAGGATGCACATGCTCCCGTGTGGACACCTGCAAACACACATATGTGCATGTGTTTGCATGTGCGTGCAGAACCCTGAGAGAGGTATATGCATGCCTGTACTTAAGCTTCCATCCAGCAAGTATCTGGGTGCTGGCACGCAGGCAGATGTACACATGCCCTCCTCTGCCTAGGATAGCTGCGGAGGAAGGCTCTTGCCTGATGAGGCCGAAAGAGTCCCTCTGGACCACCCCCTTCTCTCACCTTCTGGATCATGACACTGTAGATGCCTGTGTGCTGGAAGCCACGTGTATAGTAAAGCAGGTTCAGCCAGCCCAGCACCAGCGCAGACACAAGCAGGGGCAGGTACCACTCGATGGCCAGGAAACACAGCACCTGGGACAGCACTGTGAGCAGGGACTGGAACAGGCTGTATGGGAGCAGGATCCAGGTGGGCTTGCTGGCCACTTGGCTCCCTGAGCCCTCACTGGCCTGCGCTGACCAAGGTCCTGACCTCCATCTTAGGCAAGACATTTAACCTCGGCGGGCCTCAGTTCCCTCCCACTGTAAAATGGGCATAATAATAATGATGCCTGACACAAAGAGTGTTTTCAAGGACTAAGTGAAACAGGTGTGTGCCAAGGCCTAGTAAATGTCACTATCACCATCTACAGTGATAGGAGCACAAAAGGCCCCAGGCTGGACAGCAGTCCAGACTCCTGGGTCTGGCCTGTACACAGGTCCCGACTTCCTGCGCCCCGTATCCTCGGCTCTAAAGTCAACCTGGTGCCTTCTGCCACACCTGCCCCTTCCAGGCCTCAGAGACAGTTGAGGGGAGGAGGAGTGAGAATCCACATACAAGAGGATTTCAAAGTAGCTGTCTATGAACGACATCCAGATGAACAGGTGGCGCCGCCAGAAGTACCACAGCTGCGGAGAAAGAGAGGACAGAGGGCTGTGAAACCTGCTCTCCCGAATGCCCCCTGCTGGCCTGGCTGAGCGGGAGCCTGCCACCCCGGCTAGGGCTAAGTCAGCAGCTTTGGTTTTGGGGGACTCATGAATACTTCTGATAGCTGAGATAGCTTGGGACTCTTTTTCCAGAAAGAGCAGCCACCTACGCAAGGCCGGGGGGTGCAGATGAAGAACCTCTGCACTGCATGCAGGAAGGGGAAGGGCGCCTTTCCCTTCCCTTCTCCCTGGCCTCACAGGGAGCACCCATACCCCAGCCAACCTGGGTTTGGTGCCCAAGTTCTGCCCACTCTAAGGAGGTCCCAATGTCTTGGTGTCCAGCCTGTGTCCTACAGGCTTACAGCATTTCCCACTGAAGAGGCCCTACTGGGTGAATTGGCCTGAACCTCACCTACCCCGGTCTCTGTGCTCCCCAAGAGGGGAACTTCCCAGCCGAGGGGCCTGGCTGGGGACAGGGGCTTCCAGCTCCATTCCTGGGGGAGCAGAGCCTGTACTGCCAAGGAATCAGAGAAGTTATCTGCTACCCCGAGGAACCCCAAAAGCACAGCAGAGGGTTGCCGGGGACTCAGAAAGCAAGGCCAGAACCTCTGGCCCTCAGCTTCGGTGAGGTTGGTTGTTGTGGATGGGACCGGGTATTGTCAGTGAGGGGATGCAGCTAACTTGCTCTAAGCCCCCTGAAGCAGAATTCTAGGTTTACTTCTTGGTGGGAGAAGGGGAGGGGCACTCACCTGGCCCACGAGGAGATAGATCCCCGCTAGCAGGACAAAGATGTGGCCTGCCAGCAGCATGGAGTTTCCAACCTCCGCTTTCAGGTGGGGGGCGGCCTGCTGAAGACACACTCAGATGAGACCTAGGGCTTTGGGTCCTCTCTTGAGCAGCTCACCCTTGAGAGCTGAAGCTGAGGGCCTACTCTGAGCCTGAGCTGTGGAGAACCCCTCAGAACAGCAGGGGAACATGGGCTCCAGGGAAGGACCACCAGATCCTGAGAGGTACATTGTGTAGCATTTCAGTGTGGGGTCTGAAGCCAGACTGCCTGGATTCAGATTCCCTCTCCACACCACTTTCAGCCTGTGTGACCCTGGACAAGTTACTTAACCTCTCTGTGCCTCCCTTCCCTCTACTATAAATTGAGGGTGATTATAATTCACCATCTCAGGGGTTTTGGGGAACATTAATTAATCAACACATGTCCATCACCTAGAATTCTTTTTCACATACAGTGAGCACTCAGCAAATCTTCACTGTATTACTGTTAGCACTGGGGTGCTGGCTCCCATAAGCTTGGGCATGTCACTCCAGCAGCCCATGCCTCAGCACTATTATTGCCCCATCTTCCCCCAGGGTTGTTTCAAGCAGGCCTCCCCCAAGATGTGCCCCCCACCCACCTCCCGCCCTTGCCTTCTTCAGGGCAGGCTGATGGTAGGCAACAGCGGTGAAGATGAACATGTAGATCAGATTACACAGGAAGTTTAAGAAGAACCTGGGGATGAGCAGATCCCATTTCGCCTGCAGCAGTTTGTTCAGGGGCTCCAAAACGACCATTCGGTGTCGGTGCTGGGGTGGGGAGGGGAGAGCCATGGGTACAGTCAACAAGTGCAAATAGGCTGCCCACTCCATGTCAGGATCAAAGCAAGGGCCCAGGAAATGAGGAGAGAGGACAGGGAGCAGGCTTCCACACCCCAGGAACTCCAAAGGACCTCACCCCAACCCTCCCAGCTACAGTGTGATCAAGGGGCTTGCCCTCCAAACGAGATGCTGGTTAACAGAGAGGACCTGGATGGTTGCCACAAGGCCCTTGGCATGATCCCTGTGTTGGATGGGACTGGAGTATGGACTGAGTATGGGCCCAGTGGCCATGGTCAGGGTCATGCCTGCTGGGACATGCAGCCACACCCCCACTGGCACAGGAATGGGGCAGATATGGTCCAGCAGGCAGCCCCAATTTGTGGACCTTGCTGGGAGCTCTGTTGGGTCCTCTATGTGCACCAATGCCCCTGTGGGCTCACCGGACTCTTGCAATGAAAGGCGATGATCTCTAGCACTGAGTTCTCCTCACAGCTGTCCACAGAAGCCAGGTCATACAGCGACACCCGGACAGGCCCATAGCACCACTCGGTGAACTTTCGGGAAAGGTGGCTCAGTCCTGAAAACTCCCGCTGCAGGATATGCCTGAAAATCTGCAGGGTGACCATACGAGCTTGCCTTTACGGTCCCCTCCTGGCACTGATCCTGGGCCAAGACTGGGAAACACCCAGGACCCTGCAGCTGCCCACGGTCTGCAGAGCTGCAGCTGACACGTGCACATGCCCCCATACATGCAGGTCCTTGTGTGTCTAAACTCTTTTTTCTTTTTCTTTTTTTTTTTTTTCAGACGGAGTCTCGCTCTGTCTCCCAGGCTGGAGTGCAGTGGCCGGATCTCAGCTCACTGCAAGCTCCACCTCCCGGGTTTACGCCATTCTCCTGCCTCAGCCTCCTGAGTAGCTGGGACTACAGGCGCCCCCACCTCGCCCACCTAGTTTTTTGTATTTTTAGTAGAGACGGGGTTTCACCGTGTTAGCCAGGATGGTCTCGATCTCCTGACCTCGTGATCCACCCGTCTTGGCCTCCCAAAGTGCTGGGATTACAGGCTTGAGCCACCGTGCCCGGCGTGTCTAAACTCTTAAACACACACACACCCAGCTACATCTGCCCCAGCCTGCCAACCAGCCTGGCTCTTCCTTCCCCCACCCAACCCTGTGGCCTTCCTTGAACTCCTCAAATGGCAGAGAGATCCTTACCCCTGGGGTCTTTGAGGCCCCGGAGATCAGAGTCTACTAGCTGTATCTGTGTGTGCAATTTCATGGTTAGAATCCAGAGTTTTCAGCAGACTAGAAAGTGGTCCCTAATCCAAACAGGTTAGAAAGCATTCTGGTTTCACGCGTGAGGAATGGGAAAGGAGGAACAGATCAGGGCACTGATTTCATAGGCCACACAGCAGTGCCTCTAGACAACAAAGTGAGGTTCACACACCCCAGGGAGCACTCCAAGAAACTTGAGAGGGCAGCAAAAAAGGGTTAAAACTTCTATTTATGTTCATCGTTTCCTTAACCTTTCAGAAATCTCCGCCATAAGCCCATGAGGCCAGCCCTGGTGAGCTATTGGCAAAAACTATTTGAAACAGGCCATTGGTAAGCTATTTGGAACAAAGTGGGGGCCGCCTCATGTTTACTCTTCCTACCAGAAAAAATTCCAGCTAGTCAAAGCCTTAGGCATTAAAAATGCAGCTGCAGGCTGGGCGTGGTGGTTCACCCCTGTAATCTCAGCACTTTGGGAGGCTGAGGCAGGTGGATTTACCTGAGGTCGGGAGTTTGCAACCAGCCTGACCAACATGGAGGAACCCCATCTCTACTAAAAATACAAAATTATCCAGGCGTGGTGGCGCATGCCTGTAATCCCAGCTACCCGGGAGGCTGAGGCAGGAGAATCACTTGAACCCGGGAGGCGGAGGTTGCAGTGAGCCGAGATTGCACCACCGCACTCCAGCCTGGGCAACAAGAGCGAAACTCTGTCTCAAAAAAAAAAAATGCAGCTGCAAAAGTTTGGAAAAGAATATGGGTATGGGCCGGGCGTGGTGGCTCACGCCTGTAATCCCAGCACTTTGGGAGGCCAAGGCGGGTGGATCACGGGATCAGGAGATCGAGACCATCCTGGCTAACATGGTGAAACCCCGTCTCTACTAAAAATACAAAAAATTTGCCGGGCGAGGTGGCGGGTGCCTGTAGTCCCAGCTACTCGGGAGGCTGAGGCAGGAGAATGGCGTGAACCCAGGAGGCGGAGCTTGCAGTGAGCTGAGATCGCGCCACTGCACTCCAGCCTGGGCGACAGAGCAAGACTCTGTCTCAAAAAAAAAAAAAAAAGAATATGGGTATGAAGATTATATGTATACTATATATAATTATAATCTATAATATAATGTGTAATAGTTATATATTATATACATATATATTATATATATAATCTTGTAGCAGGAATTAGGCAATAGCAAAACTAAGGAATCTTAAAGGAAAAGATAATTACACGGCCGGGCGCGGTGGCTCAAGCCTGTAATCCCAGCACTTTGGGAGGCCGAGACGGGCGGATCATGAGGTCAGGAGATCGAGACCATCCTGGCTAACACGGTGAAACCCCGTCTCTACTAAAAAATACAAAAAACTAGCCGGGCGAGGTGGCTGGCGCCTGTAGTCCCAGCTACTGGGGAGGCTGAGGCAGGAGAATAGCGTAAACCCGGGAGGCGGAGCTTGCAGTGAGCTGAGATCCGGCCACTGCACTCCAGTCTGGGCGACAGAGCGAGACTCCGTCTCAAAAAAAAAAAAAAAAAAAAAGAAAAGAAAAGATAATTACACTTGCAGAGTATAAAAATTTTTAAATTCTCTATGGCAAAAAAAAAATCATAAAATTCAAAAAACAAATGATGAACTAGGAAAAATTTTACAAGTGCTATAGTAGACAAAATACTAAATTCATTATAAAGTTATCAATAAATATGCAGAAACAGAATAGCAAAATAGACAAAAGATATAAAAAGGCGATCTCTTAATAAAGAAACCCAAACGACTTTTTAAAATTCCCAATGTTTGGCTGGGCGCCGTGGCTCACGCCTGTAATCCCAACACTGGGAGGCTGAGGTGGGTGGATCACCTGAGGTCGGGAGTTCCAGACCAGCCTGACCAACATGGTGAAACCCCGTCTCTACTAAAAATACAAAAAATCAGCTGGGTGCAGTGGTGCGTGCCTGTAATCCCAGCACTTTGGGAGGTCGACGCGGGTGGATCATGAGGTCAGGAGTTTAAGACCAGCCTGACCAACATAGTGAAACCCGTCTCTACTGAAAATACAAAAAAAAATAGCTGGGCATGGTGGTGGGTGCCTATTATCTCAGCTACTCAGGGGACTGAGGCAGGAGAATTGCTTGAACCCGGGAGGCAGAGGTTGCAGTGAGCTGAGATTGTGTCACTGCACTCCAGCCTGGGTGACAGAGCGAGACTCCATCTCAAAAAAACAAAAAACAAAACAAAACAAACAAAAACAAAATTAGCTGGGTGTGGTGGCACATGCCTGTAATCCCAGCTACTTGAGAGGCTGAGGCAGGAGAATTGCTTGAACCTGGGAAGTAGAGGTTGTGATGAGCCGGGGTCGCGCCATTGCACTCCAGCCTGGGCAACGAGAGTAAAACTCAGTCTCAAAAAAAAAAAAATCCCAATGTTTTATAATGTAATATATTCAATAGTTCATATACAATTTATAAATAAACACACATATATTAGAGGTACATACTGAAAATTTTCTTACTAACAGGAATGTTCCATTGAAAAGCAGAGAAGCCACTGCTCTTCACAACCCCCTGGGCTCTTTCTGCAGAAATTTTGGGGTGAGACCTACTGCTTCCTGCAGAGGGAAAGTGGGAAGGGGACAGCCACTCACCTCGATCTTGCCCTCCTTGGCGGCCAGCTTCAGAGGTGTGAGATCCTGCCGGTTACGGATGTCCTCAAGCTGCACGGTGGGGCAGAGGCGGGCCCCAGCTTGGAGGAGCCCATCGTACATGCTGGTCACCAGTGCGATGTTCTCAGCTGAGTTGTCTGAGATCATCACTAGGGCATGCAGGACAGTGTTGCCCTGGGAGTCAGTGGCCTGCAGGCTGGCGGGCTGGTGTGGGTTCTCCAGGAGGTAGCTTACCACATCCCATTGCTTGGTGCAAGCGGCCAAAGAGAGGGGTAGCTCACCTGCAGGCCAAGAGAGCAGCTTGGGCCCCAGGCCTCCTGCTTTCCATCTGCCTACTCTTCATGCTCCTTGGACAAAAGTCCAGCCCTCCTTGAAGCAGATCAGGCTTCTTTACCACTGAAGGGAGCAGAACAGGGACCAGCCAACCTGCTGCCTTTTGCTGTCTCCTTTGCCAGAGCCCAGGCACGCTGCCTCTTTGTTCAGGCTCTGCTGGTCAAGTCACATGCCAGTGCTAGCAGCCCACTACTCCCTTCCCTGGGTCTGGGTGCATGCCCATCTTGTGGCCAGACGAGGATGAAACATCTCTTATGACAAATTATCTTATGACAAATTAGTGCTGGATGTAGTGATGCAACTGGTAGTCCCAGCTCGAGAGGCTGAGGCAGGAGGATTGTTAGAGCCCAGGAGTTTGAGACTGGCCTGGGCAAAAAACAAACTGCTTTCTCAGGCAGCCTAGTGGTTAGAAGCAGGGTGTCGGGGTCAGACAGACCTAGGTTTAACTGCCAGCTCTGTCATACACTAATCATATGACCTTGAACAAGGCCTTACCCGGTCTTTGCCTCAATTTATCCAAGAAAGGCTCACTCACCGAAATAAAAGCAAGTCCCTTGGCCCTTTTGGAAGAAGCGGCCGCAGGCCTGGGCATGCACGTTGGCCCCATTCTCCACCAGGAGCTTCACACACTGCAGACTCCTCTTCTCAATGGCGATGTGCAGAGCGCTGTGGCCTCGGTAATAGTCATCCGTACACTGGGCATTTACCAGGGGCTGAGGATTGCCAGAGTCCCGGTCGATCTGCAGCAGCGGCAGAATGCAGGCATTGACCCCATCCTTAAGATTCAGCACAGCCTTCATCAGGCACGTCTTACCTGTGGAGCCCTCTGTGGGAAGAAGGGAGGGTAAGGGGTACAGTAGTGCTGAGATCTGGAGCGGCTGGACTGCCCAATAGCTGGTATAGCAAGCCTAGCTCCAAGTACCCCTTGGGAGGATTAAAAGAGGTGCTACACACAACTGATGGGAGCACAACCATGTTATAGGGTATTAAGGCTCCAAGGAACACATAAGCAATACCAACAGGTATGACTACAATTTCTGCCCTACAAACTAAATTTCTTTGTTTTTTCTTTTCTTTTTTTTTTTTTTTTTTGAGACAGAGTCTTGCTCTGTCAGCCAGGCGGAATGCAGTGGCCGCAATCTCAGCTCACTGCAAGCTCTGCCTCCTGGGTTCACACCATTCTCCTGCCTCAACCTCCCCAGCAGCTGGGACTACAGGCGCACACCGCCATGCTCAGCTTTTTTTTTTTTTTTTTGTATTTTTAGTAGAGATGGGGTTTCATTGGTTAGCCAGGATGGTCTCGATCTCCTGACATCGTGATCTGCCCGCCACGGCCTCCCAAAGTGCTGGGATTACAGGTGTGAGCCACCGTGCCCGGCTTAGAAACTAAATTTCTTTTTTTTTTTTTTTTTTTTTTTTTTTTTTTTGAGACGGAGTCTCGCTCTGTAGCCCAGGCTGGAGTGCAGTGGCCGGATCTCAGCTCACTGCAAGCTCCGCCTCCCGGGTTCACGCCATTCTCCGGCCTCAGCCTCCAGAGTAGCTGGGACTACAGGCGCCCGCCACCTCGCCCGGCTAGTTTTTTGTATTTCTTTAGTAGAGACGGGGTTTCACCGTGTTCGCCAGGATGGTCTCGATCTCCTGACCTCGTGATCCGCCCATCTCGGCCTCCCAAAGTGCTGGGATTACAGGCTTGAGCCACCGCGCCCGGCCAAGAAACTAAATTTCTAAGACATAAGTCATCATTCGTGAAATGCTGTCTACACGAGAATATTCAGAGCAGTATTTATACATGACTCCACCACTTAATGTCTCTCTCCACTCTGGCAAGTCACGTGGCCTCTCTTAACCTCAGTTTTCCTTACTGTAAAATGGGGATGTTCCAAGGTTATTGTAAGGTTCAAAGGGAATATAAGGCCAGGCGCGGTGGCTCACGCCTGTAATCCCAGCACTTTGGGAGGCTGAGGCAGGCGGATCACAAGGTCAGGAGATTGAGACCATCCTGGCTAACACGGTGAAACCCCGTCTCTACTAAAAAAAAAAGAAAAAAATTAGCTGGGCATGGTGGTGGGTACCTGCAGTCCCAGCTACTCGGGAGACTGAGGCAGGAGAATAGTGTGAACCTGGGAGGCGGAGCTTGCAGTGAGCTGAGATAGCGCTGCTGCACTCCAGCGTGGGCGACAGAGCAAGACTCTCTCAAGAAAAAAGAGAAGAAAGAAGGAAGGAAGGACGGAAGGAAGGAAGGAAGGGGAAGGAAAGAAGGAAGGAAGGAAGGAAGGAAAAGGGAAGGAAAGAAGGAAGGAAGGAAGGAAAGGAAGGAAGGAAGGAAGGAGGGAGGGAGGGAGGGAGGGAGGGAAGGAAGGAAGGAAAGAAAGAAAGAAGAAAGGAAAGAAAGAAAGAAAAAGAAAGAAAGAAAGAAAGAAAGAAAGAAAGAAAGAAAAAGAAAGAAAGAGAAAGAAAGAAAAAGAAAGAAAGAAAGAAAGAAAGAAAGAAAGAAAGAAAGAAAGAAAGAAAGAAAGAAAGAAAGAAAGAAAGAAAGAAAGAAAGAAAGTCTGAACAGGTGCTGCATGGAGGCTTCATAATCCCAGTACTTTGGGGGGCCAAAGTGAGAGGATCACTGGAGCCCAGGAGTTTGAGACCAGCCTAGGCAACATGGTAAAACCCTATCTCTCCAAAAATAAAAAAGAAGAAAGAAAGAAACTCCAAACAGATGCATTCCCAAACCATTAATAGGGGCCCAGGATGAGAGACTGTGTTTAACCTTGGCTCTATATGTTTCCTTACTGTTGAATCTTCTAGAGTACTTATGTTATTTTTCTGATCAGCCCAAACAATACATATATTTAGATTTTTGGCAAAGAGTGCTTTAGATGGGTTAAGTATATGGTATGCCCATTATATATTATATCTCTTTTTTTTTTTTTTTTTTTTTTGAGACGGAGTCTCGCTCTGTCGCCCAGGCTGGAGTGCAGTGGCGCGATCTCGGCTCACTGCAAGCTCCGCCTCCCGGGTTCACGCCATTCTCCTGCCTCAGCCTCCCGAGTAGCTGGGACTACAGGCGCCCACAACCGCGCCCGGCTAATTTTTTGTGTTTTTAGTAGAGACGGGGTTTCACCGTGGTCTCGATCTCCTGACCTTGTGATCCGCCCACCTCGGCCTCCCAAAGTGCTGGGATTACAGGCGTGAGCCACCGCGCCCGGCCAATATATTATATCTCAACAACACTGTTATTTAAACAAAAAAAAAACAAAAAAAAAAAAAAAAGATTGCTTTGGGTTTCCATTCAGCCACTGCAATGGGCTAATGGGCTAGGGGTGACAGAGGTAGCCAGGAGCTCTGAGGGGTGGGTGGAAGTGGGAGGCACAGCCAAGACCGACAGGAGGCCATCCTTGATTAGCTCTGTCCACAGGGCCCCCCAGCAACCATTCTAGTGGGAGGGCTGCTGAGAACACTCACTCCTCGGCTCCTGACCAGGGATCACACCCACCCAGCCCACCTAACTATCAGCTCACAGGATGCCTAGCCTTGGATGCACAGGGCAGGGTCTACCTGTGTATTCCGAGTCGGTGAGGTACTTGCTGGTCTTGCACAGGTACTCTGGAAGTCCAGCCAGATCCTCAGGGACACCCCGGGAGACCGCATTGAAGAGCCGATCTCGGTCAAATCGGTTTGGATCCGGCTGACTGTGGAGGATGTGGTTTGTGACTTATGCTGGACAAGGACCACAGGCCCCCGCAAAAGCCCTCCATCCCAGGGAGCCCTTTCAGGGAGTCCTGTACACACTGCGCACCCCTCAGGCCCAAGAGCCCAGTGAGAGCCCTTCTGAGGGCCTCTATCCACCTACAGCCAACCAAGGAGACCCCGAGAGGAGGAAAAGGGGCCTGTCCAGGCACTAAGCTGCTTCATCCCCATGACACCAGTCATCACAGACACTTTTCAGCATCAGGTGCTTGTCATGTGCCAGGTGCCTTGATGTACCATCTCTCAACAGCCTCGATATCCCACTGAGTCTCCTCCAGCACACACAACTTGTGGTGGCTCTTGAGCTTGGGCCTGGGTCTGGATAGGGCTGTGGGAGGTCCCTGCAGACTCACAGTGGCTGCATGCTCACTGCCCTCAAAGAAAGAATGGAGAAAACCTCCCTTCTCCTCTCAGAAACCATCTATTAACTACAGAATATTCTGTGTCTTTCATCTTCACTTCAGCCCTGCCGGTCGGAAACCACTCATTTCTCCTTTAGATAAACAAGGAGGTCATGTAGCTTGCCAAAGTCACACAGCGCCAAACTGGGAATCTCAGCAGGGCTGTTTAACTTTAGACCCTGACTCTGAACCCCCAGAGAGATTCTAGGCTTGGCAGCAAGTAATTTCCCAGAAACAGAGCATTACCTGGGCCTAACGCTGGGCCCAATGTTGAAACATATCAGACACCACTGAGAAGGCACACTTAAGGAGAAATCTCTCCCACAGACCCCCGAAGGGGTCTGGTAGCTTATCAGAATCTAGCAGCGTCTGGTGACTGGAAGTGGGAAGGGCATGAGTCATTCCCTCCTGGGCTATGTTACTATTCACAGGGGCCAACTTGCCTCTGGGGCTTCTGGCACCACCACCAGCAGATATGTGAAGACAAATAACAGGGGGTGCTATTCGATGCTTTGTGTACCCTCAGATCCCAGCTTAACTTCTCTTGTGGAATGGGTCGACCAAATAAAAGTTGGTGACAAGGTGACTGTTGGGATCAGTCACTTTTTTTTTTTTTTTTTGGAGACAGAGTCTCACTGACGCCCAGGCTGGAGTATGGTGGCACAATCTCTGCTCACTGCAACCTCTGCCTCCTTGACTCTGGTGGGGATTTCAAGGGTTGACTTTTTAAGCCAACAGCTATGACTGTAATTACAGCCAGGCTTCCCTCGTCAGCACCAGGAAGCCACACATGATCAAGAGGGCTCTATCTGCTGCTGACAGGAGCCCTGTGGACAGTCCGGCTCATAGAAGTGACCAAGTGGGCAAATGACTTTCTGTCACCAGGGTGGCATCATGGTCCTGGGGTAGAGAAGCCCAGCGAGGGCACAGATTGAGGCACTGAAGGCATCGAGGGCCCATCCTGCCTGTGTCGGGCAGGCTCCACAGCTCCCAGAAGCTCCTCACGCAACCTCCCCTACCCTGGTGCTGAATCTGACCACAATCCTCCAACACAAACAGGAAGCAGCTCTAGCCTGGGAGGCCAAAGCTGGTGGCTGTACCTCAAGCACCTCAAGCATCAAGGGAAGAAGGGGCTTCTGTGGCAGTCTAGCCTGGCCCATGAGGATTCTCCAGTCTCACTGGGCAGGCCCCCACCCCAGGCAGGGAGGTAAGGGGTGCCAGATGCAGCAGGACTGGAAGCGGGACTCTCAGGAATATGGGGCTCACACAATCTGAATTGGTGGGAAGACCACAGGAAAAATCAAAGTGCAGATGACTCCAAGCAAAAGCCAGTTATCCTCAATCCCACAGTTCACGTCCCCTGAGTGACAGGCTCAGCCTTGCAGAACTGAGGAGAGCCTGGGACATTTCTAGATGTCCTTGATTCTCACTGGATGGAGTGTGGATCCTGCTGCCTTCCCCAGCAGGGACCATGACAGGGGTGGGAGTTGGCATGAATGGGGGATTTGAGGGTCAGCTGAGGACTTAGAGCTCAAGAATGTATCTCACAAAGAACATGACCTCAGAAGGCAGAAGGCCAAGAATGGAGAAGCCTCTGGAAAGAGCAATGCCAGATAGCAGAGCAGAGGTCAGCCGGTCAGGCCCAGGAGCCATCAGAGGCAGACTGAGGACGCCACAGGTTGTGGGAAGGGGCACTGGTGCTGGGCTGGTCAATGAGTCTCACTCCGGGTTCTCTGCTGGAGCTGGCCAGGGGGCCCCCTTTTCCCTGACCCCACTTGTTGCCTCACCTGGCACCTGTTCCTTTTCCGTACTTGAGGTTCACTTTTATCTGAGGGGCGAATTTCCGGTCCTCACCCTGGAACGGTGACTCCATGGGAGTCAGCCCGCTCCCCAAAGCCGGCTTTACTTCGTCCACCTCAGCGCCATCTTCTTGGCCTCCATCTAATGTCTCCAGCCTGAAAACTGGAGAGCTGGGGGGTACGGTCATCCTAGGAGGAGGAGGCTGCTCAGTCCAGCCAGGACCTCTGTGGAGATGGAGATGTCAAGGGTCCCGTCTTCCTCCCAGCTGCAGGTTGGTGTTGGCCTTACTGGAGCCTGAAAAAGGAGGTATTAGGTTGATGCAAAAGGTTGGGCGCGGTGGCTTACACGTGTAATCCCAGCACTTTGGGAGGCTGAGGCAGGCTGGTCAGGAGTTAGTTCGAGACCAGCCTGACCAACATGGTGAAACCCTATCTCTACTAAAAAAAATACAAAAATTAGCCAGGCGTGGTGGCTTGTGCCTGTAATCCCAGCTACTTGGGAGACTAAGGCAGGAGAATTGCTAAACCCAGGAGCTAAGATGGCACCACTGCACTCCAACCTGGGCAACAGAGCAAGACTCTGTCTCAAAAAAAAAAGGAATTGCGGTTTTTGCCATTACTTCTCATTACTTCTAATGGCAAAAAGCCAAGCGCAAGTAGGTCCACCCGCTGTGTGGGAGCCCAGCCACAATACAGAGGAAGTTTGCCAGGAGGGATGAGGAGCAGGGGTGAGGAGAGGGAGGGAAGCCCGTGGTGTGAGGAACAGGGAACCAACAGGGCCACCCCTTTGATGTTGTCCCCCAGGAGAGCCATGACTGTCCCCGACTTTTCCTCTGGGACTTCCTGGTATCTGAGGGGTCGCAACCCCTGTTCCCATTTGCATTAACAGCACAACACTTTCTTCACACAACATCTTGCCTGGCGGCCAATATTCCAACAGAGAAAAGTACGATGGCTGGGATGGGGCCAGTCACTCAACCCCTCACCACAGAAGGGGAGCTCCAAGGAGAAATAATTGGGAAAACCACTAGACTATCAAGCCCTTCATTTTGCTGCCAAGACTACTAAGGCTTAGAAGGGGGAGTGGCTTTCCCAAGGTCACCAGTCGTTGGCAGAGCCGGATCTGACACCATGCGTCTACCATGAGGTTCCTCTTCCGTTCTCAAAGTCTTTCAGGGTCTATCTATATTTTCAGTCTGATTCAGCTCTGAAGGCATCGAATGCCACCTCTGTGCCTCAGGGCCTCTGGGGGCTTCACGAGGGGAGGGAGGCCCCTAGCCTGTGGCCCAGGCTGTCTCCACCACCCTACCTTGGGCCTTAGGCTGGCCTAGGAAGCTCAGCAAACAGCACAATCTCACCCTCACAGGAAAACTGAAACCACAGCCTCCATCACTTGGCAAGGGTGGGGCCTCAGTCAGGGATGGGCAACCCCCGTGGGCCCAGTGAGCAGGATCAGAAAGAAGAAAAACAAGTCAGAGAGTGATAAAGAGACAGAAGCGTGGAGAAGGGGGCCGGGGGCAGACAGCAGAGAGGAGCAGCAGCAGCAGAGGGAAGTGGAGAGGGTAGGCTGGGATCAGGCCCTGGGGACCCGCGTGGGCATTTTCCCATGGAAATATGGGAGGCGGGGAGCTACCTGACTGCCTCAGTTTGCAGATGTGACCCACCACCCTTTCTACGCACACTGGGGCAGGAGGGCATCCTTTCTGTTTCGTACCATTTAGCCCATCTCTGTCCCCAACCAAACCCTGGCCCATTCCTCCAGCCCAAGACTCCCAAGCCTCAGCAGCAACAGCTGTCTGTCCAGCCCCTACCCCACCTCCTGGGACCCCCACCCACCCTGGCAGCAGAGGAAGGGGTGTGGAGGTCCAGGGAGAGGGAGCCGGAGCCCCACACAGACCCTGACTCCAGGCTGTAGAAGCCAGGAGCCCACTAGCCTTCCCCGCCCCATCATTCGCTGTCAGGCTTGGGGACCCGGCCCCCTCCAACATCCCCAGCATTGCTCACCGACTTACTGCGCAGGCTGAAAGCAGGGTGTGGCGGCTGCTGGGATCCTGGAGCTTCTCGGTGGCGGGGGCTGCGGGAGGAAGTGAAGCGGGGAGGGGCTGCGGGCGCTGACAGCGGAGGAGCCGCGGAACCTCCCTCCCCAGCTCTGAGCACTGAGCTCCAGCAAGCAGGTTCTGGTCTCTGGGTCACCCTTAGCCCACCTGGCCAGCCGGCACGGTGGAGAGTGGGAGCTTAACTCTCCCCTGTCAGGACAGGCTAGCCACCACAGACTGACCATCTGGACACACCCTGCTGCGAATCAGGCCCCGCCCCCACCCCTCCTCCATCTAACCACTAAGGTCTCAGGTGGGGGTGGGTAACAATCAGAGGCAGCCCTTGGATGCTGGGGCCTTGCCTCCCATGGAAGCTGCCATGGATGGGGGATTCTTCCCCAAGTACACTGACAGCTATCCCCTCCCATTCTCCACCACCACACCCTTCCAGCAGCCGTATGGCCCATAAATGGGCTTGAGTTGACCCACAGCAGGGGAGAGAGCTGATGTGGACAGCCCCCAGGGAGAGGCTCAGCCCAGCAGATGCCCTTGGGAATGCAGTCCCACCCACCCATTCACCCAGCAGTTGGGGGACTTTCCCACCTCCCAGGACCTTCCCCCAGCCTCCTGACCCCAGGACTCATGGCTAAAGTTCCCCTAAAGATGCTCCCAGCACCAGCCAGCAGGTGGAGACAAGGAGGTGGGCACACACTGCTAAAATCAGACCTCACCACCGACTGGGCCCTGGTCTGGACTCAGTCTTGGAGCTTGGGGACCCAGCCGCCACCGAAGTAGCCTTAGGACTCCCTCTCCCTCACTCCCAAAACCTGGCATCAGCTCTGCCTCCAAAATTCGTCTTTCTGCTTGGTCCAAGCCACAATCATTGCTCCCCTAGGCAACTGCAGCCACCTCCAAACTGGTCTCCCTGCTTCATTCTTGCCCCACACTCATAATCCATTTCTCCTTATAGCAACTGAAGTGACCTTTTAAAAATGGGAACCAAGTCCGGGCGCGGTGGCTCACACTTGCAATCCCAGCACTTTGGGAGGCCGAGGCACATGGATCACTTGAGGTCAGGAGTTCAAGACCAGCCTGACCAACATAGTGAAACCCCATCTCTACTAAAAATACAAAATTAGGCCAGGCGCAGTGGCTTACGCCCCTAATCCCAGCACTTTGGGAGGCCGAGGTAGGTGGATCACTTGAGGTGAGGACTTCGAGACCAGCCTGGCAATATTGTAAAACCCAGTCTCTACTAAAAATTTAAAAATTAGCTAGGCGTAGTGGTGCATGCCTGTAATCCCGGCTACTTGGGAGGTTGAGGCAGGAGAATCGTTTGAACCTGGGAGGCAGAGGTTGCAGTGAGCCAAGATTGTGCCATTGCACTCCAGCCTGGGCAACAAGAGCAAAACTCTGTCTCAAAAATAAATACATAATAAAATGACAGTAAACATTCAGTTCTACTGTCCCATTAGCCACATTTCAAATGCTCAATCAGCACATGTGGCTAGTAGCTACCATATCGGGCAGCACACAGAGAGATAAATTTTTCTTTTCTTTTTTTTTTTTTTGAGACAGAGTTTCATTCTTGTTGCCCAGGCTGGAGCATAACGGCGTGATTTCAGCTCACTGCAACCTCCGCCTCCTGGGTCCGAGTGATTCTCCTACCTCAGCCTCCCGAGTAACTGGGATTACAGGCACGCACCACCAGGCCTGGCTAATTTTGTATTTTTAGTAGATACGGGTTTTCTCCATGTTGGTCAGGCTGGTCTCAAACTCCCGACCTCAGGAGATCCGCCCCCCTCAGCCTCCCAAAGTACTGCGATTACAGGCGTAAACCACCATGCCCGGCCTGAGAAATTTTTCGTAAACATAGAGTTCTATTGGACAGCACTGCTCCAGACATTCTGAACACATTTCAGTCTCCCCAGTATACCATGCCTCTTCTGTTCCACCTGCCAGGAACACACACACACACACACACACACACACTCACACACACACTGCTCTTGATCTGATCTAGCCAACTACTGCTCATCCATCACCTCTCAATTTAAGCATCAATTCTTTGGATAGCCTTTCCTAGACCCTGAACTGGGCTGGGGATGGCCACTCTGTGCTCCCATGACACTCTGTACTTCCCCTATCACATCTCATTATCTGTTACTGTAATATTTATTATATTGTCTGGCTTCACTTTTTTTTTTGAGACAGAGTCTCATTCTGTTGCCCAGGCTGGAGCACAGTGGCATGATCTTGGCTCGCTGCAACTCCGCCTCCCTGATTCAAGTGATTCTCCTGCTTCAGCCTCCACAGTAGCTAGGATTACAGGCACACACCACCACACCCGGCTAATTTTTGTATTTTTAGTAGAGACGGGGCTTCACCATGTTGGCCAGGCTGGTCTCGAACTCCTGACCTCAAGTGATCCAGCCACCTCGGCCTCCCAAAGTGCTGAGATTACAGGCAGGAGCCACCATGCCTGCCTTCACCTTTAACAATAAAAAATACTTAGTGAGCACTCACTATGTACCAGACACTGTGCTAAGTGCTCAATGTGTAACTCCCAGAGCAACCTTATTTCACAGACAAGAAAACTGAGCATGGGAAAGGCCAAGGCCACAAGGTTAGGAGGTGAGAAAGCAGGGATTCAAGTCCAGGGTCCCATGCTTACCACCATACTTTCCAAGGGGTGAGATCTTGCTTTTTTGCTGTGTCCCCAACAACCAGCACAGTGCCTGGCACGCAAGTGGTGCTCAAGAAGGCTTTGAGTGACAGGGTGGCTAATTATAATCACAGTGCAGAGGGCACTGCTGTGCTGCTGAGAAAAAAGTGAAAAGTGGACAACCTGAAGTCCTCCAGAGCCATCACCACATCTGGTGAAAATGACAGTTGGCTAGACAAACAACCTTAACTGCAAATTCTGGTTACAAAAAGGCCTTGGATCATAGCCATCAGGGAAATGCAAATCAAAAGCACAATGTGGTCCCACTTCACACTACTAGCATAGCTATTATAAAAAGACATGTAACAACAAAGTGTTGGCAAGGGTGTGGAGAAACTGGACCTGTCCTACACTCCTGGGAGATTGTAAAATGGTGCAACTACTTTGGAAAACAGTCCAGCTGCTCCTCAAAAGATTAAACATAGAGGGCTGGGCGCGGTGGCTCACTCCTATAATCCCAGCATGTTGGGAGGCCGAGGTGGGTGGATCATGTGAGGTCAGGCATTTGAGACCAGCCTGGACAACATGGCGAAAACCCTCCTCTATTAAAAATACAAAAATTAGGCCGGGCACGGCGACTCATGCCTGTAATCCCAGCACTTTGGGCGGCCAAGGCGGGTGCATCACCTGAGGTCAGGAGTTCGAGAGCAGCCTGGCCAACACGGCGAAACCCTGTTTGTACTAAAATTGCAAAAATTAGCTGGGCATGGTGGCGGATGCCTGTAATCCCAGCTACTCCGGAGGCTGAGGAAGGAGAATCACTTGAACCCAGGAGGCGGAGGTCACAGTGAGCCAAGATCGCCCCATTGCACTCCAGCCTACACGACAGACCAAGACTGTGTCTCAAAAAAAAAAAAAGAAAAAAAAATTAGAGGGGCACAGTGGCACATGCCTATAATCCCAGCTACTGGGGAGGCTGAGGCAGGAGAATTGCTTGAACCCGGATGGCGGATGGCAGAGGTTGTGGTGAACTGAGATCCTGCCATTGTACTGCAGCTTGGGCAACAGAGCAAGACTGTCTCAAAAAAAAAAAAAAAAAAAAAAGTTAAACATAGTTACCATATGACCCAGCAATTCCACTCCTAGGTATGTACTCAAATAAATAGAAACATATGTCCACAACAATTGTACATGAATGTTTACAGCAGCATTATTCATAATAACCAAATAGAAACATCCCAAATGATGATTAACTGATGAATGGATAAATAAAATGTGGCATATCCATTTAATGGAATATTATTTGGCCACAAAAAGAGAAATTAAATACTGATATACACTACAGCATGGAAGAAACTTGAAAAATTAGGCTAAATGAAAGAAGTCAGTCACAAAAATCACATATTGCATGATTCCATTTATTTATGCTTATTTTTATTACATCCTCAGATAGGGGACACATCAATCTGGTAAGAACAGATATTACACTTGATTTTAGCTGAAAGGTCAAGAAGTAATCTGCATGATTCCATTTATATGAAATATCCAAAACAGGGAACTGTAGAGTGCTTGTCTAGGGCAAGGGGGTGTTGGGGGGTGAGTGTAGAAAGGACTGACTGCTAAAATGTATGAGATTCCTTTTTTTATTTTTTTGAGACAGGGTCTCATTCCATCGCCCAGGATGGAATGCTGTGGCACGTGATTACGGCTCACTGCAGCCTCAACTTCTCCAGGTTCGGGGGATCCTTCTGCCTTGACCTCCCAAGTAGTTACAGGCACATGCCACCATACCTGGGTTTTTTTTTTTTTTTTTTTTGTATAGGCAGGTTTTGCCATGTATAGCATTTTTATATAGGCAGGTTTTTGCCATGTTGCCCAGGCTGGTCTCAGACTTCTAGACTCAAGCCATCTACCTCAGCCTCCCATAGTGCTGGGATTACAGGCGTGAGCCAATGCACCCAGCTCAGGTATGAAGCTTCTTTTGCAGGTGATAAAATGTTCTAAAGTTGATTGTGATGACAGCTGTGTAACTTTTGTGAATTATACTAAAAGACCAACGAAATGTACACTTTATATTTGTGAATTGTATGTGAATTATATCTTTGTTTTTAAAAGTCCTCTGTGTAGGGAAGAATGCCTGTGTTTTTAGTGGGAAGTGAATCAAGCAGGGAAGCAAGACTTTCTCAATCTCAATACCACTGGATTCATATTTTAAGAAGTCTCACAAATCAGCCGGGCATGGCGGCACGCACCTGTAGTCCCAGCTACTCCGGAAGCTGAGGTAATGAGGAAAGAAAAAGACCCTCTCACACTGTTTTATGTTGTTTTATACTCAGTACCTCTTATAAGAAAAAAAACAAGGAAGTAAAACCAAAGACAGGTAGCCCAGCGCCAGGCCCAAAACCAGGCCTGGGTCTGCCTGGCCTAAACCCAGTAGTTAAAAATCAATTCATAACTTAGAAACCGACGTTATTTATAGATTCCAGACATTGTATAGAAGAACACTGTGAAACTCCCTGCCCTGTTCTGTTTCTATCCGTGCATTAAACCCCTGTCAGGTATCCCCTAGACTGCTCAATCAATCATGACCCTTTCATGTGAAATCTGTAGTGTTGTGAGCCCTTAAAAGGGACAGAAATTGTGCACTCGGGGAGCTCGGATTTTGAGACAGTAGCTTGGCCGATGCTCCCAGCTGAATAAAGCCCTTCCTTCTACAACTTGGTGTCTGAAAGGTTTTGTCTGTGGCCTGTCCTGCTGCAGTAAGAGAACTGCTTGAACCTGGGAGGCAGAGGTTGCAGTGAGCCGAGACTGTGCCATTGCACTCCAGCCTGGGAGACGGAGTGCAAGATTCCGACTCCATTAAAAGAAATAACAACAAGGCCGGGCGCGGTGGCTCAAGCCTGTAATCCCAGCACTTTGGGAGGCCGAGACGGGCGGATCACGAGGTCAGGAGATCGAGAGACGATCCCGGCTAACACGGTGAAACCCCGTCTCTACTAAAAAATACAAAAAAATAGCCGGGCGAGGTGGCGGCGCCTGTGGTCCCAGCTACTCGGGAGGCTGAGGCAGGAGAATGGCGGGAACCCGGGAGGCGGAGCTTGCAGTGAGCTGAGATCCGGCCACTGCACTCCAGCCTGGGCGACAGAGCGAGACTCCGTCTCAAAAAAAAAAAAAAAAAAAAAAAAAAAAAAAAAGAAATAACAACAAAAAAAAGAAGCCTCACTCAGTCCAGTGTCCACCTAAGGAAAATCTACCCCAAGCAGGCTTTGTACCCTATTTTTCCGATTGTGCTTCATTTCATTTGGTAACTTTTTGTAAATGTTTCTTTTATTTGAATTTTCTTTCAGATAGATTTTTAATAAGAGCAAAGAGAGATCACAAAAATATGTAGCAGATGTTTCCTCTGGAGCAGGGAACTAGAGGTCAGGGGCGGGAAGGCACATAAGATGCATCCTTTGTATATTTGAAATTTTTTTATTTTTTATTTTTATTTTCATTTTTTGAGATGGAGTTTTGCTCATCGCCCAGCTAGAGTGCAGTGGTGCGATCTCGGCTCACTGCAACCTCCGCCTCCCAGGTTCAAACGATTCCCCTGCCTCAGCCTCTCGAGTAGCTGGGATTATAGGCTCCCGCCACCACGCTTGGCTAATTTTTTGTATTTTCAGTAGAGACAGGGTTTCGCCATGTTGGGCAGGCTGGTCTCGAACTCCTGCCCTCAGGTGATCCACCCACCTCGACCTCCCAAAGTGCTGGGATTACAGGCGTAAGTCACCGCGCCCGGTTTTTTTGTTTGTTTGTTTTGTTTTTGTTTGTTTTGAGACGGAGTTTTACTCTTGTTGCTCAGGCTGGAGTGCAATAGCAGGATCTCAGCTCACCGCAACCTCCGCCTCAGCCTCCCGAGTAGCTGGGATTACAGGCATGCGCCACCATACCCGGCTAATTTTATATTTTTAGTAGAGACTGGGTTTCTCCATGTTGGTCAGATTGGTCTCAAACTTTCAACCTCAGGTGATCCGCCCGCCTGGGCCTCCCAAAGTGCTGGGATTACAGGCCGGAGCCACCGCGCCCCGCCTGTTTGAAATTTTTGCCACTGGCTTTAAAAAATAAAATTGGCATCTCATTTAGATGTAAAAAAAAAAAAATTCAACTCAAATGTGCAAGAGATGTCTAAACCCTGTGCATAATATAAATTCAAAAAAGAGGTGGAAGAGAGGATTTCAGGGTCTGGAAGGTGGAAACTGCCCTGGCCTTAAAAGGAAAAAAAGGTGGGACACTTGAGGGTGCTGGGGGTAGGGATTGGAGCGGTGTAGACAAGCCAGGGCCTGAACCTGCAGCCTTTGCTTCTCTTTGTACTAATTCTGAAACTTGGCCCCGAGCCAGGGCTGGGGCTATGTCTAACTGGCCAGATGTAGCTTCCCTGAGCAGATTGTGTCTGCATCTGACAGAAAAGAAGAAAGAATAAGGCAGTTTAGCAGGCAGCACAGGCTTCCTGGAGCAAGGAAGACTGAGGCGGCGGAGGAAAAAAAATGCCAGCTGGTCCTCAAACAGGGCCGGAGGGGACCAACGGGGACCAGCTGGCTGGGTACAGTCGGCCCAGCTTGAGAGAATTTCCGCTCTCACGGAAAGCGTGCCCCTTCCCACACCGCCCCAGGGAGCCCCAGAGGCCACAGCTTGGCCAGGCCCGGACGTTCCGTCTCTTCCAGGACCAAGAAGAGCCACAGCCAGGTCCTGGGCCAAATCTAGGAGCCCAGCCCCAAGCCCCTACCCCTCTGCGGAATTTTCCCAATTTCCGCAGGCACAGGATGCATTCCCAACCGCCTCAGCCTCCCCACCACCGCTCACTCTTCCACCTGCCTCCCACCGCGCCTCCTCCTCGCCTACCCCGACCCCTCCAGCCTCCAACTCCTCCACCCCTCACCCCCCCACCTCCCTCCCACCCCACATCCGCCTCTCCTACCCTCACCCCCACCTGCCTCCCACCCTACCTCTGCCACTTCCACCCCTCACCCCACTACCCCTCACCCCCACCTCCCTCCCACCCTCGCCTCTGCTTCCTCCACCTCTCACCACCCACCCCTCACCCCCACCTGCCTCCCACCCCACCTCTGCCTCCTCCACCCCTCACCCCCCTACCCCTCACCCCCACCTCCCTCCCCTACCCCTTACCCCGCTACTTTCCTCTCACCCCACCTCAGCTGCGCCTCCCACCCTTGCCTCTCCACGCCCTCCCATCCCACTTCAGCCGCGCCTCCCACCCCTCATACCCCGACCCGCCTCAGCCGCGCCCCCCACCCCGTCTCTCGGGTAGTCGGCTCCACAGCGGTTCTGCTAAGACCCCCACCGCGACTCCAGTTCCTCTAGCTACTGAGCTTCAGGCGCGTCCCCCCAACTAACTACCCAGAATCCTGGAGCCCCTCCCACTGCGCCTCGACCGCATACCCCGCGCGCGTTCCCTGCTCTTTCCCCTCACGCCTCGCCACGAATCCCGCGAGTCTCCCGCCCTGTTATCTGAGGTAGGCATCGGTCCCCCTGCCGGACACGCCCTCCTGGGACAGGCCTGGGAACCGCGTCCGCAGTCGCTTCGGCGGATCCGGGGTCGGGGGCCGGGACGGAAGGACCTTCCTTTGGACTCCGGCTTCGCGCTCCTCATGCGCCACTCCCTTCCCCAAGTCACTGAGCTGGACTGTAAGGGTGTCAGGGACTGTGGGCTCCACTCCCCTTCCCTCCAAAGGAACCTGAGGATGCAGGCGGACGGCGGGACCACAGCATCTCCCTCCGGCTTGGAGGGCGGAAGCCGACCCGGGAGCGCGCTCTGGAGCGGTGAGCCAGGCGCCTTGGGACGCTTTCTTTCGAGGCAGGGTCTTGCTCTGTCGCCCAGGCTGGAGTGCAGCGGCTCCATCACGGCTCACTGCAGCCTCCATCTCCCGGGCTCAAGCGATTCTCCTGCCTCAGCCTCCGGATAGCTGGGACAACAGGCGCGTGCCACCACGTCTGGCTAATGTTTGTTTATTTATTTATTTAGAGATGGAGTCTGGCTCTGCCTAGGCTGGAGTGCAGTGGCATGATCTCGGCTCACTGCACCCTCCACCTTCCGGGTTCAAGAGATTCTCCTGCCTCAGCCTCCCGAGTAGATGGGATTACAGGTGCCCACTATCACACCTGGATAGTTTTTGCATTTTTAGTAGAGACCGGATTCCACCCTGTTGGCCAGGCTAGTCTCGAACTCCTGACCTCAGGTGATCCGCCCACCTCGGCCTCCCAAAGTGTTGAGATTACAGGCGTGAGCCACCGCCGCAGTCCGATTCTTTCTTTCTTTTCTTTTCTTTTCTTTCTCTATTATTTATTAGGATTATTTTTTTGAGATGGAGTCTTGCTCTGTTGCCCAGGCTGGGGTGCAGCGGCGCAATCTCGGCTCACTGCAAGCTCCGCCTCCCGGGTTCATGCCATTCTTCTGCCTCAGCCTCCGGAGTAGCTGGGACTACAGGCGCCCACCGCCACGCCAGGCAAATGTTTTGTATTTTTAGTAGAGACGGGGTTTCACCGTGTTAGCCAGGATGGTCTGGATCTCCTGACCTCGTGATCAGCCCACCTTGGCCTCCCAAAGAGCTGGGATTACAGGCGTGAGCCACTGCGCCCGGCCGCTTTCTTTCTTCATCCTTTCCACACCCCAGGAGGTAGGTTCTGCTGTAACCTCCATTTCGGTCAAAAGAAAAGAAAAAGTAACTGACTTGCTGTAGGTTACTGCACAGTTTGCAAGTGATGACGGTGGGATTTGAACCCAGAAGGTCTCATTCCTATAGACTACAATACAGTATTCTCTCCCTTTACCTTCTCATCTCCTACTTAAAAAAAAAAAAAATCAGATTTATTGTGGTATAATTTACACCCTTTTTAACATTAGTTAATTTACACTCATTTAATTTTTAAAAGTTTACGCTCTTTTTAAGTGTATAGTTCAAAGAATTTTGACAAACGGTGTGAGCAGCACCATATTTTTTTTTTTTTTGAGATGGAATCTTGCTCTGTTGCCCAGTCTGGAGTGCAGTGGCACGATCTCTGCTCACTGGAAGCTCCACCTCCCCAGCTCACTCCGTTCTCCTGCCTCAGCCTCCTGAGTAGCTGGGACTACAGGCGCCCGCCACCACACCCGGCTAAATTTTTGTATTTTTAGTAGAGAAAGGATTTCAGCCTGTTAGCCAGGATGGTCTCAATCTCCTGACCTCGTGATCCGCCCACCTCGGGCTGCCAAAGTGCTAGGATTACAGGTGTGAGCCACCGCACCCAGCAGCACCATAATTAATCATAATATAGGGAATTTCCATCACCCCAAAATGTGTCCTGGTGCGTGGTGGCTCACACCTGTCTGTAATCCCAGTACTTTGGGAGGCGGAGGCCAGTGGATCACCTAAAGTCAGGAGTTCGAGACCAGCCTGACCTTCATGGTGAAACCCCATCTCCACTAAATAGAAAAACTTAGCCGGGAGTGGTGGTGCACGCCTGTAAACCCAGCTACTTGGAAGGCTGAGGCAGGAGAATCGCTAGAACCCATGAGGCGGAGGTTACAATGAGCTGAGATCAGGCCACTGCACTCCAGCTTTGGTGACAAGAATGAGAAAAAAAATATCTCAAAAAAAAAAAAAGTGCCCTGGTGCCCCTTTGCACCCCCCTCGCCTGCCACCAGTCTCTGATAATCATTAATCTGATTTCTATCCTTGCATCCCTGCCATGTCTCCACGGGAGTGGAGTCCCCTGGTGCGCACCTGTGCATCTGGCTCCTTTGAAGGGACTGTGTTTCTTTCTTTTTTTTTTTTTTTTTTTTTGAGACGGAGTCTTGCTCTGTCACCCAGGCTGGAGTGCAGTGGCCGGATCTCAGCTCACTGCAAGCTCCGCCTCCCGGGTTTACGCCATTCTCCTGCCTCAGCCTCCCGAGTAGCTGGGACTACAGGCGCCCGCCACGTCGCCCGGCTATTTTTTTGTATTTTTTAGTAGAGACGGGGTTTCACCGTGGTAGCCGGGATCGTCTCTCGATCTCCTGACCTCGTGATCCGCCCGTCTCGGCCTCCCAAAGTGCTGGGATTACAGGCTTGAGCCACCGCGCCCAGCCGGGACTGTGTTTCTTATTCTTGCTGCAGTTGCCGTTGGCAGTGTCTGACCTGCCTCCCAGACCCATAGTCTTTTCTTAAAATTTTTTTTAAAATTTTTAAAATTTTTTTAGACGGAGTCTCTCTCTGTCATCCGTCATCCAGGCTGCGGTGCAGTGGTGCGATCACCTCTCACTGCAGCCTCCGCCTTCTTCCAGACTCACAGACTTTAAGGAAAGTTTATTGCCACTGCTTGGGGAAAAGGAGAGTGGGAAGAATGTTTTGAGGGGATGACACATTAGCTAAAGAACCAGGGACAAAGCTGGGCACGGTGGTTCACGCCTATAATCCCAGCACTTTAGGAGGCCGAGGAGGGTCTCCTAAAGTGACTCGAGGTCAGGAATTCAAAACCAGCGTGGCCAACACAGTGAAACCCTGTCTCTACTAAAAATACAAAAATTAGCCAGCCATCCTGGCGTGGGCCTGTGGTCCCAGCTACTGACTGAGGCTGAGAATCACTTGAACCAGGGAGCCGGAGGCTGCAGTTAGCCAAGATTGCACCACTGTACTCCAGCCAGGGCAACAGAGCAAGACTCTGTCCCCCACCCCACCCACCGCAAACGCACACACAAAAACTGAAATAGAAACTGAAATTGAAAATTTGAAAACGCTGGGTTAAACAATGTTAAACCAGTTCCTATAAGGTAGAACTCCTTGTTAGCTAGGCATGGGAGTGAATGCCTGTAATCTCAGCTACTCAGGAGGCTGAGGCAGGAGAATCACTTGAGTTTGGGAGTTGAGGCTGTAGTAAACTATGATTGTTCCACTGCACTCCAGCCTAGGTAACAAGTTGAGACAGTCTCTGAAAAAAACAAACAAGCAAAAACAACAACAACAACAACAACAAAACACACAAAGAAAATAAGATCTTTCTGAGATGGAGTCTCACTCTGTTGCCCAGGCTGGAGTGCAGTGGCGCCATCTGGGCTCACTGCAACCTGCGCCTCCTGGGTTCAAGTGATTGTCCTGCCTCAGCCTCCCAAGTAGCTAGAATTACAGGCGCCCGCCACAACCACGCCCGGCTAATTTTTTGTGTTTTTAGTAGAGATGAGGTTTCACCATTGTTGGTCAGGTTGGTCTTGAACTCCTGACCTCAGGTGATCCACCTGCCTCGGCCTCCCAAAGTGCTGGGATTACAGCATGAGCCACTGCACCCGACAACTTTTTAATTTTTGTATAATTATTCTAGAGGGATTTGTGCAGGAAGCCATTTTTAAACTGGAAACCAAACGTAACTGTCATATTCATTTCTTTCTTTCTTTTTTTTTTTTTTTGAGACGGAGTCTCACTCTGTCGCCAAGGCTGGAGTGCAGTGGCGCGATCTTGGCTCACTGCAACCTCTGCCTCTCAGGTTCAAGTAATTCTCCTGCCTCAGCCTCCTGAGTAGCTGGGATTACAGGCGCCTGCCACCGCGCCCGGCTAATTTTTGTATTTTTAGTAGAGACAGCGTTTCACTATGTTGGCCAGGCTGGTCTTGAACTCCTGACCTCAGATGATCCACCTGCCTCGGCCTCCCAAAGTGCTGGGATTATAGGCATGAGCCCCTGCGCCCAGCCTATTTTATTTCTTTTTAAAAGACAATCTATATGTGATGATTTTCAGGACTGTAGAAAAAAAAAGGAAATCTAAAACAAAAAAAAAAAAAAGCGGAGGGAGTGGAGACAATGTCTGCAGATCACCCTTTGGAGATGCTTCATTGTAGAGGGAAGCAGAGAGGTGGCAACTAACTGGAAGGAAATATGGGGTCCATGGGCAGTAGGGAGATTTCTTGATTTAAAGGTCAAAGCCAGGTACAGTGGCTTACGCCCATAATCCCAGCACATTGGGAGGTCAAAGCAGGATGACTGCTTGAGCTCAGGACTTCAAGACCTGCCTGGTCAATATAGCGAGACTGGGTCTCTACTAAAAATAAAAAAAAACTAGCTGGGCATGGTGGTGTGTGCCCATAGTCTCAACTACTTGGGAGGCTGAGATGGGAGGATCACCTGAGCGTGGGGCATTGCCGCTGCAGTAAGCTATAATCACACCACTGTACTCCAGCCTGGGCAACAGAGCAAGACCCTGTCTCAAAAAGAAATTCTAGGTTCTAAGATATTTCTCTTCATTACTTTGAAAATTCTATGCCATTGTCTGTTGAAAAATCTAATGTTAATAAATAGGCCTCTTCAGCTGGCACAGTGGCTCACGCCTGTAATCCCAGCACTTTGAGGGGCCAAGGCGGGCAGATCACCTGAGGTCAGGAGTTCGAGAGTAGCCTGGCCAACATAGTGAAACCCCATCTCTACTGAAAGTACAAAAATTAGCTGGGCCTGGTGGTAGTCACCTGTAATCCCAGCTACTCAGGAGGCTAAGGCAGGAGAATCGCTTGAGCTCAGGAGGCAGAGGTTGCAGTGAACCCAGATGGCACCACTGCACTCCAGCCTGGGCAACAGAGTGAGACTCTGTCTCAAAAATAATAAACAAATAGATCTCTTTTTCCTTTATCTGTGATCTGACTCTCTGGAAATTTTTAGAATGCTCTTTCTGTCTCTGATATTCTTAAATTTCCCCCAAATGTTTCTGGCTATAAGTTTTTTTGTTTTTTGTTTTTTGTTTTTTGTTTTTTTTGAGACAGAGTCTTGCTCTGTCCCCCAGGCTGGAGTGCAGTGGCGCGATCTCGGCTCACTGCAAGCTCTGCCTCCCAGGTTCACGCCATTCTTCTGCCTCAGCCTCTCAAGTAGCTTGGACTACAGGCGCCCACCACTACACCCAGCTAATTTTTTTTCTGTATTTTTAGTAGAGACATGGCTTCACCGTGTTAGCCAGGATGGTCTCGATCTGCTGATCTCGTAATCTGCCCACCTCGACCTCCCAAAGTGCTGGGATTACAGGTGTGAGCCACCACACTGGGCGCTGGCTGTAAGTTTTTCCTTCTCTCTCCTCATTGACATATTCCAACTCTCATTTTTTTTTTTTTTTTTTTTTTTGACAGGGTCTTGCTCTGTTGCCAAGGCTGAAGTGCAGTGGAGTGATCACGTCTCACTGCACCCTCCATCTCCTAGGCTCAAGCGACTCTCCTACCTATAGGTTTGTGCCACCACACCAGACTAATTTTTTTTAGGTTTTCTTTTTTTTTGAGAGACAGGGTTTTGCCCACCCAGACTGATCTCTAACTCCTAGGCTCAAGAGATCCTCTGGCCTTGGGCCTCCCAAAGTGCTGGGATTATAGGTGCGAGCCACCACGCTTGGCCAAAAAAAAATTTTTTTTTTTTTGAGACAGACTCTTGCTCTGTCCCCCAGGCTGGAGTGCAGTGGCACAATCTCGGCTCACTGCAAGCTCCGCCTCCTGGGTTCACGCCATTCTCCTGCCTCAGCCTCCTGAGTAGCTGGAACTACAGGGGCCCGCCACCACGCCCGGCTAATTTTTTGTATTTTTAGTAGAGATGGGGTTTCACCATGTTAGCCAGGATGGTCTCGATCTCCTGACCTCGTGATCCACCCGCCTCGGCCTCCCAAAGTGCTGGGATTATAAGCATGAGCCACCGCGCCTGGCCACGCTTGGCCAAAATTATTTTCAATGAGGAATAATCTGTATACAGATCTTGTGTTCACACTTCATCTTTTTTTCCTAATTCTGAGAATTTTTTCTTCATTATTTTTTCAAATATTTCCTCTTCTCTATTTTTCTCTTTCTCTTTCCATGAATCTTATCTTCTGAATGTTACCATTTCACTTTTATTCTCCATATCTCTTAGCCATTCTTTTATATTTCCTGTTCTTTTATTTTTTCTTCTTCCTTTTGGGGAATTTATGTTATTCCAGTTCACTAATATATTCCTCAGCTCTGTCCATTCTGCTGTTTATTCAATCATTTGTGTTCTTTAGTACAACTGTTATATTTTCTTTTCTTTTCTTTTCTTTTCTTTTCTTTTCTTTTCTTTTCTTTTTGAGACAGAGTCTTGCTCTGTCGCCCAGGCTGGAGTGCAGTGGTGCGATCTCGGCTCACCGCAAGCTCCCCCTCCTGGGTTCGCGCCATTCTCCTGCCTCAGCCTCCAGAGTAGCTGGGACTACAGGTGCCCACCACCATGCTCAGCTAATTTTTTTTTGTATTTTTAGTAGAGACGGGGTTTCACCCTGTTAGCCAGGATGGTCTCGATCTTCCGACCTCGTGATCCGCCCGCCTTAGCCTCCCAAAGTGCTGGGATTACAGGCATGAGCCACTGCGACCGGCCTTTTTTTTTTTTTTTTTTTTTTTGAGCCGGAGTTTTGCTCTTGTTGCCAAGGCTGGAGTGCAGTGGAGTGATCTTGGCTCACCGCAACCTCCACCTCTTGGGTTCAAGCAATTCTCCTGCCTCAGCCTCCTGAGTAGCTGGGATAACAGGCATGCGCCACCGCAGCCAGCTAATTTTGTATTTTTAGTAGAGACAGGGTTTCTCTATGTTGGTCAGGCTGATCTTTAACTTCCAACCTCAGGTGATCCACCTGTCTCGGAGTCCCAAAGTGGTGGGATTACAGGAGTGAGCTGCCACGCCTGGCAACAACCGTACTATTTTCTCTTTTTTTTTTTTTGAGATGGAGTCTTACTCTGTCACCCAGGCTGCAGTGCAGTGGCACGATCTTTGCTCACTGCAACTTCCGCCTCCCAGATTCAAGCAATTCTCCTGCCTCAGCCTCCTGAGTAGCCAGGATTACAGCAGGCGCCACCACGCTCGCCTAATGTTTGTATTTTTAGTGGAGACGGGGTTTCACCATGTTGGTCAGGCTGGTCTTGAACTCCTGACCTCAGGTGATCCACCCTCCTTGGCCTCCCAAAGTGCTGGGATTATAGGCATAAGCCGCCGTGCCCAGCCTCAACTGTTATATTTTCAACTTAGTATTTCTTGTTGGTTCTTTTTGGTGTTTTTGTGTTCATTTGTTTCATAGTTCTAGTATCTTCCTTATATCTTTTAATGTGTTTATTAGGCTAATTAAAAATTCTTATTCTGAAGAATTTCATTTTATGGTTTTTTCTTTTCAAAGTGGTGATGCTTGTTATTGTGGCCTGGAAATTTATTTCCCTTAGTGGGTATATTCTGTTTGGCCAGGCAGGCCCCAGTGATCTCAGGGAATGGGGGCAGATGAGCTCAGAGAGGCTCCGAAAAAAGACAGCCAATCGTGCCTCACCCCATGAGACAACTCCTTGGGTCAATTTTCACACATTGCTCTCCAAAGAGAAGCAGCGTTAGGAGGACTCATCCCCAAAATGTCATTCCCCAGCCTGGGTGTTTGGAAGAGGGTGGATGAGTAGGCAACTGCTGGAAGCCAGTTAGTCCCCATCTGTTTTTCTCAGCATTTCACAAACACAGGATATCTGGGCAGCCCTGATTTGACTGCAAGTATGCCCAGAGCAGAGATCTGAGTCATTGCAGATGTGGAGGCAGATACTGTTTGTTCCAAGGCAATGGTGCAGAACCCCCGTGGCTCTGTTTTTATCTTCCCATTTCAAAACAGTACACCCCTTCCCATCACCGCAATAGCTTTTTCACACCTTTTCAATGCAGGACCTTGCTTGACTCTGGCCTGGCTCTGTATCACGACATATCCCCAGCATCTGTTTACTTAAGCTGTCTCCACTCTATTCCCAGCATCTGTTTACTTATCTGTCTCCACTCCATGACTAAGCATATTTGTCAGGGGAGCACTTTGCCCAGGGTAGGAAAGATCAATTTTATTCCTACAAATATCAGGCTTTTAGGGTTAGGTTGAGAACAACATGCTTATTTACTGAGGAGGCATTTTAGACCTGGACTCTAACAGGGAACTGGTTCCCCACACAAAGCTGTCAGGCCCCACCTTTCCAGAAAAGAAGGGGTGGTATTTGCCTGTTTCTAGGTGCACCCAAGCCATGACCTGCAGGAAAAAGTCCACGTCTCTCCCTCCCCACAACCCACATTCTGTAGTCCAGGGTCACCCGAGAGAGCCTGTACAGTGTTATATTTACCCTGTGGTATGTCTTAAGGCACAGGCCCCTTATTTTATTATAAATTTCCATGTTATCTGTTTCAGGCCCTGCTCACCTGAGCCCACTCGACTGTTGACAAAAAAGTATTTGAGGAGATTTATTCTGAGCCAAACATGAGTGATCAATGGCCTGTGACACAGCCCTCAGGAGATCCTGAGAACATGTGCCCAAGGTGCTCAGGGCACAGCCTAGTTTTATGCATTTTAGGGAGACATGAGACATCAGTCAAATACATATAGGACTTACATGGGTTCCATATGGAAGGGCAGGACAACCCAAAGTGCTTGGGGGGAGTGTATCCACGTAACACACAGATTTTAAATTTTTTCTGATTGGCAGTTGGTTGAAAGAGTTGGCCAGGTGCCATGGCTCACGCCTGTAGTCCCAGCACTTTGGGAGGCTGAGGCGGGTGGATCACCTGAGGTCAGGAGTTCAAAACCAGCTTGGCCAACATGGAGAAACCCCACCTTTACTAAAAATACAAAATTAGCTGGGTGTGGTGGTGCATGCCTGTAATCCCAGCTACTGGGGAGGTTGAGGCAGGAGAATCGCATGAACCCAGGAAGCAGAAGTTGTGGTGAGCCGAGACTGCGACATTGCACTCCAGCCTGGGCAACAAGAGCGAAACTCTGTCTCAAAAAAGAAAAAAAAGAAAATTAGCCGGGTGTGGTGGCACGTGCCTGCAATCCCAGCTACTCGGGAGGCTGAGGCAGGAGAATCACTTGAACCTGGGAGGAGGAGGTTGCAGTGAGCCGAGATGGCGCTACTGCACTCCAGTCTGGGTGACAGAGCAAGACTCTGTCTAGCAAAAAAAAAAAAAGAAGAAGAAGAAGAGTTATTATCGGTAGAAAGGAATGTCTGGGTTGTGATAAGGGGTTGTAGAGACTAAGGTTTTATCAGGCAGATGAAGCTTTCAGGTAGCAAGCTTCAGAGAAAATAGATCGTAAATGTTTCTTACCAGACTTAAGATCTGTGTTGATGTTAATGCTGGTTGGCTTTTCCTGAATTCCAAAAGGGAGGAGGTTATAATGATGCCTGTGGGACCTGCTCTTCCATCATGGCCTGAACCAGATTTTCAGATTTGCTTGGGAATATCCTTAGCCAAGGAGAAGGGCCCATTCAGATGGTTGTGGAGGGGCCTTAGAATTGTATTTGTGGTTTACAGGACAGAGCTTGGGACCTCACTGTACTGCTCTGGCCTGAAATGCAAGTGGAGAGGACAGAGCTAACAATGAAACGAGTGAATTATTTTAAGTGTATGAAGTCAGTCTGCAGTGGATCAGGCACTTAGAGTGAATCAGCACATTGCGGGAAGCTTTTGAACAGCCCCAACCTGAGCTCTTATAGTTTTGTGAAAGGAGAAGAGACAGCAGAAGCATGAGCAGCACAGGCGATGGCCAAGGCCCAGAGCAGCAAACAGGCTGCCATCTACACATCTCCAGGCTCTTCTAGCACCCACTTCTTCAGCTTCTCCCTCCTTGTGTTTAGAGGTCCCTGTTTTTCTGGTTCCCCCCACCCTTTTTTTTTTTTGAGAATGGAGTCTCACTGTATTGCCCAGGCAGGTTGCAAGTCCCTGTTTTTCTAAGCTCCCCTGGCCATGTGCTTGAGTGGCTCAGCACCTTCTCCCTTCTCAAGGACTTGGCTGGTGTAGGGGTAGGAGCCATACTGTTCCAGTAAACCTTGCCAGCCTGCTTCCAGGAAAAGCCCAGAGGGGAAGGAGAAACATATATAAATCTTTTTTTTTTTTTTTTTTTTTTTTTTTGAGACGGAGTCTTGCTCTGTCGCCCAGGCTGGAGTGCAGTGGCCGGATCTCAGCTCACTGCAAGCTCCGCCTCCCGGGTTCACCCCATTCTCCTGCCTCAGCCTCCCGAGTAGCTGGGACTACAGGCGCCCACCACCTCGCCCGGCTATTTTTTTGTATTTTTTTAGTAGAGACGGGGTTTCACCGTGTTAGCCAGGATGGTCTCGATCTCCTGACCTCGTGATCCACCCGTCTCGGCCTCCCAAAGTGCTGGGATTACAGGCTTGAGCCACCGCGCCCGGCCAACATATATAAATCTAAAAGGCCAACAGAATTTCTGTATTAAAGTGTTGTCAGTAAAAGAAGAACAGGTCACGTCAGCTTCTAAAGCAGATTATGCTCAGGCCTGATGCTCAGACAAACAGCTTTCACAGGGGCTGCTTCTCAGGAAAGGCAAACTGCAGAGTGTTGGAGGCTGGCAGCCAATCTGAAAGTGGGGGTGGGAGCCCTGGGTCTAAGGACAGGCTGTTTGGCATGGTGGGGAGATGACAGTAAGGCCCTCGTCAGATAAGCCCTACAGGCCCTTCTTCCCAAAACAGTGCTGAAACATCTCCTTTGCTAGATGCAGCAGTCAGTATTTTCCACTCTGACTCAGAGTGAGCAGAACAGTTCTGAAAATTGGGAGCATTATCTTTATTCCTGAAGGCTGGTTTTTGGGAAGCCTGGGCCACTGCCTCCCTCTGCTATTTCCAGCAGAGCCACCTGGTCTCAGAGCTTACTCAGCCCCTCCCCGTCACAGCTAATTCATACCCATCCCTACTGCAGGCTTCAGAGAGCAAAGGTGATGGCTGCCTTGCTCCTGCTAAGGTTTACATTATTCTATTCTATTCTATTCTATTCTATTCTATTCTGTTCTGTTCTGTTCTGTTCTGTTCTGTTCTGTTCTGTTCTGTTCTATTCTATTCTATTCTATTCTATTCCATTCCATTCCATTCCATTCCATTCCATTCCATTCCATTCCATTCCATTTTTGATGGAGTCTCTCTCTGTTGCCCAGGCTGGAGTGCAATGGTGTGATCTCGGCTCACTGCAAACTCCGCCTCCCGGGTTGAAGTGATTCTCCCACCTCAGCCTCCCCAGTAGCTGGGACTACAGGGGTGCGACACCACGCCTGGCTAATTTTTGTATCTTTAGTAGAGACGGGGTTTCACCATGCTAGCCAGACTGCTCTCCAACTCCTGCCCTCAAGTGATCCACCCATCTCGGCCTCCCAAAGTGCTGGAATTACAGGTATGAGCCACCGTGCCCAGCCTTGAGTGTATTTCTATTAACAATACTGCAGGGAACATCTGTGCTCATACTTCTTTTTTCACATCTGTGAGAGTATCTGTAAAATTCCCAGATGTGGAATTGCTGGCACAAAGGGTATGTGCACTCAAGATTTTCTTTTATTTTTTTTTTGAGACAGAGTCTCGCTCTGTCGCCCAGACTGGAGTGCAATGGTGCCACCTCGGCTCACTGAAACTTCTGCCTCCTGGGTTTAAGCAATTCTCCCTGCCTCAGCTTCCCAAGTAGCTGGGATTATAGGTGCCCGCCACTACGCCTAATTTTTTTTTTTTTTTTTTTTTTTGTATTTTTAGTAGAGACGGGGTTTCGCCATGTTGACCAGGCTATTCTTGAACTCCTGACCTCAGGTGATCCACCCGCCTTGGTCTCCCAAAGTGCTGGGATGACAGGCACCTCACCCAGCTGCATGTGAGATTTTCATAGCTACTTACCCAACTGCCTTCCAAAGAGGTTGTACCAGTTTACACTGATCAACAATGCACGAGGATGCATTTCTCTGCACTCTTGGAAACAAAAGTATTAACAGTCTCATTTTATCTTTGTCAATCTGAAATATTAAAAAATGCCACTTCAGGGCTGGGTGCGGTGGCTCACGCCTGTAATCCCAGCTCTTTGGGAGGGCGAGGCAGGCGGATCACGAGGTCAGGAGATCGAAACCATCCTGGCTAACACGGTGAAACCCTGTCTCTACTAAAAATACAAAACAATTAGCTAGGGCGCCTGTAGTCCCAGCTACTCGGGAGGCTGAGGCAGGAGAATGGCGTGAACCCGGGAGATGGATCTTTCAGTGAGCCGAGATCGCATTACTGCACTCCAGCCTAGGCAACAGAGCGAGACTCCATCTCAAAAAAAAAAAAAAAAAAAAAAAAGCCACTTCATACATTGAATGGTCATTTTTCTTATGCTAAGTGAAGCTGCACATCTTGTCATGCATTTAAGAACAATTTTCGTCTGGGCATGGTGGTTCACGCCTGTAATCCCAGCACTTTGGGAGACCGAGGTGGGTGGATCACGAGGTCAGGAGATCGAGACCATCCTGGCTAACACGGTGAAACCCCATCTCTACTAAAAATACGAAAAAACAAAATTAGCCAGGCGTGGTGGCGGGCGCCTGTAGTCCCAGCTACTCAGGAGAAAGAGGCAGAATGGCGTGAACCCAGGAGGCAGAGCTTGCAGTGAGCCGAGATAGCGCCACCACTGCACTCCAGCCTGGGCAAGACTCCGTCTCAAAAAAAAAAAAAAAAAAAGAAAAAAAAAGAACAATTTTCTTTTCTGTGAATTGTCTGATCCTGTCCTTTGTCCATTTTCCTATTGTGTTATTAATCTGTTTCTCATATATTTATAGAAACCGCTTATATATTGAATAAATTAGTCCTTTTGGTGAGTGCGGTGGCCCATGCCTGTAATCCCAGCACTTTCAGAGGCTGAGGCAGAAGGATTGCTTGAGGTCAGCAGTTCAGGACCACTCTGGGAAATATAGCAAGAACCTGTCTCTACAAAAAGTTGTTAAAATTAGCCAGGTATAGTGATGTGCCCCTGTAATCCCAGTTACTTGGGAAGCTGAGGTGGATCACTTGTGCCTGGGACCCGTGGAGACTGAGATGAGCTCTGATTGCATCACAGCACTCCAGTCTGGGTGACAGAGTAAGATCCTGTCTCAAAAGAAAAGAAAAAAAAAGAAAGAAAGTAGTCATTTAAGGTCAGGCGCAGTGCCTCACGCTTGTAAGCCCAGCACTTTGGGAGGCCAAGGTGGGCGGATCACTTGAGGTCAGGAGTTTGAGACCAACCTGGCCAATATGGTGAAACCCTGTCTCTACTAAAAATACAAAAAATTAGCTGGGCATGGTGGCACACGCCTCTGTTGTAAACATTTCTTCCTTGTTTTTTATTTACAAAATATGTCAAGAGACTGGGCACAGTGGTTCCTGCCTCTAAATCTCAATGCTTTAGGAGGCTGAGGTAGGAGGATCACTTGAGGCCATGAGTTTGAGACCGGCCCGGGCAATATGGTGACAACCCAGCTCTACAAAAACTTAAAAATAAAAATAAATTAGCCAGGCATGGTGGCACGTGCCTGTGGTCCCAGCTACTCAGGAAGCTGAGGTGGGAAGATTACTTGACCCCAGAATCTGAGGTTACAGTTAGCTATGATGGTACCACTGCACACAAGCCTGGGCAGCAGAGTGGGAGCCTATCTCTAAATACACACACACACACACACACACACACACACACACACATATAAATATATGAAGAGATGCATTTATATCATAGAGTTGTTTATAAGTGCCCCATTAGTATGATTTAAATAAATTATGATATATACAACAGAAAGCTATGCAGCTGTTTAAATGAAGATATATATTTATTAGAATAAAACAATGTTAAGTAGAAAAGTTTAAAAAAGCAGGATAAAAAATAGAAAGCATTATATGATAACCCATTTTTTAAAAATCTGTGCTATCAGTAGTTACCTCCAGATGATGGGAATTTGGTAATTTATTTGGGTAATTTTACTCTTTTCTTTTTACCGTCCCAGATTATCTGAATTTTTTTTTTTTTTCTTTTTGAGATGGAGATTCGCTCTTGTTGTCCAGGCTGTAGTGCAATGGCACGATCTCGGCTTACCACAACCTCTGCCTCCTGGGTTCAAGCAATTCTCCTGCCTCAGCCTCCCTAGTAGCTGGGATTACAGGCTCCCACCCGCCATGCCCAGCTAATTCCTTTTTTTTTTTTTTTTTTTTGAGACGGAGTTTTGCTCTTGTTGCCCGGGCTGGAGTGCACTGATGCAATCTCGGTTCACCACAACCTCTGCCTCCTGGGTTCAAGCGATTCTCCTGCCTCAGCCTCCCAATTAGCTAGGATTACAGGCCTGGGCCACCACGCCTGGCTAATTTTGTATTTTTAGTAGAGACAGGGTTTCTCCATGTTGGTCAGGTTGGTCTTGAACTCCCAACCTCAGGTGATCCACCCGCCTCAGCCTCCCAAAGTGCTGGGATTACAGGCATGAGCCACCGCCCCCGGCATCATGCTATTTTTAAATGTGTTACGAACTTATGAAGAAGCATGGGGGTATCACATGGGGTATTAGGAAACAATTATAATAGTGTTCAGTATGCTTGGCAAAGTATAGTCATGTGATATAAAAGGCGTTTGTCAAAGCTACTACTGACACTGGAGTTAAGATAGGCATTAATCAGTAGATTCTTTTTTTTTTTTTTATGAGACGGAGTCTTGCTCTTGTCGCCCAGGCTGGAGTACAATGGCACGATATTGGCTCACTGCAACCTCTGCCTCCCAGGTTCAAGTGGTTCTCCTGCCTCAGGCTCCTGAGTAGCTGGGATTCCAGGCACCCACCACCACACCTGGCTAATTTTTTTTTTGTATTTTTAGTAGAGATGGGGTTTTGCTATGTTGGCCAGGCTGGTCTCGAACTCCTGACCTCGTGATCCTCTCGCCTTGGCCTCCCAAAGTGCCAACAGGCGTGAGCCACCATGCCCGGCCTTAATTAGCAGATTTCAATGGCTCCACAGTCTCTCTATCACTGGTTTGTTGATCCCTGGAGGGAATAAATGCTATTATGGTCTAGAGGTTGTGGGATGGCAGGTTTCCTCTTCCTGGAACATCCTTACCCTAAGAAGGTCATGAATTTGATTTCCCCACCCCAGCCCCTGCCCCTTTTGTCCCTGGCTTGGGTGAGGCTTGGGCGAGGGCTCCAGGGTGGTAGCTGCCTAGTGGCTGGAGTGGGAGGCTCAGGCAGGCAGAAACGCTGATCCTTTGAAAGAAGCCTCTCAGAGGTCGCTGGGCTCGCTAGGCTCCCAGTCGTGCTTGAGGGTGGCAAGACTTTGGAAAAGACAGTCGCCTGGCCTGGTTCCTGGCGGCCAGCCCGCAGAGGTCAGGCGATCATCCACTCTCTTGACGAGTTTCACTACCACATCTAGGAAAGGCCTCTCTAGGAAGTCCTGAGGTCTGTGCCAGCAGAACCTGGGGCATGAAGACCCAGAAGAGGCTAGTTCAGGCTCCACTCCAGGGCCAAGGCTGCCCCTGCGGTGTCCAGGGTTTTATCCCACTCATCTCATCTGCAGGTCCTACAAAAGAGTGAGCCGCCACGCTGGCTTTGCATCTTCCAGAGACACTTGGCCAGTTCGCCTTCCAGAGCCACATCGTCGCGGCCGAAGTAGAAGCTCAGAGAGATGCCGGTTGACCAGGCAGTTGGTGGCTGCCTCTGCCTGGGCGGAATCATTCTGACACATCTGGGAGCTCATGCTTGGGGACAAGAAGCAGATAACCACAAAAACAGTGTTGGCTGGGCCCAGAAGCAGGAGGTTGCCAAGAAGATGGCGTCGGAGGCTGCAAGTGGAAAGGAGTTGGGAGGCGATCAGAGGCTGGAAGAGGGAGCACCCTGGTCTGTTCGTTCCAAACACTGTTCAAGCAAGAGACAGAACCAGAACCCAACATGCTAACTTCAGGCAATGTGCCGTAGATTTCAAATGTGTGTTATGTATAGTTTTTTGGGTTTTTTTTTAAATGTGTGTTATTAATAGTTATCAACAAGCCTTAAACCTTCATTTAATCCTTTGGCCCAGAAGCCATAAAGAAAAAGATTGTCAGATGATGATGATGATGATTGAGACAGGGTCTTGCTCTGTCACCCCGGCTGGAGAGCAGTGGGGAGATCACAGCTCACTGCAGCCTCGACCCCTGGGCTCAGGTGATCCTCCCACCTCAGTCTCCCGAATAGCTGGGCCAACAGGTGTGTGTTACCACCCCCAGCTAATTTTGTATTTTTGGAGAGATGGGAGCTTTTTTTTTTTTTTAATTAAAAATGTCTGTTTTTACAAAAGACACCATAATTGAGCAGTGAAGTAAGGCCAGGCATAGTGGCTCACGCCTGTAATCCCAGCACTGTGGGAGGGTGAGGCAGGCGGATCACTTGAGGCCAGGAGTTCGAGACCAGCCTGGCCAACATGGTGAAACCCTCTCTACTAAAAATACAAAAATTAGCTGGGTGTGGTGGCGTGCACCTGTAAGCCCAGCTACTCGAGAGTCTTGAACCCCGGAGGTGAAGGCTGCAGTGAGCGGAGATCACACCACTGCATTCCAGCCTAGACAGCAGAGTAAGACTGTCTCAAAAAAAAAAAAAAAAAAAAAAAGTGAAGTCTGAAAGACAATATTTACCACAATTAGATAAATTATTAGTTGTTAGAATATATAAAGAAGTCGTACAAATTCATACTAAAATTGGGCAAAGGAAATGAACAGATAATTCACAAGACAAATTAATGTTAAATAAACATTTAAAAGGGATCCAATCTCAGAAGTAATCGGGCACATGCAAATTAAAACAATAAAGTGTTGTTTTTGCCCCTCAATGTGTCCAAAGTATAATATTAATGAAGTGGTGGAGGACTAGATACTCTCTCTTATGCAGTATTGGTGGGAATTGATATTGGTACAGTCTTTTTAAAAATTGTGGTCAACAATAACAAAAAATGTGCCATTTAAGCCATTTTTAAGCGTACAGTTTGGTAGCAGTAATTAATATTCATTGTGTGTGACCATCACCACTATCCATCTCCAGAACTCTTTTCGTCTTTTTCCCCACTAAACACTAACTCCCCATTCCCTCCTTTCCCAGTCCCTGGCACCCACCATTCTACTTTCTGTCTTTATGAGTTTGACTACTCTAGCTACCTCATATAGTGGAATCACACAGTATTTGTCCTTTTGTGTCTGTCTTGTTTCATTTAATGTAATGTCTTTAAGATTCATCCATGTGGTAATATGTGTCAGAAGTTCCTCCTACGTTCAAGAGATTCTCCTGCCTCAGCTTTCAGAGTAGCTGGGATTGCAGGCGCCTGCCATGACACCCGGCTAATTTTTGTATTTGTAGTAGAGACAAGTTTCACCATGTTGGCAAGGCTGATCTTTTTTTTTTTTGAGGTGGAGTCTCGCTCTGTAGCCCAGGCTAGAGTGCAGTGGCTCAATCTCAGCTCACTGCAACTTCTGCCTCCTGGGTTCAAGCGATTCCCCTACCTCAGCCTCCGGAGTAACTGGGATTACAGGCGTGCGCCACCACACCCAGCTAATTTTTGCATTTTTAGTAGAGACAGGGTTTCACCATATTAGCCAGGCGGGTCTGGAACTCCCAACCTCGAGTGATCTGCCCTCCTTGGCCTTCCAAAATGTTGGGGTTACTGGCATAAGCCACCGTGCCTAGCAGGAGTTCTTTTTTTTTTTTTTTTTTTTTTGAGACAGAGTCTCGCTCTGCCTCCAGGCTGAAGTGCAGTGCCCTGATCTCGGCTCACTGCAACCTCTGCTTCCCAGATTCAAGTGATTCTCCTGCCTCAGCCTCCCAAGTAGCTGAGTGGGACTACAGGTGCGTGCCACCACGCCCAGCTAATTTTTGTGTTTTTAGTAGAGACGAGGTTTCACCATGTTGGCCAAGATAGTCTCCATCTGTTGACCTCGTGATCCGCCCACCTCGGCCTCCCAAAGTGCTGGAATTACAGGCATGAGCCACCGCACCCAGTCAGAAGTTCCTTTTTTTATTTTTCAGTTTCTGCTCTGCTAAATGAATTTTCTTCCTTTTAAGGCTGAATAATATTCCATTGTTTGTTGTACAGTCTTTCGAAGGATAATTTTGTAATAATCCCCAATTTTTAAATGACATAATCTTTGATACAGCAATTCTACTTCTAGTATATCCTGAAGAAATACTTGCACATTTGTGACAAGAGACATTTACAAGGATGTTAATTGCAGTATTAATAGTAAAAAATTAGAAACAATCTAAATACCATCAGCAAGTAGAAGGATAAAATATGGTGTATCTATACCATGAAATGTTTTGCAGCAGTTTAAAAAGAATAAGGCACATCTATATGTGCTAGCATGGAAATGTCTCTAGGAAAGATGGGTATGTAATGTATAATTCCATTTATATATAATTTTTAAAGTATGTTTTTATATAACACAAACATATGTGACACATTGAAAACAATCTGGTGGTAAATACACCAAACTTCTAGCAAGTGGCACAGAAAAAGATGCGTGGGAAGAGGACAGCTGGGAAAGGACGCTGAAAAAGGACTTCAATGTTTTTACTCACTATGTATCTGCTGGTTGAGTCCTTACAACTGCATTGTATTTGTTTTTATTTAAGTAAAAAATTAATACTGGGAAAAGAGGAAACATGCCAAACTGAATATACTTGGATCGTAGGGATAATGAGTGCTTTCTTTTCTTATATTTCCCAAATTTCCTACACTGAGCATGTATTACATTCATAGTTAGCAATAACATTATTTGAAGGAGAAAATGGTATATCTAGTGTAAATGCAGCAGTGAACAAGGTGGGAGTAACTATATATGGAGATATCTATACACATATGCATGTTTACATTGGCATAGAAGTTCAGAAAGACAGGTATAAATGTGGCATTACAGTGTCCTCACACAGCAATTACCAGCAATGTTCCTATTACCTTTTTTTTTTTTTTTTTTTGAGACAGAGTTTCATTCTTGTGGCCCAGGCTGGAGTGCAATGGTGTGATCTCAACCCACTGCAACCTCTGCCTCCCGGGTTCAAGCGATTCTCCTGCCTCAGCTTCCCGAGTAGCTGGGATTACAGGCACCCGCCACCACGCCCAGCTATTTTTGTGTGTGTGTGTTTTTAGTAGAGACGGGGTTTCACCATGTTGGCCAGGCTGGTCTCGAACTCCTGACCGCAGATGATCCACCAGCCTCGGCCTCCCAAAGTGCTGGGATTATAGGCTTGAGTCACCGTGCCCGGCCCCCCATTACCTTTTTTGTTTGTTTGTGTTTTGGAGACAGGGTCTCCTCGCTCTGTCACCCAGAGGCTTGAGTGCAGTGGCGCGATCACGGTCCTTCCTTTCTGGAAGGCAGGGGCGCGCTTCCCGAAAAGAGGGGTATTTCCGGCGGGAGAAGGAGAGGTCTTTAGCTCCGGCCTCCAAAGTTCCAATTCCCCAAATTCTGCATTTTCGGGCAGTAGGCTAGGAAAAGCGGGCTCTGCAGCCAGTTTCTCAGACAGGCCACCGCGCCACAGACGCGGGACGGCGCGGCACCCGATGTCGCGACACCTGGTGGTGACCGTGAAGCACAATTCCCTCTCACATCTTAAAAACGCGCGCCCAGGCCGGGCGCGGTGGCTCACGCCTGTAATCCCAGCACTTTGGGAGGCCGAGGCGGGCGGATCACAAGGTCAGGAGATCGAGACCACGGTGAAACCCCGTCTCTACTAAAAATACAAAAAATTAGCCGGGCGCGGTGGCGGGCGCCTGTAGTCCCAGCTACTCAGGAGGCTGAGGCAGGAGAATGGCGTAAACCCAGGAGGCGGAGCTTGCAGCGAGCCGAGATCGCGCCACTGCACTCCAGCCTGGGCGACAGAGCGAGACTCCGTCTCAAAAAAAAAAAAAAAAAAAAAAAAAAAAACGCGCGCCCCTCACACACTGGCCAGTTTTTTGTTTTTGTTTTTCTTTCTTTCTTTTTTTTTTTTTTTTTTTGAGATAAGTTCTGGCTCTGTACCCCAGCGCGATCACCGCTCACTGCAGCCTCGAACTCCCTGGCTCAAGTGATCCTCCCACCTCAGCCTCCAGAGTGGCTGGGACCACAGGTGTGTGCGCCACCATGCCTGCCAAATGCTTGTTTTTTGTTTTTTTGTTTTGTTTTGTTTTGTTTTTGAGACGGAATCTCGCTCTGTTGCCCAGGTTGGAGTGCAGTGGCGTGATCTCGGCTCACTGCAACCTCCGCCTCCCGGGTTCAAAATGCTTGTATTTTTTTCAGAAACGAAGTCTCGCTATGTCGTCCAGGCTGGTCTCGACTCCTGGGTTCAAGCGATCCCCTTGTGTCGGCCTCCAAAAATCCTGGGGATTATAGACGTGAGCCACAGTGCCCAGTGAGATCCCATCTCTTTAAAAGAAAAAAAAAAGAAAAAGGTCTCGGCCGGGCGCGGTGGCTCACGCCTGCAATCACAGCACTTTGGGAGGCCGAGGCGGGCGGATCACGAAGTCAGGAAATCGAGATCATCCTGGCTAACACGGTGAAACCCCCGTCTCTACTAAAAATACAAAAAAATTAGCCGGGCGTGGTGGTGGGCGCCTGCAGTCCCAACTACTTGGGAGGCTGAGACAGGAGAATGGCGTGAACCCGGAAGGTGGAGCCTGCAGTGAGCCGAGATCGCGCCGCTGCACACCAGCCTGGGCAACAGAACAAGACTCCATTAAAAAAAAAAAAAAAAGTCCTGGCGCCCTGGCTCACACCTGTAATCCCAGCACTTTGGGAGGCCGAGACGGGTGGATCACCCGAGGTCAGGAGTTCAAAACCAGCCTGGCCAAGATGGTCTCTACTGAAAATACAAAAAATTACAAAAAATACAAAAAATTAGCTGGACGTGATGGCAGACACCTGTAATCCCAGCTACTCCGAAGGCTGAGGCAGGGAATTGCTTGAAACCGGAAGGCGGAGGTTGCAGTGAGCCGAGATCGCACCACTGCACTCCAGCCTGGGCTACAGAGCCAGACTCCATATCAAAAAAAAAAAAAAAAAAAAAAGAGAAAGAAGAAGAAAAAGTTTTTTAATGAGCCTGGCTTAGTGGCAGGTGCCTGTAGTCCTAGCTACTCGGGAGGCTAAGGTGCGAGGATGGCTTCAGCCCGGGAGTTTAAGGCTGCAGTAAGCTATGATTGTGTCACTGCACTCCAGGCAGGGCCACAGAGTGAGACCCTGTCTCTAAAAAATTAAATTAAATTTTTTTTAAAAACAGCAAACACCTAATATTTGTTGAATGAATAAATAAATGAAAACATACACTCTCATTAAACGGTTTTTTTCTGGGGATACAAGGAAAGGTTAGAGGGGAGTTTTTACTGGATACCTTTTTTTTTTTTTTTTTTTTGCAACGGCCAGGCTGGAATGCAATGGTGAGATCTTGGCTCACTGCAACCTCCGCTTCCCAGGTTCAAGCAATTCTCCTACCTCAGTCTCCCTGGTAGCTGGTACTACGGCATGCACCACCATGCCTGGCTAATTTTTGTGTTTTTAGTAGAGACAGGGTTTCACCATGTTGGCCAGGCTGGTCTTAAATTCCTGACCTCAAGTGATCCGCCCGCCTTGGCCTCCCAAAGTATTGGGATTACAGGTGTGAGCCATGTGCCCAGCCTGCTGGATACTCTTATATGCCACTAAATGTATTTTTATCAAGAGCTTGTTATCACTTTTGTATTTTACAAAACCAATCAGGCTGGTCATGGTGGCTTAATGCCTGTAAATGCAGTACTTTGGGGGACAGAGGCAGGCGGAACACTTGAGGTCAAGAGTTTGAGACCAACCTGGCCAACATGGCAAAACACCATCTCTACTAAAAATACGAAAAGCAGAGTGTGGCGACGGGCACCAATAATCCCAGCTACTTCGGAAAGTAAAGCAGAAGGGTCGCTTGAACCCGGGAGGTAGAGGTTGCAATGAGCAGAGATTGGGCCACTGCACTCCAACCTGGGCAACAGAGTGAGACCCTGTTTTGAAAAAACAAAACAAAACCAGGACCGGGCGGGGTGGCTCAGGCCTGTAAGAGAGGGGCTAATCACCTGAGGTCAGGAGTTCGAGACCAGCCTGGCCAAACATGGTGAAACCCTGTCTCTACTAAAAATACAAAAATTAGGCAGGGCACACCTGTAATCCTAGCACTTTGGGAGTCTGAGGCAGGTGGATCGCTTGAGGTCAGGAGTTCGAAATCAGCTTGGCCATCATGGTGAAACCCCATCTCTACTAAAAATACAAAAAATTAGCTGGGCATGGCGGTGTGCGCCTGTAATCCTAGTTACTCAGGAGGCTGAGGTAAGAGAATCACTTGAACCCATGAGGTGGAGGTTACAGTGAGCTGAGATCATGCCACCATACTCCAGCCTGGGCGACAGAGCAAGACTCCATCTCAAAAAAAAAAAAAAAATTAGCTGGGCATGGTGGTGCATGCCTGTAATCCCAGCTATCCAGAGGCTGAGGCATGAGAATCACTGGACCCTTGGAAGCAGAGGTTGCAGTGAGCCAAGATCACACCACTGCACTCCATTCTGGGCAAGAGTGAGACTCTGCCTCAAAAAATGGCAGAGGTTGCAGTGAGCCAAAATTGCACCACTGCACTCCAGCCTAGGCGATAGAGTGAGACTCTGTCTCAAAAAGAAGAAAACAACCAATTAGATAATTTTTTTAAATTCCATGTCCAGGCCCGGCACGGTGGTTCACTCCTGTAATCCCAGAACTTTGGGAGGCCGAGGTGGGCGGATCACGAGGTCAACAGTTTGAGACCAGCCTGGCCAATATGGTGAAACCCCATCTATACTAAATAATACAAAAATTAGCCAGATGTGGTGGCATGCGCCTATAGTCCCAGCTACTCAGGAGGCTGAAGTAGGAGAATCCATTGAACCTAGGAGGCAGAGGTGGCAATGAGCTGAGATCATGCCACTACACTTTACCCTGGGCGACAGAGTGAGACTCTGTCTCAAAAAAAAAAAAAAAAAAATTCCATGTTGAAATGTGTCTGTTAATTTGTCTGGTGACATATGCTTAAAGACAACCTGCAGCCAAGTGGCAACTGATTAAGATAATCTATAAGCCAGGCATGGTGGCTCACGCCTGTAATCCCAGCACTTTGGGAGGCCAAGGCAGGCAGATCATGAGGTCAGGATATACAGACCATCCTGGCTAACACGGTGAAACCCCATCTCTACTAAAAATACAAAAAATTGGCCGGGTGCAGTGATTCACACCTGTAATCCCAGCACTTTGGGAGGCCGAGGCATGTGGATCACCTGAGATTAGGAGTTCAAGACCAGCCTGACTAACATGGTGAAACCCTGTCTCTACTAAAAACACAAAAATTAGCTGGGTGTGGTGGCGCACACCTGTAGTCCCAGCTACTCGGGAGGCTGAGGCAGGAGAATTGCTTGAACTGTTGCAGGATTCAGGAGGACAAGAGAGATCTCGGGTTGAAATAGGAGAATCTTTATTGCGTGCACTCAGGCCCGGCTGACTCATATCTAAAAGACTGGGCCCGGAATAAAGATAGCACCTGACTTTTATACACACTTCACAAAAGGGGGTGGGCTAGCTTGAAGCAAGGTTATAGTGGCATGAAATCAGGCATACAGAGGCAGGACAAAGACATGATTGCACATGACTGTTGCCAAGCAACCCAGATGTCCGTTATCTAGGTTTGTCTGGGCACAGGCTTATCCTATAACCTTCACTATGGTGCCCAGGCAGCTGTAGTTCAGGCCTACTCGGGCTTCTTGTGACCTTCGTTGTACTTCTTAGATAAAACAGAATACTTGAAATCATTAGTTACAGAGAACAAGAATCTATAAACTCATTCCATGAAACAAAGGAAAATCTGTTTTTCTTCTCCCATGTTGAGGGAGTGCTGGGAGTCTCCAGAACACATTAGATAATATTATCAAGACTTTTCCTGGGTCTGGGCTGTGCCTGTTGCCACCTCTGGGACAAGTCAGCCTAATACAGGACAATTTATTTCTCTTTCTTTTAAATTTTATTTTTCTTTAATTTTCCGCCTCAGAACCTGGCAGGTGGAGGTTGCAGTGAGCCAAGATCATGCCACTGTACTTCAGCTTGGGTGACAGACCAAGACTTCGTCTCCCCAGTATTTGAATTGTTCTTTTTTTTTTGAGACGTAGTCTTGCTTTTCCTTTTTTCATACATTTTTTTTCTTTTCTTTCTTTCTTTCTTTTTTTTTTTTTTTTTTTTTTTTTTTTGAGACAAAGTCTCACTCCGTCACCCAGGCTGCAGTGCAGTGGCGGAATCTCAGCTCGCTGCAACCTCTGCTGCCCCGAGTTCCTGTGATTCTCCTGCCTCAGCCTCCTGAGTAGCTGGAATTACAGGTGCCCACCACTATGCCCGGCTAATTTTTGTATTTTTAGTAGAGACGGGGTTTCACCATGTTGGCCAGGCTGGTAGCGAACTCCTGATCTCAGGTGATCCAACTACCTCGTCCTCCCAAAGTGCTGGGATTACAGATGTGAGTCATCGCGCCTGGCCTGTATTGTTCTTTTTTTTTTTTTTTTTTTTTTTTTTGAGACGGAGTCTTGCTCTGTTGCCCAGGCTGAAGTGCGGTGGCGCGATCTCGGCTCACTGCGTGCTCCTCCTCCTGGGTTCACACCATTCTCCTGCCTCAGCCCCTTGAGTAGCTGGGACTACAGGCACCCACCACCAGGCCTGGCTAATTTTTTATATTTTTAGTAGAGACGGGGTTTCACCGTGTTAGCCAGGATGGTCTCGATCTTCTGACCTTGTGATCTGCCCGCCTCAGCCTCCCAAAGTGCTGGGATTACAGGCGTGGGCCACCACGCCTGGCCCTATTGTTCTATTTTAAAAGTAGAAGATCCAAGACCAGTGTGCAGCCTGCCTCAAATTCACAGCAGCATGTTTCTGTCATTGAAACACGCCTAGAACCAAGCACAATCAGTAGTACTAGATATGGAGACAGGAGAGAGGGATGGCTTGAACACTGTTTCTCAAAGTATGAAAAATGTTAAGTCATTAAAAAAGAAAGTGATGGCCAGGCACAGTGGCTCACGCCTGTAATCCCAGCACTTTGGGAGGCAAGGCGGGTGGATCATAAGGTCAAGAGATTGAGACCATCCTGGCCAACATGGTAAAACCCTGTCTCTACTAAAAATACAAAAATTAGCTGGGCATGGTGGTGCGCACCTGTAGTCCCAGCTACTTGGGAGGCTGAAGTAGGTGGATCTCCAAATATCTCGGTCCCGGCTAGCCTCAAAAACTTGAGCCTTGCTCAAAATTTTCTGGAATGTTCTTTTCCAGATCCTTATATGACTGTCTTCTGCTTATTCTCTCAGGAGATTTTATCTTTTTTTTTTTTTTTTTTTTGAGACGGAGTCTCGCTCTGTCGCCCAGGCTGGAGTGCAGTGGCCGGATCTCAGCTCACTGCAAGCTCCGCCTCCCGGGTTTACGCTATTCTCCTGCCTCAGCCTCCCGAGTAGCTGGGACTACAGGCGCCCACCACCTCGCCCGGCTAGTTTTTTGTATTTTTTAGTAGAGACGGGGTTTCACCATATTAGCCAGGATGGTCTCGATCTCCTGACCTCGTGATCCGCCCGTCTCGGCCTCCCAAAGTGCTGGGATTACAGGCTTGAGCCACCGCGCCGGCCTAGGAGATTTTATCTTGAATCATTAACAGCAAGAACTCTGGAGCCAGCCTGCCTAGGCTCAAACCCCAGTTCTGTGTGCCTGAGTGGGTGGATAGTTGTGAAAATCAAACAAGCCAGTGCATGTAAAATCTTAGAATAATGCCTATTGCATGGTAAGTGCAATTAAGAGTTAACTATTACAGTTCATTAATAATAATATGTCACCTCCTGTTAGAATCACATGAACCCGGGAGGTGGAGGTTGCAGTGAGCTGAGATGGCACCACTGCACTCCAGCCTTGGGGACAAAAAAAAAAAGAGTGATGGCCAGATGCAATGACTCACACCTGTAATCCCAACATTTTGAGAGGCTGAAGTGGGTGGATCGTTTGAGGCCAGGAATTCAAGACCAGCCTGGCCAAACTGGTGAAACCCTGTCTCTACTAAAAATACAAAAATTAGCTGGGCATGGTGACACATGCCTGTAATCCCAGCTACTCGGCAGGGTGAGGCAGGAGAATCTCTTGAACGCAGGAGGTGGAGGTTACAGTGAGGCAAGATTGCCCCACTGTACTTCAGCTTAGGTGACAGACCAAGACTTTGTCTCCCCCATCAAAAAAAAAAAGTAAGGCCGGGCGCGGTGGCTCAAGCCTGTAATCCCAGCACTTTGGGAGGCCGAGACGGGCGGATCACGAGGTCAGGAGATCGAGACCATCCTGGCTAACACGGTGAAACCCCGTCTCTACTAAAAATACAAAAAACTAGCCGGGCGAGGTGGCGGGCGCCTGTAGTCCCAGCTACTCCGGAGGCTGAGGCAGGAGAATGGCGTAAACCCGGGAGGCGGAGCTTGCAGTGAGCTGAGATCCGGCCACTGCACTCCAGCCCGGGCTACAGAGCAAGACTCCGTCTCAAAAAAAAAAAAAAAAAAAAAAAAAAAAAAAAAAAAAGTAAGGCCGGGCGCTGTGGCTCAATAAGTGAAATTGAAAATTGGAAAACACTGGGTTAAACAATGTTAAACCAGTTCCTATAAGGTAGCACTCCTTGGAGACTTAAATATGCTAATGTACATTGTAGGACATTGTAGGTCTTCCGGAGGGAGATAATGGATAACTTCCCAAGCTCCTTGTGATCACAGCATCCTTTTTCATAGTGGTTGTAACGTTTGGAAGATACAGTTTGGGGAAACACCGACATCAGAAATTTCTGAAGATAATGGAGTTTCTTAAAACGGGTCCTGGTTAGTGTTGTGTGGTTAGAATAGGTTTTAGAATTTTATAGAAGCTGGCTAGGACCTGCTGGCTGGAGAGTGAACTTCACCACCCAACTTTTGATATTAAAAAGTGGGAGGCCAGGCACAGTGGCTCACACCTATAATCCCAGCACTTTGGGAGGCTGAGGTGGGCGGATCACCTGAGGTCAGGAGTTTGAGACCAGCCTGACCAACATGGTGAAACCCTGTCTCTACTAAAAATACAAAATTAGCTGGGTGTGGTGGTGCATGCCTGTAATCCCAGCTACTCAGGAGGCTGAGACAGGAGAATCACTTGAACCTGGGAGGTGGAGGTTGTAGTGAGCCAAGATCGCGCCATTGCACTCCAGCCTGGGCAACAAGAGTGAAACGCCTTATCAAAAAAGAAAAAAGGAAAAAAAAAGTGGGAGATCAGCTGGGCACGGTGGCTCACGCTTGTAATCCCAACACTTTGGGAGGCCGAGGTTGGCAAATCAGTGGAGGTCAGGAGTTCGACACCAGCCTGACCAACATGATGAAACCCCGTCTCTACTAAAAATACAGCAATTATCCGGACGTGGCTATGGGCACCTGTAATCCCAGCTACATGGGAGGCTGAGACAGGAGAATCGCTTGAACCTGGGAGGCAGAAGTTACAGTGAGCCGAGATCGTGCCACTGCACTCCAGCCTGGGAGACAAGAGCAAGACTCCATCTCAAAAAAAAAAAAAAAAAGTGGGAGATTAAGAAAGTATAAAACCCAGCTACTCGGGAGGCTGAGGCAGGAAAATTGCTTGAACCCATGAGGTGGAGGTTGCAGTGAGCCGAGATCACACCACCGCACTCTAGCCAGGATGACAGAGAGAGGCTTTGTCTCAAAAAAGAAAAGAAAAAAGTATGAAAAAAGGAAAAACCTCAAAACCTACTTCCTTGTTGCACTGAAGAAGCTAAGTACTTATTGTTGGACTAAGGAAACTAAGTACTTATATCACTAAGTAATTATTGCTGCACTAAGTATAAGGTCCTTTCCCAGAACCCAACATGGATCTAAAGCTTCCATTTAGAGTTAGCTGGGCCCGATTAAAATGGAGTCATGAATTGCCCCCTCAGATTCTTTGAGGAATGAATAAGGTATAGCTTAAATAAAGTATGTTGAGGTTCAGGAAGTCTCATGAGATAGAGTTTCTAGAGGCCCTATAGGAGTGATAGAGATTGAACCAGAGACTCGTGCAAAATGTCTACTCTATCCAATTCAGAAACACAGTCTGACTTCAGGGCTGAGTTACATTGCTGGCTGTTAAACATGGGGTACTTGTGAACAATGCTTATGTTATGTGGGTGCCAAATTTAAGAATATCTAGAGAGGAGCTGAAATATGCCTGCCTTTAAAACTACTCCTCTATTCTCCTGAAGCAACCATTGTTAACAGTGGCCCACCCGTCTTTGTGCTTAGGCATATTTTTTTCCTATAGCATTTTTTACTCTATTGGATATTGCCCCATGAAGTTCCCATCACCTTCATTCAGTTTACTTATTGCATTACCACCTTTTTTTTTTTTTTTTTTAAGATAGGGTCTCATTCCCATCACCCAGGCTGGAGTGCAGTGGCAAGATCACAGCTCATTAGTCTTAACCTCGTTGCTGTGATCCTCCTGCCTTATTATTACTGTTTTATTTTATTTTTTGTAGAGATGAGTTCTTACTATGTCGCCAGGCTGATCTCAAACTACCAGGTTCAAGCGATCCTCCCACCTCGGGCTCCTAAAGTGCTAAGATTACACAGGTGTGAGCCACAGCACCCAACCTATCATCTCTTTTTGATTGGTAATTTTATTACAAAAAATAGCATATTAAGCACTATGCAAGTGTGTGGGGTTTTTGGTTTTGTTTTTAGAGACAGGGTTTCATTCTGTTGCCCAGGCTGGAGTGCAGTGCAGTGGCATTACCCGTAACTCACTGCAGCCCTGTCCTGGGCTCAAGCCATTCTGCTTGTTTTCCAAGTAGTTGGGACTACAGGCATGAGTCACCTCACCTGGCCAAGTTTTTAACATTGTTTTAAGTACTTCACATGTAATTATAACTACTCTGAGACAAGTGTAATTAACCCAATTTTTATAGATGAGGAATTTGATGTACTGACAGGATAAATTAGTTGCCCAGCGTTACAAGCTTGTAAGTAGTTAGCCAGATTTGACTCAAGAAGTCTTGTATCCAGAGCCACACTAAACCATTAGACCACAACATTTTTACAGAGGACATGTCTCACTGAAATCTCTGCCTCCTGGGTTCAAGTAATTATCCTGCCTCACACTTCTGAGTAGCTGGGATTACAGGCGCGCGACACCACATCCACCTAATTTTTTGTATTTTTAGTAAAGACGGGGTTTCACCATGTAGGTCAGGCTGGTCTCGAACTCCTGGCCTCGTGATCCGCACACCCCCCACACCCCCGCACCCCGTCCTCCCAAAGTGCTGCAATTACAGGCATGAACCACCACACCTGGCCGCTGTTATCATTTTTATTTACCTGAGAGCTGACAAAAACTATTTTGGACTGGCATCAGGCCATAGACCAGGCCTCCAACACATATTTAAAGAGCCTTTCCCTGGCCAGGTGCGGTGGCTCATGCCTGCGATCACAGCACTTTGGGAGCCGAGGCAGGTGGATCACCTGAAGTCAGGAGTTCAAGACCAGCCTGGCCAACATGGTGACACTCTGTCTTTATTAAAAAATACAAAAATTGGCCGGGCGCAGTGGCTCAAGCCTGTAATCCTAGCACTTTGGGAGGCCGAGATGGGCGGATCACGAGGTCAGGAGATCGAGACCATCCTGGTTAACATAGGTGAAACCCCATCTCTACTAAAAATACAAAAAACTAGCCGGGCGAAGTGGCGGGTGCCTGTAGTCCCAGCTACTCGGGAGGCTGAGACAGGAGAATGGCGTGAACCCGAGAGGAGGAGCTTGCAGTGAGCTGAGATCCGGCCACTGCACTCCAGCCTGGGTGACAGAGCGAGACTCCGTCTCAAAAAAAAAAAAAAAAAAAAAATACAAAAATTAACCAGGTGTGGTGACCACTCTTGTAATCCGTTACTCAGGAGGCTGAGGCACAAGAATTGCTTGAACCTGGGAGGCGGAGGTTGCAGTGAGCCAAGATCGTGCCACTGCACTCTGGCTTGGTCTACAGAGTGAGACTCTGTCTCAAAATTGCTCAAATTCATTTGTGTGCAGACTGAATTTGCTGAGATCCATGAATTACTTAGATGGGGATTTCTACAGAAAATAAGATTGATTCCCCCCCCCAAAAAAAAGAAAAGAAGATATTCCAAAAGAGAACTAAAGAGCAATAGCTGAATCTTCTTCTGAAGGATTCACCAGACTACAGACCTATGAGCCTATCGTGTCAGACAGCGATGCTTTGGGAGAAATGACTGCACAGTATTTTTAAGCCCTATTGCCCCAGATAATAGTTTTTAGGTATTCAGTGAAATGTTCTAATTTTCCAGGTTTGAAGAACTAGGTTTTTAGTGACAAGATCTTGCTATGTTAGGCTGACCTGGAACTCCTAAACTCAAGCAATCCTTCCACCTCAGCTTCCCAAGTAGCTAGGACTACAGGCATATGCCACCATGCCCATTTAAACTTTTTTTTTCTTTTTTTGGTAAACAGCCAATTGCCTAGTCTGGCCTCAAGCTCTAGCCTCAAATGATCCTCCCGCCTCCACCTCCCAAAGTGCTGGGATTATAGGCATAAGCCACCATGCCTGGCCACGTTGACTGGTTTATTATAAAGGTATTACAAAGGACTCAGATGAAGAGATGGCATAGGACAAGGTATGGGGGAAGGGGTGCAAAGCTTTAATGCCTTGCCTGGGTGTGCCATCCTCCAGGAACCTCCATGTGTTCAGATATCCAAACTCAGTCCTCTTGGTTTTCTAGGGAGGCTTCATGATGACAGCATTCCTTTCCCCAGGGTATAGGACAGAACCCTCTCTGAAATGGGGGTCTTAGGACTCACAGAAAGGTAGGGGAAGATTAGGAGTCCTGTCTTAGGGAAGGTAAAAGGGCACAAGTTAGGTGAGTTTCCTGTGGCCTCACACACCCAACATGACTATAACAAGGGCTATAGAAGTTATGAGACAGGAACTGTGGGCAAAGAACGGTAAAACCAGAGTGACTAAGGCAGATTACCTAAAATTATGCGTGAAACCATTCTCAGGTACACCATGAATATCAAAGGCGTATTTATAGATATGCTATTCCTGCATTTGTGTAATATACCCATGGGTACTTTTTGCATGCCAAACCACTAACTAGAGATTAACTGGCCAGTGATTTAAAGTCCTAAGTATGCGCTTAAACCATGCCAGTTTTAGTACCAGAAAATGTTATTTCTCTACTATAAACCTGAAAAAACCAAACAGGGCTCCCCACACCACTCCCAATTTTGTGCCAAAAATCACATTTACTGAAGTTATATTACAGAAGATAGTGAAGGGGGAGGATTGAGAACTTCCTTAGTACACCCTTACTCCCTCAAATATTTTCTATTAGCACTGTGCATGTATTACTGCCTGGTATCCATTGGCATAGAAGCCTAAGAACTGCTTATGTTGCCAGACTGAGACAAGGATAAGCATTTTTACCAAATACAGGTAAAATCTCATTTGTTGCTGCAATCTTTTCACAATAAAGCTGTTAGTCCTTAAGAACCAACAGCGTGGCCAGGTGTGGTGGCTCATGCCTATAATCCAGGCACTTTGGGAGGCCAAGGTGGGCGGATCACTTGAAGCCAGAAGTCTGAGACCAACCTGGTCAACATGGTAAAACCCCATCTCTACTGCAAATACACAAATTAGCTGGTGTGCCCCTGTAGTCCCCAGCTCTGTGGGGGGCTGAGGCACGCGAACTGCTTGAACCTGGGAGGTGGAGGTTGCAGTGAGCCGAGATCGCACCATTGCACTCCAGTCTGGGGCAAGAGTAAGATTGTGAGTTTAAAAAAAAAGTGTGAGGAACCACTCTAATTTGTCACCTAATTCATCAAATCAGGAAGATTGTCTTAGATCAGGATACCGTTTTAAACATTAAGTACCTGCAAGCCATCTTTCTCCACAGCCAGTCTTCTTCCATACTCTGATTAGCTGCTTTCTTGGCTCATCAGTTAAAACATACACAGCAGAGACATTAATGGTCCCGTATTACTACCCAGGTTAAACACTTTGCTGTAATACACTACAGAGCAATAAACACACAACCGATAGTCACTCAGTAATTGCAGAATTGAAAGCAGTTACCACTATTCAAGCAGCGTCAAAACTTTATTTCTCCGGCCATCTTTGATTAGGTCTAAGCAAGCACATTTGCTTTCCTTCAATGTAAAGAAAATGCCTGCAATCACTTGAGCCCAGGAATGATAGTGAGCTATCAATGTACCACCGTACACCAGTCTGGACTACAGAGCAAGACCCTCTTTAAAAAAAAAGCCTGCCTATCCAACTTTTTGAGATGGAGTGTTGCTCTGTCACCAGGCTGGGGTGCAGTGGCACGAGCTCGGCTCACTACAACCTCTGCCTCCCAGGTTCAAGTGATTCTCCTGCCTCAGCCTCCCAAGTAGCTGGAACTACAGGAACGCGACACCACGCCCAGCTAATTTTTTTAAGTAGACAGGGTTTCACCATCTTAGCCAGGATAGTCTCGATTTCGTGATGCGCCCGCCTCGGCCTCCCAACAGACTTTAAATTCGAGCTTCAGAAAGTTCGCCATTAATCCAGGATCCTAACTTGTAATGACTTACAGCAAAGAAAGCTCTTACCCCTCAGCTCACCCAACTCTATTCTAGAGTTAAGTGACTTCACTTTGGGCACAATACCAATCTCAAAATTAAATCCCTCCCCTTCGACATTTTCACTAGTTTTAAGTGTACCCACACATCACTACAGAATTTCATGACAAAACACCAAGTATGCTACCATGCAACGAAACCTTTATTAACATTTTGAACAGGTTCAGCTATTACTGAAACTTGTAATTTCTAAACTTAAGTTGGGGCAAATGGCTATAGTGCAGAGTAATGCCATCACTGGGCACTGCAAACGCAAGACTTAAGAATTAACAGCCACCCCTCAGGCGCAGGACCAGGTGCAGGGTTGACTCCTTCTGGATGTTGTAGTCAGAAAGAGTGCGGCCATCTTCCAGCTGCTTGCCTGCAAAGATGAGCCTCTGCTGGTCGGGGGGGATGCCTTCTTTATCTTGGATCTTGGCCTTCACATTTTCGATGGTGTCACTGGGCTCCACCTCCAGGGTGATGGTCTTGCCGGTCAGGGTTTTCACGAAGATCTGCATACCACCTCTCAGGCGCAGGACCAGGTGCAGGGTCGACTCCTTCTGGATGTTGTAGTCAGAAAGAGTGCGGCCATCTTCCAGCTGCTTGCCTGCAAAGATGAGCCTCTGCTGGTCGGGGGGGATGCCTTCTTTATCCTGGATCTTGGCCTTCACATTTTCGATGGTGTCACTGGGCTCCACTTCCAGGGTGATGGTCTTGCCGGTCAGGGTCTTCACGAAGATCTGCATACCACCTCTCAGGCGCAGGACCAGGTGCAGGGTCGACTCTTTCTGGATGTTGTAGTCAGAAAGAGTGCGGCCATCTTCCAGCTGCTTGCCTGCAAAGATGAGCCTCTGCTGGTCGGGGGGAATGCCTTCCTTATCCTGGATTTTGGCCTTCACATTTTCGATGGTGTCACTGGGCTCCACCTCAAGGGTGATGGTCTTGCCGGTCAGGGTCTTCACGAAGATCTGCATTTTGACCTAGTTTAAAAGTAAAACATAAGCGTGTCATCTCAAGATTATTGTATTTCTTGCTTCAAGAATTCTTGCTTCATCTAATAAGCTTCAAAGTTAGCAACTATTCCTTCAAAATGCCTTAAACACGTTAACATTCCGCAAATCTCCCCTCATTTATACGAGACTAAGTCACTTAATATGAAATTCGTCACTCAAGGTTTCAACGTCAACGGCGGAGAATCCAAAGCACTCTCTTACAAGCGTCCACAGCTTTCTCCACTAACAGTTCCGGATATTCAAACTCCCCCGACCGAACTCCAATCCGCCTCAAACCTAAGCACAGTGTTAGGTAAACTGAAAACAAAACCGAACCCACAAGACTCGCGAAGTAAAAATCCCACTGAAACACAAGGGGCACCTTTCTTAAGTAAAGGTTTCCAAAAGCCACACAAACTACCTCTTTTCCGCCTTCCCCCGAAGTAAACGCGAGGAAATCGCCGTCGGTTAAGCGTCCTTTAGTTTCCCTCGGCGCGCGCGCGCGCGCGGCAACCGCCCTCGCCCCCCTCAGGTCAACAAGGCCCACTCTCCCAGAAAGGCCCGGCGCCGCGTCACCTCGCCCTCCCCTCCCCCACGCCCTCCCCTCAGCGGCCCACCCAACCCCAAAAAGCCTCCAGCTTGACTTCACCCATTCCCCCCTCTCACGCCCCCGGAGGTCGTAATGGCAGCGGGACAGTACCTGTTAGCGGTTACGAGGATGCTGCGAATCACCAATCACGGTCAGCCGCAGGGACACCAAACCAAGCACACCCAACAAAGCCAGCCGCCCCTGAATGCTCCCGTTTGGCGGAGCGCAAATTTATACAACGTGTGTTGCGTTACTTATCACTTCTTACGTAGACGCCGTCTCCGTGCGCCACTGAAAGTAGTTCTCCGCGCCCAAACTCCCGAGACGTAGTTTAGGCTTTTCAACTGAGCCACAAATTCCTCATAGCCGTAAGGAAGGATCCCAACAAATTATGTCCCTTCTTCTCTATGCGCTTCTCTTCCTTCTTTAGGAAAATATAAGAAAATTATAGGGCGGATGAATTCGAGTTAAAGAAACCTTCCTCGAAAGCTCTGGAAACTTCCTTGCAGCGCCGGCACTGATTGGTTAGGCATGCGAAGGCGAGATCGGCGCTGATTGGTGGGGGACGCAGTGACTCTATTGTTGCTGGGCTCCGCCTGGGGTGGTTTAGCGCCGACGTTGCTAAGTAACTGAGTGCGCGTGCGCCGCACGGGCGCGCCTTCCTGAAAGAGGGTATTTCCGGCGGGAGAAGGAGGAGGGTGTTTGTTTTTTTTCCTTTTTTTTTTTTTTTTTTTTTTTTTTTTACTGAGAGGGAGTTTCGCTCTTGTTTCCCAGGATGGAGTGCAATGGCGCGATCTCGGCTCACCGCAACCTCCGCCTCCCGGGTTCAAGTGATTCTCCTGCCTCAGCCTCCCGAGTAGCTGAGATTACAGGCATGCGCCACCACGTCTGGCTAATTTTTTGTATGTTTAGTAGAGACGGGGTTTCACCATGTTGGACAGGCTGGTCTCGAACTCCGTACCTCAGGGAATCCACCCGCCTCGGCCTCCCAGAGTGGGCCGCCGCGCCTCAGAAGCGGGACGGCATGGCACCTGATGTCGCGACACCTGGTGGTGATTGTGAAGCACAGTTCCCTGTCCCATGTTTTAAAAAACACGCGCCCCTGGTCGGGCGCGGGGGCTCACGCCTGTAATCCCAGCACTTTGGGAGGCCGAGGCGGGTGGATCACGAGGTCAGGAGTTCAAGACCAGCCTGGCCAAGATGGTGAAACCCTATCTCTACTAAAAATGTTTTAAAAATTAGCCTGGCGTGGTGGCAGGCGCCTGTAATCCCAGCTACTTGGGAGGCTGAGGCAGATAATTGCTTGAACCCAGGAGGCAGAGATTGCAGTAAGCCGAGATCGCGCCACTGCACTCCAGCCTGGCGACAGAGCGAGACTCCGTCTCAACAAACAAACAATGCGAGCCCCTCATACACTGGCCAGTTGTTTTTGCTTTTTTGAGACAAAGTCTGGCTCTGTCCCGCATGCTGGAGTGCAGTGGCGTGATCATTGCTCACTGCAGCCTCGACCTCCAGGGTTCAAGTTATCCTCCCACCTCAGCCTCCCAAGCAGCTGGGACCACAGGTGTGGAACACGCCTGGCTTTTAAATTTTGTATTTATTTTTTGAGACAGAGACTCGCTCTGTCACCCAACCTGAAGGCCAGTGGCATGATGTGGCTCACTGCAACCTCCGCCTCCCTGATTCAAGCGATTCTCCTGCCTCAGCTTCCTGAGTAGCTGGGATTACAAGTGCTTGCCACCATGCCCGGCTAATTTTTGTATTTTTCAGTACAGGTGGGGTTTCACCATGTTGGTCAGGCTGGTCTTGAACTCCTGACCTCAGGTGATCTGTCTGCCTCGGCCTCCCAAAGTGCTGGGATTACAGGTGTGAGCCACCGTGCCCGGTCTAATTTTTTTGATTTTTTTTTTTTTGGTAGATCAGAGTCTTGCTATGTTACCCATGCTGTTATTGAACTCTTGGGCTCAAGAGATCTGCCTCCCTCGGGCTCCCAAAGTGCTAGGATTACAGGCATGAACCACCGTGCCTGGCGGACTAGCCATTTTTTATTTTTGTTCATGGTTATTGCAGGGTTGTGGAGCTTTAAATCATGCTTCTGTAGTCAGAGTGCTCTTAATTGTGTTGTCTTAATCCTCATCACGGCCCTAGGACAGTCTGTAAATCTGGAGTTCAGAGTGGGACCCTCGGCAGGGCCCCGGCACCTGTTGCTGAAGCCCCTCACCACCAGGCCCAGAGAGGCGAGGCTAGAGTCCAGGGTGACAGTGGCTAGGCTTCTCTCTGGCTCCGGCAATACCTGCAAATCCAGTCCTTCCCTGTTGTTTCTCCAAACTGGTAAGAAAAAAAAGTGCAGATTAGGGAGCCGAAACCCCATTTCAAGAAACGGTAATTCACCTATAAGAAAGTAGCTGATACTGCTCCCATTGACGTGCTTGTTGTGCAAGGGTGGGGTTAACCAGCTAGGACCAAGTGACAGGTTTCCCTACACCCTGGGTGTGGCCACTCGTCCTGCAAGGAGATAACCCAAGGAGGGTGAGTAAGGCAGATGTGTTTGGATCCTGGTGCCTGGCAGAGTCACGGGGGTGGGGTGGAAGTAAACATGAAATTGCCTGTTTTTCACGTGATACCAACCTTCATAATGTAAGAAGTAGTCTAGAAATGTGCATATTAATACAATTAAGTAAACATCACTTAGAAAGGTCGCTAATTACTAAATTCAACATACCTGATCATAACGTTGGGAAGCTGTCGACAAATGAGCTGGTATATGAGTTAACACCTAGACAGCTTTCAGTTAAATTAAGTAAAACCAGGATCTACTGTCTCCTGACGTGAATAAGCAGGAGATAGAAATAAACAGTTTAAGATAATTTTGGAAGTGATTTTGAACGACTTGGGAGGTGGTTTATAAAACGTTTATTTGATTATACAAAGTATGGATTTTCCTTTTTGTTAGCCTAACAGTGATTCTGAAATTTGTTTCACCAACAAGCAGCTCCTCCTGAATCATACATGTTGATCGAAGAATGAGCTAGAAGGCAGATCTCATGACTGGTATAATGACTTCACTGGGAAGTTCTAGCAGTTGCCGGAACTTATAGTCAGTCATACAGGCTCCTGGTTCAGTGTTTTCCCAAAGTAGGTAATTTGGTAACTTAAGATCAAGAATTTGGTAATCTGGCACAGTAGGCACTGTGCTCAATAAGTGTTTGTTCAGTGACGAAAATGCAATTTTCTCTTTTGTTCAACTGGAAAAAAGAAATTTTGTGACAGCCTTGAAACACAAAGCAAAAAGACAGTAGAGTACTGTATTTCATCTCCATAGGCAAATGGTATTTGCCCTGGCAGTTCCTTCAAAAGAAACAAAGGGGGATTGATTCTGAGATCTAAGTGATTTTACTTGGCTAGATGCCTTTTAATGAAAATCTGTGAGAAAACTGTGGTTCCAATTAAAAGTTCATAGTTGTTTTCTTGACATTATTTGGTGATGTTTAAATTGTGGCATTAATCTCTGATTTGTCAATTCCTTTATATTTCACATTTGGCTATTTCAATACAATTATGTAATGGACTCCTGATTTTTTTACAAGCAAGTGAGAAACTTTGATATTGAATGCCCAAAGGAACACAGAGCAAAATTCTGTACTGTTTTCATGTTAGGCCTGAAAAGTACAGAAATCTATCCATTAAAAAATAGCTACTTTAGGCAGATTGCAGCAGTTTGGGAGGCTGAGGCAGGTGGATCACTTGAGTCCCAGCAGTTCAAGACCAGCCTGGCCACCATGGCAAAACCCATCTCTACTAAAAATACAAAAATTATCTGGGCGTGGTGACGCATTCCTGTGATCCCAACTACTTGGGAGGCTGAGGCATGAGAATCCCTTGAACCCAGGAGGTGGAGGTTGCAGTGAGCTGAGATCACGCCACTGCACTCCAGCCTAGGTGACAGAGTGAGACTCAATCTCAAATACAAACAAACAAAAAATAGCTACTTTAAATTTTTTTTTAACATATTTATTATCTATTTTAGAGTATCTGTTGCCCAGACTGGAGTGCAGTGGTGCAATCATAGCTTACTTCAGCCTCCAACTCCTGGGCTCAAGCACTCCTCCTGTGTCAGCCTTCCAAGTAGGTGGGATTACACATACAAGCCGCTCTGCTTGGCTACAATATTGTTATGAAATATTACATAAATTCATGAAAGCTGGAGGTAACAAACCAAATACCATATAATTCCCAATTTGCTTAAGCATTTAAAAACCTTTTTTTTTTGGCCAGGCATGGTGGCTTACACCTGTAATCTCAGCACTTTGGGAGGCCAGATCACCTGAGGACAGGCGGTGGATCACCTGAGGTCAGGGGTTTGAAACCAGCCTGGCCAACATGGTGAAACCCCATCTATACTAAAATACAAAATTAGCCAGGCATGGTGGCGCATGCCTGTAATCCCAGCTACTTGGGAAGCTGAGACAGGAGAATCACTTGAACCTGGGAGGCGGAGGTTGCAGTGAGCCAAGATGTTGGCATTGCACTCTAGCCTGGGCAATAAGAGCGAAACTCCGTCTCAAAAAAAAAAAAAAACCTTTATTTTTAAATTTTAAATTGTGATTTAAAAAAAATACATAACCTGGCCCGGCGCGGTGGCTCACACCTGTAATCCCAGCACTTTGGGAGGCCGAGGCAGGTGAATCACGAGGTCAGGAGATTGAGACCATCCTGGCTAACACGGTGAAACCCTGTCTCTACTAAAAATACAAAAAATTAGCTGGGCATGGTGGTGGGCACCTGTAGTCCTCGAGAGGCTGAGGCAGGAGAACGGCGTGAACCTGGGAGGCGGAGCTGGCAGTGAGCCGAGATTGCGCCACTGCACTCTAGCCTGGACAACAAAGCAAGATTTCTGTCTCAGAAAAAAAAAAAAAAAACATAACCTGACATTTACCCCCAATTTTGATTGTACAATTTGCTAGTGTTAACTATATTCATATTATTGTGCAACAGTTTTGTTTGTTTTTTTGTTTGTCTTGAGACGGAGTTTTGCTCTTGTTGCCCAGGCTGGAGTGTAGTGGCGCGATCTCGGCTCACAGCAACCTCCGTCTCCCGGGTTTAAGCAGTTCGCCTGCCTCAGCCTCCCAAATAGCTGGGATTACAGGTGCCCACCACCACGCCCAGCTAATTTTTGTATTTTTAATAAAGACAGGGTTTCACCATGTTGGTCAGGCTGGTCTCAAACTCCTGACCTCAAGTGATCCACCTGCCTTGGCCTCCCAAAGTGCTGGGATTACAGGCGTGAGCCACTGCGCCTGGCCATGTGCAACAGATGTTCTGTGGCACTTTTTCATCTTGTAAAACTGAAGCTCTGTCTACATCGAATAATAACTCCCTTTTCCCCCTCCTCCCAACCCTGGCATCCACCATTCTACTTTCTGTCTCTCTGAGTTTGACCACTTTAATACCTCATATAAGTGGAATTGTACAATATGTGTTTTTTTGTTACTGGCTTATTTAATTATTTATTTTTGAGATAGGGCCTTGCTTTGTTACCTAGGCTGGAGTGCGGTAGTGCAGACGTGACTCACTACAGCCTCGACCTCCCAGGCTCAAGTGATCCTCCTGCCTCAGCCCCCGAGTAGCTGGGGCTGTAGGCACACATCACCACACCAGGCTAATATTTTGGTATTTTTTGTAGAGATGGGGTTTCACCATGTTGCCCAGGCTGGTCTCAAACTCCTGAGTTCGAGCGATTTCCAACCTCGGCCTCCCAAAGTGCTGGGATTGCAGATATGAGCCACCATGCCTGGACTGGCTTATTTCATTTAGCATAATGTCCTCAAGGTTCATCCATGTTTCAGCATGTGACAGAATTTCCCTGTTTTTTTGAGATGGAGTCTTGCTTAGTTGCCCAGGCTGGAGTGCAGTGGCAAGATCTCAGCTCACTGCAACTACTGTCTCCCGGGTTCAAGCAATTCTCCCGTCTCAGCCTCCTAAGTAGCTGGGATTACAGGCACCCACCATCATGCCCGGCTAATTTTTTTTGTATTTTAGTAGAGACGGGGTTTCACCATGTTGGCCAGGCTGGTCTTGAACTCCTGACTTCAAGTAATTTGCCCATCTCGGCCTCCCAAAGTGCTAGGATTACAGGTGTGAGGCACCGCACCCGGCCTCCTTTTTTAAGACTAATATTCCCTTGTATGTACCTCATTTTCTTTATCCATTCATCTGTTGATGGACACTTGGGTTGTTTCTACATTTTAGCTATTGTGAATAATACTGCAATGAACATGGGTGTACAAATATCTGTTCAAGTCCTTTCAGATCTTTTGGGGTATATACCCAGAAGTGGAATTGCTGGACCATATGGTAATTCAATGTAAAAAAAATTTTTTTTTTTGGTGACAGGGTCTTGCTTTGTTGCCCAGGCTAAAGTGCAGTGGTACAATGACAGCCCACTGTAGCCTTGATGTCCCAGACTCAAGGGATCCTTCCATGTCAGCTCCCAGAGTAGCCGGGGCTATAGGCATGTACCACCATGCCTGACTAATTTTTAAATTTTTTTTAGCAACAGGAATCTCACTATGTTGCCCAGGCTGGTCTCAAACTTCTAGCCCCAAGCAGTCCTCCCACCTCAGCCTGCCAAAGTGCTGAAATTACAGGCGCAAGCCACAGTGCCTGGCCCAAAATGGTGGCTCTCGTCTGTAATCCCAGCACTTTGGGAGGCCAAGTCAGGAGGATCAGTTGAACTTAGGAGTTTGAGACCAGCCTGAGCAATATAGTGAGATCTTGTCTCTGTAAAAAAAATGTTTTTGGCTGGGCATGGTGGCTCATGCCTGTAATCCCAGCACTTTGGAAGTCCAAGGCGGGCAGATCACAAGGTCAGAAGATTGAGACCATCATGGCTAACATGGTGAAACCCTGTCTCTGTTAAAAATACAAAAAAATTAGCCCTGGCATGGTGGCGGGCACCTGTAGTCCCAGTTACTCGGGAGGCTGAGGCAGGAGAATGGCGTGAGCCCAGGAGGCAGAGCTTGCAGTGAGCTGAGATTGCACCACTGCACTCCAGCCTGGGTGACAGAGCGAGATTCTATCTCAAAAAAAAAAAAAAAAAAAAGTTTTTAATTTAAAATTTTATTTTTTTCTTTTCCAAAATGCAGAAAAGATCAATTTTTAATTTTTGCGGCATCACCATACTGTTTTCCATAGCAGTTGCACCATTTTTTTCTTCCTTTCCTTTTTTTTTTTTTTTTTTTTTTTTAGAGGTACAGTTTCTCTTGTTGCCCAGGCTGTAGTACAATGGCGCAATCTTGACTCACTGCATCCTCCGCCTCCCAAGTTCAAGTGATTCTCCTGTCTCAGCCTCCCAAGTAGCTGGGATTACAGCATGCACCACCACACCCCGCTAATTTTTTGTATTTAGTAAAGAGGGGGTTTCACCATGTTTGTTAGGCTGGTCTCGAACTCCTGACCTCAGGTGATCCACCCACTTTGACCTTCCAAATTGCTGGGATTACAGGCGTGAGCCACCGCACCTGGCATTTTTTTTTTTTTTTTTTTTTTTTTTTTTTTTTTTGAGACAGAGTCTCGCTGTGTCGCCCAGGCTGGAGTGCAGTGGCCGGATCTCAGCTCACTGCAAGCTCTGCCTCCCGGGTTTTTACGCCATTCTCCTGCCTCAGCCTCCCGAGTAGCCAGGACTACAGGCGCCCGCCACCTCGCCCAGCTAGTTTTTTGTATTTTTTAGTAGAGACGGGGTTTCACCGTGTTAGCCAGGATGGTCTCGAACTCCTGACCTCGTGATCCGCCCGTCTCGGCCTCCCAAAGTGCTGGGATTACAGGCTTGAGCCACCGCGCCCGGCCGGCATTTTTTTTTTTTTGAGATGGAGTCTGGCTCTGTCACCCAGGTGGGACTGCAGTGGTGCGATCTCAGCTCACTGTAACTTCTGCCTACTGGATTCAAGCGATTCTCCTGCCTCAGCCTCCCGAGTAGCTCGACTACAGGTGCCCGCCACTAAGCCCAGCTAATTTTTTTTTTTTTTTTTTTTTTTTGTATTTTTAGTAGAGACGGGGTTTCACCATATTGGTCAGGCTAGTCTCAAACTCTTGACCTTGTGATTTGCCCGCCTTGGCATCCCAAAGTACTGGGATTATAGGTGTGAGCCACCGTGCCCAGCCTGATTTACTCATTTTTAACCTTTGGTTTCCCTATCTGTAAAGAAAAAAATGTGGACTAGATGTTATCCTACCTTGTCAAATTAAGGTGAGTCTTAAATCTTTGTCTTTTTGCCTAGTTTCCATTGCCTTTTCAGAGCTGCCCTTTGGGAGACTGATTTTTTTTTTTTTTCCTATGCTTTTCTAGGGAATTCTCAAGCCTAGTCAAGAAACTAAGAAACTGAGGCTTGCTGTAGCAATTTCCCAAGCTGTCAGAAAGTTCTGTTATGGATGGGCACGGTGGCTCACTCTTGTAATCCCAGCACTTTTGGAGGCTGAGACGGGTGAATTCCTTGAGCTAAACTCAGGAGTTTGAGCAACATGGCAAAACCCCATCTCTACAAAAATACAAAACAACTGGGTGTAGTGGCATGCACCTGTAGTCCTAGCTATCTGGGATGATGAGGTGGGAGGATTGCTTGAGCCCAGGAGGTGGAGGTTGCAGTCAGCCGAGATAGGACATTTAAACATAGATTAGATTGGGCGCGGTGGTTCATACTTGTAATCCCAGCACTTTGGGAGGCCAAGGCGGGCGGATCACTTGATGCCAGGAGTTGAGACCACCCTGGCCAACATGGGGAAACCTAGTCTTTAGTAAAAATACAAAAAATTAGCCAGGTATGGTGGCGGGTGCCTGTAATCCCAGCTACTTGTGAGGCTGAGGCAGGAGAATCTCTTTTTTTTTTTCTTTTTTTTTTTTTTTGAGACGGAGTCTCGCTCTGTCGCCCAGGCTGGAGTGCAGTGGCGCTATCTCTGCTCACTGCAAGCTCCGCCTCCCGGGTTTACGCCATTCTCCTGCCTCAGCCTCCCGAGTAGCTGGGACTACAGGCGCCCGCCACCTCGCCCGGCTAATTTTTTTGTATTTTTAGTAGAGACGGGGTTTCATTGTGTTAGCCGGGATGGTCTCGATCTCCTGACCTCGTGATCCGCCCGTCTCGGCCTCCCAAAGTGCTGGGATTACAGGCTTGAGCCACCGCGCCCGGCCAGGAGAATCTCTTGAACCCAGGAGGAGGTTTCAGTAAGCTAAGATTATGCCATTGCATTCTGACCTGGGTGACAGAGCGAGACCCATTAGATTTATGGCCAGCTGTGTTGCATTTAAACATAGATTACACTTAGGGGACCTAATACATATATATATATATATGTGTGTGTGTGTGTATATATATGTGTGTGTATATATATATAAAACAATCTCTGATACATAAATTTGAAATACAGTGACTATACATATTAAATCAGCCTTTATATTATGTTCTCATTGATGTGTATATACTACAATGCATTTACAACCATTATCGTAAATTCCTCCAGCCAGCTATTCCTGGGCATTGTTATGCTCTTGAAGTTTGAATCCTGAGCCAAGAGAAAGATACTAGGTCATTCATCCAGTCAGCAGACGTTTGTTGAGCAAGTTCTGGGTGTGGGAGGCATTTAGATTGCTGACTGAGACAGGATATGGACTCCACCCAAGAGAAAGATGGTCTTGGTGCCCGTAAGGGGGTCATTGTGAGGACTAACAGTATCCACCTTAAGGAGTTGTTGGAGAATTCATTGAGTTGATTCGTGTTGAGGTTTATTTATTGATTGATTGATTTTTGAGATGCAGTCTCACTCTGACTTGCCCAGGCTGGAGTGCAGTGGCACAATCTTGGCTCACTGCAGCTTCCGCCTCACGGGTTCAAGCAATTCTCCTGTCTCAGCCTCCCGAGTAGCTGGGATTACAGGCATGTACCACCATACCTGGCTGATTTTTGTATTTTTAGTAGAGACAGGGTTCTACTATGTTGGCCAGGCTGGTCTCAAACTCCTGATCTCAGGTGATCTGCCTGCCTCGGCCTCCCAGAGTGCTAGGATTATAGGCGTGAGCCACTTGGCCAAGTTTTTCAGGATTAAATGGACTTGCTTCATATGGTTGCGTTAATATGGCTAAAATGCTTAGAACAGATCCTGGGCGTTGAAAGCACTCAATAAATATTAGCTATGTAGAAAACTAACTGATTGCTGACTGAGACAGACCAATCAGAGGCACATACAGACTTCTGTGGAGGCACAGAGGAGGAAGGGGCCGTTTAGCGGTCTGGAGTAGGGCAGGAGGGGAACCAGAACATTTCAGAGAAGGCGTTATTTAGAAACCCAGTCACAAGGCAGGAGGGAATAGGTGAAAGATGAGAAGGCATAGAGTATTGAGGAAATAGTGGGGAGCAATTTATAGCTGGAATTTAGGGCAGCTGCTTGTGGGCCTGTGGTTTTCCATGGGAGAAGCAGCCAGGGCTCAACTCGCCAGCAGCCTCGTCATCTCCAGCCATCCTGGCCATCTGTAGTTCTTAGGAAACACCAGGTTTTTTCCCACGTGTGGACCTTTGCAACCAATGTTTCCTTTGCCTAAAACTCTTCTCATGGCCATTTCTGTTCCATATTTTAGGCAGAGTAAATGTTGCCACCACAGAAAGACCTCTGACATCCACCTCTGCTCCTGCATCTCAGTCATAACACCCAGGTTATTTCTTTCTCAACAATTTCATATTAGGCTGGGTACCAGTGGCTCATGCCTGCAATCCCAGCACTTTGGGAGGTCGAGGCAGCCAACCCGGCCAACATGTTGAAACCTTGTGTCTATTAAAAATACAGAAATTAGCTGGATGTGGTAGTAGACCCCATCTCTACTAAAAATATAAAAATTAGTCGAGCGTGGTGGTGGGCACCTGTAATTTCAGCTACTTGGGAGGCTGAGGCAGGAGAATCATTTGAACCTGGGAGGCAGAGGTTGCAGTGAGCCAAGATCACACCACTGCTCTCCAGCCTGAGTGACAGAGCGAGACTCTGTCTCAAAAAAAAAAAAAAAAAAAGAGAACTATTTTGTATTTGTTCAATCTGTAACTTTACTGCTTGATTGGTTGCTTATCTCTTTGTTTTCCCCCAAGTGGAACGTAAACTCCGCGAGGGTACAGGCCTTGTCTATCTAGTTTATCACCATATCTCCACACGTAGCCAGCTGGCATAGTGCCTTCTACATAATCAGGACTTAGTAAATATTTATTTGTAAGTAATTAATCTTTTTTTTTTTTTTTTTGAGACACGGTCTCAGTCGTCACCCAGACTGGAGTGCAGTGGCGCAATCACTGCAGCTTCGACCTCCCAGCCTCAAGGGATCCACCCACCTCAGCTTCCCAAGTAGCTGGGACTACAGACACACACCACCATGCTCAGCTAATTTTTCATATATATATATATATATATTTTTTTTTTTTTTTGGCAGAGAGAGAGTTTTGCCATATTGCCCACATGGGTCTTGAACTGCTGGATTCAAGTGATCCACCCACCTCGGCTTTCCAAAGTGTTAGGATTATAGGCGTGAGCCACCGTGCCCAGCCAGTAAATATTTATTGAATGAATGAGCGACAAATGAAGGGCCCACCTTGCTATATTAAGAACTTAAGACTTCTTCCTGTGTATTGCATGGGAATGACATGATCAGATTTCTATTTTAGAATGATAACTTGGTGACATCATAGCAGGTGATTAGAAGGAAGATTATATTACAGCACTTCAGAGATTGTGGCATTTGTCCAAGCAGGATATGATGAGCATCTATAAGTAGGCTCAGTCTACAAAAGCCAGTGTCCCTAAAGAAAGCAGGAGGAAGGAACTGATATAGTCAAATGAAAACAGAGCATTGTTTACTTGTATTCATTTATTTATTATTTTTTTGAGACGGAGTCTCACTCTGTAGCCCAGTCTGGAGTGCAGTGGCGAGATCTCAGCTCACTGCAACCTCCGCCTCCCGGGTTCAAGTGATTCTCCTGCCTCAGCCTCCTGAGTAGCTGGGATTACAGGTATGTGCCACCACGCCCAGCTAATTTTTTGTATTTTTAGTAGAACTGGGGTTTCACCATGTTGGCCAGGCTAGTCTTGAACTCCTGACCTCAAGTGATCCACCCGCCTTGGCCTCCCAAAGTGTTGGGATTACAGGCATGAGCCACTGCGCCTGGCCTTGTTTACTTGTAATTAGTTCTTGTTCCAGAAAATATCCAAGGTAACTGAATTAAATATATATATAACAAAATAAAATAAAGATAAGTGGACAAGGAACATATACAAAGGGAAAGGAAAAGAGAAAATACAGTTAGGAATGAGATTAGTGTACAAAATGCTGGTTTTGAAGTTTTTCCTTTGGTAGAGGTAGGCCATAGATTTAGTGGGGTTTTGGGGGAGGTTTTTAGTTTTTCTCCCCCAGCCAGTGCAAAGAGAAGGGCACATAATAAGGTCATGTGATTTAAAAAATGAATTGTAGGCCGGGTGTGGTGGCTCACACCTGTAATCCTAGCACTTTGGGAGGCCGAGGCAGGCAGATTGCTTGAGGTCAGGAGTTTGAGAGCAGCCTGGCCAACATGGTGAAACCCCATCTCTACTAAAAATACAAAAATTAGCCCAGCATGGTGGTGCTCGCCTTTAGTCCCAGCTACTCGGGAGGCTGAGGCAGGAGAATTGCTTGAACCTGGGAGGCGGAGGTTGCAGTGAGCTAAGATCACGCCATTGCACTCTAGCCTAGGTGACAGAGCGAGACTCCGTCTCAAAAATAATAACAAAATAAAAATGAATTGTAGTATATACAATGGAATACTACTCAGCAGTAAAAAGAAATGAACCTTTGATACACATAACATAGATGAATCTCAAAAATAATTATGCTGAGTGAAAGAACCCAGACCAAAAAAGGGTATAAGCTGTATGATTTCATTCCATATCAAATTCTAGAAAATGCAAACTAATGAAAGAGAAAGATCAGTGATCACTTGAGGATGGAGGCAAGGAGGAGGAATGAGATGGGATGGATTATAAAGGCAGGAAAAACTTTTAGGGGTGAGGGAAATGTTTATTATCTTGATTATGGTGATTGTTTCACAGGTATAAGCATGTATAGAAATGTATCTGTTTATATTCTGTACATATTTATATATAGTTAGGTAAATCCTCAGTGAGCATGAAGGTATCCCAGTAAGTAAAAGTAAAAGATTTTTTTTTTTTTTTTTTTTGAGACGGAGTCTCGCTCTGTCGCCCAGGCTGGAGTGCAGTGGCCGGATCTCAGCTCACTGCAAGCTCCGCCTCCCGGGTTCCCGCCATTCTCCTGCCTCAGCCTCCCGAGTAGCTGGGACTACAGGCGCCCGCCACCTCGCCCGGCTAGTTTTTTGTAGTTTTTAGTAGAGACGGGGTTTCACTGTGTTAGCCAGGATGGTCTCGATCTCCTGACCTCGTGATCCGCCCGTCTCGGCCTCCCAAAGTGCTGGGATTACAGGCTTGAGCCACCGCGCCCGGCCAAAAGATTTTTTTATTATTATTTTTTCTTTTTTTTTTTCTTTCTTTTTTTTTTTTTGAGATGGAGTCTTGCTCTGTCGCTCAGGCTGGAGTGCAGTGGCGCGATCTCAGCTCACTGCAAGCTCCGCCCCCTGGGTTCAGGCCATTCTCCTGCCTCAGCCTCCAGAGTAGCTGGGACCACAGGCGCCCGCCACCTCACCTGGCTAATTTTTTATATTTTTAGTAGAGACGGGGTTTCACAAGATCATGTTAGCCAGGATGGTCTTGATCTCCTGACCTCGTTATCTGCCCGTCTTGGCCTCCCAAAGTGCTGGGATTACAGGCGTGAGCCACCGTGCCCAGCCTATTTTTTCTTTTTTCAATTTTTTCAGACCTGGTCAACGGGAAGTTTTTTTTTTTTTAGATGGTGTCTCACTCTGCTGCCCAGGCTGGAGTACAGTGGTGCCATCTCAGTTCACTGCAGCCTCCGCCTCTGGGGTTCAAGCGATTCTCCTGCCTCAGCCTCCTGGGTAGCTGGGACTGCCAACGTGCCTGGCTAATTTTTGTATTTTTAGCAGAGAGGGGTATATTAATCAGGGTTCTCCTAGAGGGACAGGACTAATAGGATGTATATATAGACACGCACATAACGGGGTTATATGTGTGTGTGTGTATATATACATATATACACATAATGGAGAGTTTATTAACTATTCACTTATATGATCACAAGGTCCCACAATAGGCCGTCTGCAAGCTGAGGAGCAAGGAGAGCCAGTCCCAGTCCCAAAACTGAAGAGCTTGGAGTCCAACATTCGAGGGCAGGAAGAATCCAGCACAGGAGAAAGATGTAGGCTGGGGCCAGAATCAGTGGTTCACACCTGTAATCCTAACACTTTGGGAGTCCAAGGTGGGCGGATCACCTGAGATCAGAAGTTCAAGACCAACCTGGCCAACATAGGGAACTCCCACCTCTATTAAAAATATAAAAAATAGCCGGGTGTCATGGTTGGCACCTGTAATCCCAGCTACTCAGGAGGCTGAGGCAGGAGAATCGCTTGAACCCAAGACGCGGAGGTTGCAGTGAGCTGACATCTTGCCACTGCATTCCAGCCCAGGCGACAGAGTGAGACTCTTGTCTCAAAAATTAAAAAGAAAGATATAGCCTGGGAGGCCAGGCCCATCTCTCCTTTTCATGTTTTCCTGCCTGCTTTATATTCACTGGCAGCTGATTAGATCGTGCCCACCAGATTAAGTGTGGATCTGTCTTCCCCAGCCCACTGACTCAAATGTTAATCTCTTTTGGCAACACCCTCACAGACACACCCAGGATCAATACTTTGTATCCTTCAAGCCAATCAACTTCACACTCATTATTAACCATCACAATGGGGTTTCGCCATGTTGGCCAGGCTGGTCTTGAACTCCTGACCTCAGATGATCCACCCACCTCGGCCTCCCATAGTGGTGGGATTACAGGCGTGAGCCACCTCACCCAGCCTAGGAAATAATTTTGTTGTTGTTGTTGTTGTTGAGGTGAAGTTTTGCTCTTGTTGCAAAACTTCGTCTGGAGTGCAATGGTGCAAATCTCGGCTCACTGCAGCCTCCGCCTTCTGGGTTCAAGTGATTATCCTGCCTCAGCCTCCTGAGTAGCTGAGATTACAGGCATGCACTACCACACCCAGCTCATTTTGTATGTTTATTACAGACGGGATTTTTCCATGTTGGCCAGGCTGGTCTCGAATTCCTGACTTCAGGTGATCTGCCTGCCTCAGCCTCCCAAAGTGCTGGGATTACAGGCGTGAGCCACTGCATCTGGCCGACTTTTTTTTTTTTTTTTTTAAGACAAGGTCTCACTGTGTCACCTAGGCTGGAGTGCAGTGGTACATTCATAGGTACGGCAACCTTGAACTCCAGGGTTCAAGCAATTCTCACCTCACCCTCCCAAGTAGCTAGGACACAAAGATAAGTCATCTTGCCGGACTAATTTTTTTTTTTTTTTTTTTTTTTAAAGTAGAGATGAGGTCTCTTCCTATGTTGTCCAGACTGGTCTCAAACTCCTGGCTTCAAGTGATCCTCTCATCTTGACCTCCTAAAATGTCGGGATTATAGCCATAAGCCACTGCATCCGGCCTGTTTTAAAAATAGAAATTGACGAACTATTCTTTTTTTTTTTTTTTTTTTTTTTGAGACGGAGTCTCGCTTTGTTGCCCAGGCTGGAGTGCAGTGGCCGGATCTCAGCTCACTGCAAGCTCTGCCTCCCGGGTTCCCGCCATTCTCCTGCCTCAGCCTCCCGAGTAGCTGGGACCACAGGCGCCGACACCTCGCCCGGCTAATTTTTTTTGTGTTTTTAGTAGAGACGGGGTTTCGCCGTGTTAGCCAGGATGGTCTCGATCTCCTGACCTTGTGATCCGCCCGTCTCGGCCTCCCAAAGTGCTGGGATTACAGGCTTGAGCCACCGCGCCCGGCCTGACGAACTATTCTTAAAATGTATATGTAAATGGAAAGGACCTGGAATAGCCAAACTATTCTTTTAAAAAGGTAAGGCTGGGCACAGTGGCTCACACCTGTAATCCCAGTACTTTGGAAGGCAGAGAAGGGTGGGTCACCTGAGGTCAGGAGTTCAAGACCAGCCTGGCCAACATGAGAAACCCTGTCTCTACTAAAAACACAAAGTCAGCCTGGTATGGTGGCACATGCCTGTAATCCCAGCTACTCGGGAGGCTGAGGCAGGAGAATCACTTGAACCTAGGAGGCGGAGGTTGCAGTGAGATGAGATGGTGCCACTGCCCTCCAGCCTGGGTGACAGAGTGAGACTCTGCCTCAAAATATATAAATAAATAAAATAAACTCATGACAAGATGCCATTTCACAACCTCCATATGGGCAAAAAAAAAGCCAAGCGTGGTGGCTCACTCCTGTAATTCCAACATTTTAAGAGGCCAAGGTGGAAGAGTTGCTTGAGGCTGAGAGTTTAACAGCCTGGGCAACAAGTGAGACCCCCATTTCTAGGGGAAAAAAAAAAAAAACCTAAAAATTCAGACAATATCAAGTATTGGATAGGATGTAGAGCAATAGGAACTTTCTCCCACTGTTGGCAAGACTGTAAACTGGTATAACCCCTTTAGAAACAAAATTTAATATGCATATATCCTAGATACAGCAATCCAACTGTGGTTATTATAAAAGAAAAATTGTCCTAAACTTGGCTTGAGGTGGAATATTTTTGGGTAATGTAATTCACAACCTTCTCAAGGAAGACAGTAGTATCCCTAATAAAATATTTGGGTCAGGAGTGGTGGCTGATGCCCCCAGCACTCTGGAAGGCCAAGTTGGGAGGATCGCTTGAGGCTGGGAGTTTGAGACCAGTCTGGACAACATAGCAAGACCCTCCATCTCCACAAAACTTTAAAAAATTCCCTCATGTGGTGGCATGCACCTGCAGTCTTAACTATTTGGTGGCTGAGGCAAGAGGATCCTTGAGCCCAGGAATCAAGGCTACAGTGAGCTATGATCGTACCACTGCTCTCCAGCCTGGGTGACAGAGGGAGATTCTGTCTCCTACCCCTGACCCCAACAAAAAATGTAAGCAATTTTTTGATAGTTTGTCATCGAATTAAGACACTCTCCTGAGAAGCTAGATCCCCACTCACCAAGATGAATATCAGCTATCAGTCAAGAGTCTATCAAGATCTTTAATTAGGCATTTCTTTTGTATGCAGTCTAAATAGTGATTATGTAGTCATTTTCCCCCATTGTTTCTACCAAGAGAGAAATCTTTGACTTGGTCTGTCAGAGGCCTTTGTTGTTGTAGCAAGACTATAGTGAAACTTTGTCACATATTCATAATCAAATTGCCTGAAAGTCTTTTTATTTTTAAATTTTTTCTACTATTTATTTTTTGAGACAGGGTCTTGCTCTGTCACCCAGGCTGGAGTGCAGTGGCATGATCATAGCTCACTGCAGCCTTGACTTCCTGGGCTCAAGTGATCCTCCCTCCTCCGCTTCCCAAATAGCTGGGACCACAGGCATGCACCACCACGCCCAGCTAATTTATTTTATTTTATTTTTGTTGCAACAGGAGTCTCACTATGTTGCCTAGGCTGGTCTTGAATTCCTGGGCTCAATTGATTCTCCTGTCTTGGCCTCCCAAAGTGTTGAGATTACAGGCGCGAACCACTGTGCCTAGCTGAAAAGATTTTTAAACATCTCATACCCTAGAGAATCTCTTGCACATGTGTGCCAGGAGAGATGAACAAGAATGTTTATATCAACATTGTTCAGAATAGCAATAACTGTAAACATATATTCCATCAACAGAAAAATGGACGATTGTAGAAAGTTCCTCCTGTGCAATAATGAACACACATCAACTCTAGGATACACATCAATATGCATGAATCACAAAAGAAAAGTCTCAAAAGAATGCATGCATTATTTGCTAACTTATATAATGAGTTCAAAAACAGATGAGACTGCAGGGAGTGGTGGTTCACACCTGTAATCCCAGCACTTTGGGAGGCCAAGGCAGACCAATCACCTGAGGTCAGGAGTTCAAGACCAGCCTGGCCAACCTGGTGAAACCCCGTCTCTACTAAAAATAAATTAGCTGGGCATAGTGGCGTGAGCCTGTAGTCCCAGCTAGTCAGGAGGCTGAGGCAGGATAATTGCTTGAACCCGGGAGGTGGAGGTTGCAGTGAGCCGAGATCACGCCACTGTACTCCAGACTGGGAGACAGAATGAGACTCCATCTCAAAAAAAAAAAAAAAAAAATTAGCCAGGCATGATGTCTCATGCCTGTAATCCCAGGCTCTCAGGAGGCTGAGGCAGGAGAATCACCTGAATCCAGGAGGTGGAGGTTGCAGTGAGCCGAGATCGCACTACTGCACTCCAGCCTGGGTGACAGAGTGAAACCCTGTCTCAAAAAAACCCCCAAGAAACCAGATGATACTAAATGTTATTTAGATATATGTACTTCTATGTGATAAAGATGAGCACAAAAGTCAGAAGGGTGGTTACCTCTTGAGCGGTGAGGGGGATGATGGGGCACATCAGAGCAATTGATAAAGCTCCATTGCTTGTCATAATTGGACATTCTTACTATTATTTGAATTCTACATGTATGTGATATACATTAGTTAGTATAGCAATAAAGAGTTAAGAAAATCACTCTTATCCCAGCACTTTGGGAGGCCGAGACGGGCGGATCACGAGGTCGGGAGATCGAGACCATCCTGGCTAACACGGTGAAACACCGTCTCTACTAAAAAATACAAAAAACTAGCCGGGCGAGGTGGCGGGCGCCTGTAGTCCCAGCTACTTGGGAGGCTGAGGCAGGAGAATGGCGTAAACCCAGGAGGCGGAGCTTGCAGTGAGCTGAGATCCGGCCACTGCACTCCAGCCTGGGCGACAGAGCGAGACTCCGTCTAAAAAAAAAAAAAAAACATTTACCACAAGTATGCTGATAAGAGAGATATAAATATTGAGATAAATAATACCATCAGGGAAAGAAATGAGGCCTGCCACATGAGCTGAGAAATTTGAGTGCCCCTGCTATGGTTGAGAGTACAGCCTGCCAGTCCACCCTAAACTCCATCAAAGTCTTTCCCCACTTGTAGGAGGCTAGAGTAGCTTGCCCGCTCTCAAGCCTGGGGGTACAAAATGATGCCCCTTAGTTAATTGCATTAATTCCTTGTCACTGCCCGATCTGTATGACACATGCTCCTGCCCCCTAGCGGCTGTTGCGGATTCTGCTGCACACTCCCAGGAGCTAAACAAGAATTCTGTTTCTGGAGGGAGCCTTACCAGGTACAGCTCAAAACAAGCACAGACAGATCCAATCTGAAAAGCACATTTGCATATGAAGGTACCATTATTTACTCTCTTTTGCTTCTTTATTTCTAGCAGCTCTACCCCCTGCATAGGAACTTACAGAGCAGTGCTTTAGAGAAAAGCGAATCAAACACACCATACCGTTTTCAGATTCCCTTAAAAGCCTGTACAGATTTACCAGGACTTTTTTTTTTTTTTCCCTTTGGAGTTGAGTGTTGCATCTGTTCTCCTTCTGTGAACACATCACATACTAGATCTGTTTCTCCTTATCCTGAGTCACCAGAGACTTCATCATGTTGGTTTTAGGGGCCTAAGCTGGAGTCAAAAATGCTCATTTAAAACATTTTTTCAGGCCAGGCATGGTGGCTCACGCCTGTAATCCCAGCACTTTGGGAGGCTGAGGCAGGCGGATCACCTGAGGTTAGGAGTCCGAGACCAGCCTGACCAACATGGAGAAACCCCGTCTCTACTAAAAATACAAAATTAGCCGAGCGTGGTGGTGCATGCCTGTAATCCCAGCTACTCAGCAGTCTGAGGCAGGAGAATCGCTTGAACCCGGGAGGCGGAGGTTGCCGTGAGCCGAGATCGCACCATTGCACTCCAGCCTGGACAACAAAAGTGAAACTCCAACTCAAAAAAAAAAAAAAAAAAAAAAAAAAAAAAAGAAAGAAAGAAAGAAAAAAAAATGTCAGTTGGGTGCAGTGGCTTATGTCTGTAATCCTAGCACCTTGGGAGGCCAAGGTGGGCGGATCAATTGAGCCCAGGAGCTCGAGACCAGCCTGGACAACATGGCAAAATTCCTCGTCCTTTTTTTTTTCTTTTTCTTTTTCTTTTTTTTTTTTGAGACGGAGTCTTGCTTTGTCGCCCAGGCTGGAGTGCAATGGCAGGATCACGGCTCACTGCAAGCTCCGCCTCCCGGGTTCAAGCCATTCTCCTGCCTCAGCCTCCCGCGTAGCTGGGACTACAGGCACCCACCACCACGCCCGGCTAATTTTTTCGTATTTTTAGTAGAGATGGGGTTTCACTGTGTTAGCCAGGATGGTCTCGATCTCCTGACCTCGTGACCCGCCCGCCTCAGCCTCCCAAAGTGCTGGGATTACAGGCGTGAGCCACCGCGCCCGGCCACAAAATTCCGTCTTTACAAAAAAAATTAGCGAGTTGTGGTAGCTTGCATGTGTGGTCCCAGCTACTTGGGAGGCTGGGGTGGGAGGATCCCTTGAGCTGGGGAGGTCGAAGCTGCAGTGAGCTGAAATCTTGCCACTGCTCTCTAGCCTGGGCACCAGTGAGGCCCTGTCTCAAAAAAAAATTCTTTTTTATTTTTTAAATTGTGAAAAACACATACATACACAAAAAGTTGGGTGCAGTGTCCAACTTTTGGGATCACACCTGTAATCCCAAAACTTTGGGAGGCTGAGGCAGGCAGATCACCTGAGGTCAGGAGTTCGAGACCAGCCTGGCCAACATATAGTGAAACCCCGTCTCTACTAAAAAATACAAAACTTAACTGGGTGTGGTGATGCACACCTGTAGTTTCAGTTACTTTCGAATCTGAGACAGGAGAATTGCTTGAACCTGAGATTGCACCATTGCACCCCAGCCTGGGTGACAGAGCAAGACTCCTTCTCTCAAAAAAAAAAAAAAAAAAAGAAAAGAAAAGAAAAGAAAAAAAACACACGAAAGTTACCATTTTAACTCTTTTTAAGTGTACAGTCCAGTGGCATTAGGTATGTTCATACTGTTGTGCACCCATCACCACCATCCCTCTCCAGAATTTTTCCTTCCTCCCTAACTATACCCATTAAAGAACTCCCGGCGGGGTCCAGTGGGCTCACGTCTGTAATCTCAGCACTTTGGAAGGTCAAGGCAGGGGGATCACCTAAGGTCAGGAAGTCAAGATGAGTTTGACCAACATGGTGAAACCCAGTCTCCACTAAAAACAAAAAAACTAGCTGGGTGTGGTGGCAGGCACCTGAAATCCCAGCTACTCAGGAGCCCGAGGCATGAGAATTGTTTGAATCTGGGAGGCAGAGGTTGCAGCGAGCTGAGATTGGGCCACTGCACTCCAGCCTGGCCTACAGAGCAAGACTCTGTCTCAAAAAAACCCAAAAACAACAACAAAAACTCCCTAATCCCCGTACCCCTAGCCCCTAGTAACCACCATCCTACTTTTTGTCTACTAATTTGACTATTCTAGGTACAAAAACAACCACTTTTGATTTTCATGAATGGGCATTGATATTGGGACTCTACTGCCGTATTGTGCATCCACAATGTGCAAATGATGAGGCATTCTTTTCTTTATTCATTCTGCTTGTGCTTTAAAGTCCAGGAAGAATTCTTTTTGTGTGTGGTAAAATATATACTGTATAACATAACATTTTAACTATATAAGTGCATAGTTCAGTAGCAGTAAATATATTCACAGTGTGCAGCATCACTACTGTTTCCAGAACTTTTTCATCACCCCAAACAGAAACTCATTAAGAAAAACTCGGACCAGGCGCAGTGGCTCACGCCTGTAATCCTAGCACTTTGGGAGGCCAAAGTGGGCGGATCACCTGAGGTCGGGAGCTCCAGACCAGCCTGACAAACACGGCGAAACCCCATCTCTACTAAAAATACAAAATTAGCCTGGTGTGGTGGCGCATGCCTGTAATCCCAGCTGCTTGGGAGGCTGAGGCAGGAGAATTGCATGAACCCGGGAGGCAAAGGTTACAGTGAGCTGAGATCGCGCCATTTGCACTCCGGCCTGGGTGACAAGAGGGAAATTCCGTCTCAGAAAAAAAAAAAACAAAAAAACAACCAAAAAAACCACCAGTAACTCCCCACTCCCTCCTCCCTCAGCCCCTGGCAATCTCTATTCTACTTTATGGCTGACATGGGAGGATGCCTTGAGCCCAGGAGTTCAAGGCCGCAGTGAGCTATGATCACGCCACTGCACTCTAGCCTGGGTGACAGAGTTAGACCGTGTTTCAGAAAATAAAAATAAAAATAGACGTTATGATTTAGTAAGTCTTATCAAAACCTACGCAAACTCATGTATGCTACTAAGAGGGTATAACAGAGATGATGAAAATATTTTCCAAAGGACCCAAGAAAGCATATAAGATCCTGTGATAAGCGTTTTGAGTTTATTCTGTTTCTCTAGTTAAATTTTCCTCTTCATTTATAATGTATAAATGTAATTTTGATTTATCTTTCTTCTTTATCAGGCCATCTAGACAGGAGTAATAAAAATATGTATATACCTATACACACATCCTGGCAAAAGTCCTAAATTTCATGGGAAAAGAGAGAGGTGCACAAGTTTTCACATTGAAGAAAGAGGCTGTTTTATAAAAAAGGAAAACAAAACTAGCATTAGAATTCTCATTTCTGGCCGGGCATGGTGGCTCACACCTGTAATCCCCAGCCCTTTGGGAGGCTGAGGTGAGCGGATCACGAGGTCAGGAGTTTGATACCAGTCTGGCCGACATAGTGAAACCCCATCTCTACTAAAAATACAAGAATTAGCCAGGCGTGGTGGCACATGCCTGTAGTCCCACCTACTGGGGTGACTGAGAAAGGAGAATCGCTTGAACCCAGGAGGCAGAGGTTGTGGCGAGCCAAGATCACACCACTGCACTCCAGCCTGGGCAACAGAGTGAGAGTCCGTCTTAAAAAAAAAAAAAAAAAAAAAAAGAATTCTCATTTCCAGCCGGCACGGTGACTCATGCCTGTTATCCCAGTACTTTGGGAGGCTGAGGTGGGCGGACTGCTTGAGCCCAGGAGTTCGAGACCAGCCTGGCCAACATGGTGAAACCCCGTCTCTGGAAAAAAATACAAAAATTAGCCAGACATGGTGGCGCATGCCTATGGTCCCAGCTACTTGAGAGGCTGAGGCATGAGAATCACTTGGACCAAGCTGGCGGAGGTTGCAGTGAGCCGAGATCGTGTGACTGCAAGAGTGAGACTGTGTCTGGAAAAAAAAAAAAAAAAGGCTCAAACCTGTAATCCCAGCGCTTTGGGAGGCCGAGGCAGGAGAATCACTCTAGCCCAAGAGTTTGAGACCAGCCTGAGCAAAATAGCAAGATCCCTGTCTCTATAAAAATAAATAAAATGAAAAAATTAGCTGAGCACGATGGTCCCAGCTACAGGGGTGGCTGAGGTGGGAGGATCCCTTGAGCCAAGGAATTCAAGGCTGCAACGAGCCATGATCAAATTGCTGAACAATGGTCTGGGTGACAGTGAGACCATGTCTCAAAAAAAAAAAAAAAATCTGTCCCCAGACAAAATGTCATTCATCTTTTGGGGCAAAAGAAGATAAGTTAAGCACCTATGTACTCAGTATCACCCATGCACCCTACCCGAGGAAAATACGGAAAAGTTCTCTAGGTGTGCAGTGGCTCACGCCTGTAATCCAAGCATTTTTGGGATGCCGAGGCGGGCAGATCATGAGGTCAGGAGTTCAAGACCAGCCTGGCCAACACGGCAAAACTCTGTCTCTACTAAAAATACAAAAATTAGCCAGGCATGGTGGTGGCTGCTTATAAGCCCAGCTACTTGGGAGGTTGAGGCAGGAGAATCACTTAAACCTAGGAGGTGGAGGTAGCAGTGAGCCGAGATCGGGCCACTGCACTCCGGCCTGGGCGACAAGAGTGAAACAGTCTCAAAAAAAAAAAAAAAAAAAAAAAAAAATCTCTAATCAATTGTTAATCATATTTAAAAAGAGACCTCAGGCTGAGTGCAGTGGCTCACACCTGTAATCCCAGCACTTTGGAAGGCTGAGGCAGGTGGAACACTTGAGGTCAGGAGTTCGAGCTGAGCCTGGCCAACATGGTGAATGAAACTACGTATCTACTAAAAATACAAAATTTAGCTAGGTATAATGGCCTACCCCTCTATTCCCAGTGACTCAAGATGCTGAGGCAGGAGAATTGCTTGAACCTGGGAGGCGGAGTTTGCAGTGAGCCAAGATCATGCCATTGCACTCCAGCCTGGGCGACACAGCGAGACACCATCTCAAAAAAAATAAATAAAGTAAAATAAAATAAAAAGAGACCTCAGTATTAGGTAGATGGTGAGCACAATGCTTGTTGTGAACAATTGATCTTGTAATAAATATGGTTATATCTAAATGAATAGTTTATTCATTCAACAAATATTTTGAGTGCTGGGCTCAGTTCTTAGCTCTGTGGACACAAAAGAACAACAAAAGTCATCAGAATTCTTGGAGCTGGCCTTATGGTTAATAAGAAATACCGAGTGTACATGCTCTGAAGGAATCTTCAGAAGAAAGTGTACTTCAGAGAGGCTGGGCATGAGGTCAGTGGGAAAGTGAGGAACTAAAAATTTCAATTTCCAAAATTTTCCTCTAGGTGAAGGGTTGGGGAATGAGTGGATAAAATATTTTGGAAAACATATTTGTTGATCAATTTGGCAACATTACTAGAGGAACACAGGTTTTATCATAACTACTAGATATAAGAAAGGAAACCACCACCATTATAAAGACAAACGATAGAATTTCCAAATTAACAGGAAGGCAAAAAGGGAATGAAGAAAACTTTTCCAAGTCAATATAAAGAAAAAGATGGCCGGGCGCGGTGGCTCACGCCTGTAATCCCAGCACTTTGGAAGGCCGAGGCGGGCGGATCACAAGGTCAGGAGATCGAGACCATGGTGAAACCCCGTCTCTACTAAAAATAGAAAAAATTAGCCAGGCGCAGTGGCGGGCGCCTGTAGTCCCAGCTACTCGGGAGGCTGAGGCCGGAGAATGGCGTGAACCCGGGAGGCGGAGCTTGCAGTGAGCCGAGATTGCGCCACTGCACTCCAGCCTGGGCGACAGAGCGAGACTCTGTCTCAAAAAAAAAAAAAAAAAAAAAGATAAGGGCTGGGCACGGTGGCTCACACCTGTAATCCCAGCATTTTGAGAGGCTGAGGTGGTTGGATCACAAAGTCAGGAGTTTGAGACCAGCCTGAACAACATGGTGAAAGGCTGTCTCTACTAAAAATACAAAAATTAGCCAGGCGTGGTGGCATGTGCCATTAATCCCAGCTACTCGGAAGGCTGAGGCAGGAGAATTGCTTGAACCCAGGAGGAGGTTGCAGTGAGCCGAGATCATGCCATTGTACTCCAGCCTGGGCAACAAGAGCGAAACTCCATCTCAAAAAAAAAAAAAAAAAAAAGATAAATAGATTGAGTTTTAAAAAAGTTCACCTATTAATTATTTTCATTTAAAAGTGTTGGCTGGGCATAGCAGCTCACGTCTGTCATCCCAGCACTTTGGGAGGCCGAGGCGGGCGTATCACTTGAGGCCAGGAGTTCAAGACCACCCTGGGCAACATGGAGAAATCCCGTCTCTACTGAAAATACAAAATTAGGTGGGCATGGTGGCACATGCCTGTAATCCCAGCTACTCAGAGGGTGAGGCAGGAGAATAGCTTGAACCCAGGAGGCAAAGCTTGCTGTAAGCCGAGATCGCACCATTGCACTCCAGCCCGGGGAACAAGAGCAAAACTCTGTCTCAAAAAAAAAAAAAAATTCAAGTGATCCATTACATGTGGATCAATGTCTCAACCCTCCATTCTGTTCCAGTGATCTACTTACCTATCCTTAGACCAGTTCCACTTTGTTTAAACTACTTAGCTTATTTCCTTAGTTCTGAAATGAGATACATCAAGTCCTCCAAATTTTTTGTTCTTCAACATTATTTTGGCCCATCTAAGTCATGTGCATATCCACATAAAGTATAGAATTGGCTGTTAATTTCTACAGAAAAGCCTGATGTGATATGCTATGTCAATCATATTTCTGTTTTTTTGTTTTGTTTTGTTTTTGACAGAGTCTCACTCTGTCGCCCAGGCTGGAGTACAGTGGCGCCATCTCAGCTCATTGCAACCTCTGCCCCCCGGGTTCAAGCGATTCTCCTGGCTCAATGTCCCAAGTAGCTGGGATTACAGGTGACTGCCACCACACCTGGCTAATTTTTGTATTTTTAGTAGATACGGGGTTTCACCAACTTGGCCAGGCTGGTCTTGAACTCCTGACCTCATGATCCACCTGCCTCGGCCTCCCAAAGTGCTGGGATTACAGGCATGAGCCACCGCGCCCAGCCTATCAATCATATTTCTATGAAAATCCCTCACTTCCTCCAATTTGATAGCCTTAACCTCATTCCTTTAATTTTCAGTTTTTCACTTCTAGTGTTCTGAGAGCCTAATGAATAATTTTCATCTTATTCTAGTTACTCCTTGATTTTCCAATGCCATGATTAAATCAACTCAATTTCATTCCCAGAGTCAGACTGTTCCGGGCACATGCCTTGTTTGTTTGTTTTGAGACGGAGTCTCTCTCTGTCGCCCAGACTGGAGTGCAGTGGCACCATCTTAGCTCACTGCAACCTCTGTCTACCGTGTTCAAGCTATTCTCCTGCCTTAGTCTCCCGAGTAGCTGGGACTACAGGCACGCACCACCATGCCCAACTAATTTTTTGTATGTTTTTCGTAGAGATGGGGTTTCACCATGTTGGCCAGGGTGGTCTCAAACTCTTGACCTCAAGTAATCCACCCGTCTCGGTCTCCCAGATTACAGGCGTGAGCCACCGCACCCGACCTTTTTTTTTTTTTTTTTTTTTTTTGAGACAGAGTTTTGTTCCAGGCTGGAGTGCAATCTCACTGCAACCTCCACTTTCTGGGTTCAAGCGATTCTCCTCGCTCAGCTTCCTGAGTAGTTGGGATTACAGGTACCTGCCATCACGCCAGGCTAATTTTTGTGATTTTAGTAGAGATGGAGTTTCACCATGTTGACCAGGCTGGTCTTGAACTCCTGACCTCAATGATCTGCCCTCCTAGACCTCCCAAAGTGCTGGGATTACAGGCGTGAGCCACTGCACCTGGCCAGCACATGCCTTTTTAATTGCCTTCTTGAGTTTTGGGTTTGCATAACTATTCAATTGTTTTCTTCACCTCAAGCCTACTTAATGGTATAATGTCTTTAAAATAAAAGCTTAACTTATAGATTTTTTTTTTTTTGAGACAGAGTTTCACTCTTTTTTTTTTTTTTTTGAGACAGAGTCTCGCTCTGTCGCCCAGGCTGGAGTGCAGTGGCGCAATCTCGGCTCACTGCAAGCTCCGCCTCCCGGGTTCACGCCATTCTCCTGCCTCAGCCTCCTGAGTAGCTGGGACTACAGGCGCCCGCCGCCGCGCCCGGCTAATTTTTTTTGTATTTTTAGTAGAAACGGGGTTTCACCGTGGTCTCGATCTCCTGACCTTGTGATCCGCCCGCCTCGGCCTCCCAAAGTGCTGGGATTACAGGCGTGAGCCACCGCGCCCGGCCGAGTTTCACTCTTGTTACCCAGGCTGTAGTGCAATGGCGCGATCTCAGCTCACTGCAACCTCCGCCTCCTGGGTTCAAGCAATTCTCCTGCTGCAGCCTCCTGAGTAGCTGGAATCAAAGGCATGAGCTACCATGCCCAGCTAATTTTGTATTTTTATTAGAGATGGGGTTTCTCCATGTTGGTCAGGCTGGTCTCGAACTCTTGATCTCAGGTGATCTGCCACCTTAGCCTCCCAAAGTGCTGGGATTACAGGTGTGAGCCACCGTGCCCAAACACATTCTTCATTTTTAAATTGAGCTAAGTCTTACATACACTGAAGTGTTTTTATGTGTTTTACATATCTCCGTAACTACCACCTGGATCAAGATAATGTGGAGAACATATCCAGTGTCTTGTTTTTCTTTGAGACGGAGTCTTGCTCTGTTGCCCAGGCTGGAGTGCAATGTTGCAACCTCCCGCTCACTACAACCGCCATCTCCCGGGTTCAAGAGATTCTCGTGTGTCAACAACCTCCCGAGTAGCTGGGGTTGCAGGTGCCTGCCAACACGCCCAGCTAGTTTTTGTATTTCTAGTAGAGACAGGGTTTTGCCATGCTGGCCAGGCTGGTTTCAAACTCCTGACCTCAGGTAATACGCCCACCTCCACCTCCCAAAGTGTTGGGATTACAGGCGTGAGCCACTGTGCCTGGCCATATCCAGCATTTTAGAAGAGTCCTTTGTTCTCTTTCCCAGTTAGTTCTCCTCAAGGATAAGCACTCTCCACACCCAGTTTTTTTTTGTTGTTGTTGTTTTTTCTTTTTTGAGACAAGGTCTCACTCTGTCACCCAGGATAGAGTATGGTGGTGCAATCACAGTTCACTGCAACTTCTACCTCCTGGGCTCAGCAATCCTCCTTCTCGCCTCAGCCTCCTGAGTCGCTGGGACTACAGGTGTGTGCCATGACATCCACCTAATTTTTGTATTTTTCGTAGAGATGCAGCCTCGCTCTGTTGCGCAGACTGGTCTGGAACTCCTGGCCTCAAGTGATTCACCTGCTTCGGCTTCCCAAAGTACTGGGATTAAAGGCATGAGCCCCCACACCCAGCCACCAGTCATCTTATATTATTACTGTGAAATAGTTTTGGTTGATTTTGAACTTCATTTAAATGTATTTACACAATATGTACTCTTGTGTATGACTTATTTTACTCAATATGTCTGTGAGATTAATCCATGTTGTTGTACATATCTGTGGTTCACTCGCATTGTGCTGTAGGATTCCATTAAATGATTATACCTTTTTTTTTTTTTTTTTTTTTTTTTTTTTTTTTTTTTTTTTGAGACAGAGTCTCACTCTGTCGCTCAGGTTAGAGTGCAGTGGCACAATCTCGGCTCACTGCAACCTCTGCCTCCCAGGTTCAAGTGATTCTCGTGCCTCAGCCTCCCAAGTAGCTGGGATTATAGGCATCTGCCACCACACCCGGCTAATTTTTGTATTTTCAGTAGAGACAGGGTTTCGACATGTTGGCCAGGTTGGTCTTGAACTCCTGACCTCAAGTGATCCATCTGCCTCAGCTTCCCAAAGTGCTGGGATTACAGGTGTGAGCCACCTTGCCTGGCCTACATTTTATTTAATCTATGGTTGAAGAACATTTAGGGTGTTTCCAGTTTTTGGCTATTTGAACAGGCCGCTATGATATTGTTGCAACCCCCTAACCCCACTGGAATGTTGGTGGTTTGTGTGGTGGGTGGTGGTGGGCACCTGTGTTCCCAGCTACAGGAGGTTGAGGTGGAACAATTGCTTGAGACTGGGAGGTGGAAGTTGCAGTGCGCCCGATCATGTTACTGCACTCCAGCCTGGGTAATGGGGAAGACCTCGTCTCAAAAACAAAAACCACACCAAAAAACAACAGTGCTAACCTGTGACCCACAGAGTCCACTCCAATGTATGTACTGAAGAGAAATGTTAATCCACAAAAACCTTGTATACAAATGTCCATGTAAATAGGAGCTTTATTCATAATTGCCACAATTTGGAAACAACCCAAATATCCATTAACAGAATAAATTTTAATATATTCATAAATCAAATATTTCAGAGCAATAAAAAATCAATATACATAACATGGATGATTCCCAAAAACATGTTGAGTGAAAGATGTCAGGTGTAACAGAATACATGCTGCTTTTACACTTGGTCTTAGCCAAAAGGCCGAGAAGCGATAATGCTGTTTTTATTTTTTAAATTTTTTAAGTTGTTGAGACAAGGTCTGTCTGTTGCTGAGGCTTGACTGCAATGGTGTGAGCTCCACTCACTGTAGCCTCGACCTTCGGGACTCAAGCGATCCTCTCACCTCAGCCTCCCGAGTAGCTGGGACCCCAGGCACAAGCTACCATGCCTGGCTTTTTTTTTTTTTTTTTTTTTGACAGAGTTTCGTTCTTGTTGCCCAGGTTAGAGTGCAATGGTGCGGTCTCAGCTGGGTGCAACCTCTGCCTCCCGGGTTGGAGCAATTCTCATGTCTCAGCCTCCGGAGTAGCTGGGACTACCGGCAGGTGCCACCATGCCCGGCTAATTACATTTTTTTCAGTAGAGATGGGTTTTCACTATGTTGGCTAGGCTGGTCTCGAACGCCTGACCTCAAGTGATCCACCCGCCTCGGCCCAAAGTGCTGGAATTACAGGCGTGAGCCACCGCACCGGCCCCGACTATTTTGTGTGTGTTTGTTTGTAGAGACGGATTTCACCATGTTGGCCAAGGTTGGTCTTAAAAAACTCCTGGGCTCAAGCGATTTGCGCGCCTCGGCCTCCCAATAATGCTGGGATTAGGCATGAGTCAATGCGTCCGGCCTACATGTTGTTTTAAAATGATGTTCAAGAATAAGGAAAACCAACCTATGGTGGTGAAAGAACAGTGATTGCCTCTGTTTTCTTTTGCCTGAAAGAAACTCTGGTGTGTTGAAAATGTTCTGTATCTGAAGTGGTGGTGGTCACATAAGCTGTACATGTAAGATATTTGCACGTTGCTGTGTGTAAACCATAATTCCAACAACAACAACAAAATGGCAAGGTGGGGCTCGGTGGCTCACGCCTGTAATCCCAACACATGGGAAGGACTAGGCGGGAGGATCGCTTGAGGCCAGGAGTTAGATAGAGACCAGCCTGGGCAACATAGGGAAACTCGGTATCTACAAAACAATAGCAACAATTAGCGGGGCGTGGTGGCGCCCGCAGCCTGTTGTCCCAGCTGCTCCAGAGGCCCAGGCGGGATGATCGCTTGAGGCCAGGAGTTCTTGGCTACACTGAGCCGAGATCGCCACTGCACTCCAGTATGTTAGATCCTGTATGGAGGGCGGGGGGAAGACAGTTAAACTACGCCTTTAATTCAATAAACTATTAAACTAAAAATACCACGAAGAAAATCAGAATAAAGAAGAAAGATAGACTGAGTCAGGAGAATCGCTGGAACCGGGAGGCGGAGGTTGCAGTGAGCCGAGATCGTGCCACTACACTCCAGCCTGGCGACAGAGCGAGACTCCCCCCAAAAAAGAAAGAAAGGCTGGGCACGGTTACTTAGTAATCCCAGCACTTTGGGCGGCCGAGGCGGGCAGATCACCTGAGGTCAGGAGATCAAGACCAGCCTGGCTAACATGGTGAACCCGTCTCTACTAAAAATACAAAAATTGGCCGTGCACTGTGGCTCACGCCTGTAATCCCAGCACTTTGGGAGGCCGAGGAGGATGAATCACCTGAGGTCGGGGGTTCGGAACCAGTCTGACCAATATGGTGAAACCCCGTCTCTACCAAAAATACAAAATTAGCCGGGTGTGATGGCGAATGCCTGTAATCCCAGCTACTCGGGATGCTGAGGCAGGAGAATCGCTTGAACCTGGGAGGTGGAGGTTGAGGTGAGCCGAGGCCATTGCACTCCAGCCTGGGCAACAAGAGCGAAATTCCGTCTGGAAAAAAAAAAAAGAAGAAGAAGAAGAAGAAAGAAGAAGAAATTAAAGACGTAGAAAAATAAAAATGAGTCAAAAAAAAAAAAAGCGAGTTCTTTGCAGATATGATTAAAATAGAGCAACTAATAGGTTTGGGGACCATCTGGGTTCCATCAACGATTCTTGTGCCTTTTGTCTTTAAACTTTGGTGCTGCATTCATCAAAATCATACTAATGAAATTCGATGCGCCGGGTCATTCATTTAATTAAAATGAAACCCTAAATCTGTTGACTATTGGTATCCTCATGACACTGTTCTATAATGTGACAGAAAAGACGAAGGTGAAGAACTATGGTTTTGGCCGCTGTTACCCAGGAGGTAGCAGGTGGCAGGCCGTTTACACAAATTAACTCGTTTTTGCAGACGAAGTTACCCTAGGCTGCCCGCTCGGATGAGCCTGCGAATTCAGGCCCGACCCAGGCCCCTCCAGGTCAGGAAGGTACGAAGAGCCCGCTGGATTCACACAAGGCAGGGGCGCCTTCGCAGGTGCGAGTGGATTCTGGGTATCGCGAGCGTAGGCCGGGCGCAGCCCCTCTGGGCCTGCGGGACTGAACAGGCAGGTGCGTCCCAGCGGCCGGGCGGGCCGGGTCTCCCTCCTGCGGGCAGGCGCCTGGCTGCGGGACGCGGCGGGCGGAGCGGGGGAGCCGGGCGCAGCGCCCCCTGGGCCTGAAGACTGGCGGGCGGCGGGGGCGCGCGCGGGCCGGCGGGGGCGCGCCGCGTTGCGAGGCCTGCGCGCCAGGCTGCGGGAGCCATGCGGCGATCGAGGAGCTCTGCGGCCGCCAAGCTGCGCGGGCAGAAGCGGTCCGGGGCCTCCGGGGCCTCCGCGGCCTCCGGGGCCCCCGCGGCCGCTGCCTCGGCCCCCAGCGCCATCCGCACACGGCGCTCCGCGAGCCAGGCCGAGAGCAAGAGCCAGGCGGCGGCGAAGCCGCCGTCGGAGAAGCCGCGGCTGAGGCGCTCGTCGCCGCGGGCCCAGGAGGAGGGCCCGGGGGAGCCGCCGCCGCCGCCGGAGCTGGCGTTGCTCCCGCCACCGCCGCCGCCGACTCCCGCGACCCCGACGTCCTCGGCGTCCAACCTGGATCTGGGCGAGCAGCGGGAGCGCTGGGAGACGTTCCAGAAGCGGCAGAAGCTCACCTCCGAGGGCGCCGCCAAGCTCCTGCTGGACACCTTGTGAGTGCGGCGGGCCGGGACGCGCGGGAGCCGGTGCCACGCGGACCCCTCGGCAGGAGTCGGGCTCGCCGCCCGCGCGCAGGCCTTGGGCGCCTTTCAGCTCTGATCCTTCCACGTTACGGAGCCGACGCGGCTCCCCCGTTAGCACTGGGGTTGTTCGCTAATTCTAAGGGCGGCGGGGCGGTGCTTCTAGGGCTCTGTGGTCCGGGAATTGAAAGGGGGCTTCGTCCGGAGCTTGAGGGCGCGCGCGGCCGTCTTGGGACACAAAGGGTCTTTCCCGGCTACAAGCATCGTGCTCGGGGACGTTGTCTCTTGCTGGCGCGCAAAGGGTGTGGGGGCCTTTCCTAATGAAAAGAAGATATATCCCACGGCTTTCTCTTACCCGAATCCCGTTTTTTTTATGTTTGCACACGTGTTTTTGAGGGTAGGTGGAAGGGAAAGGTAGAATCGCTGAAGCAAGCATGAGTAGTTTTGAACTAACTGGGAAGCGAAATCCCGTCATTGTTCCAGGCACTGCCAGGGAGGGAGCAGGGGGCGGGGGTTATTGATCTGGGAGAGAAGCGCGCGCAAAGAGATGCTCCGGCGGCGGCGGCGGGGATGCCTGCGCAAGGAGGCTTTTATGTGCTCCGCCAGCTAATGCTCCCGGCCGCTCGTCGTCCTGGCTGCTCCACAGTCTTTTAGATGGCCCAGTGAGCATCCCGAGTGTCCGCAAGTTAGAAAAGAGCTGTTAACTGGGCTGTTAAAGGGCTGCCTTCTTTTCTCCAAATGTGATCTGGATTCCTGCTTCGGGGAAAAGTTGTGCTACGGAGAGATATTTTAACGGCCTGATAACGTATTTCAGTGTCAATTTTACGAATTAAAAAGAACAATCAAAACACTAGGGGGAAAGACCGACAAGAATAACCTAGCAGTTGCATAACCTGAGAATTACTTCTTTTCTTGAACATGTTCCTTTGAGCTGCTTGCAGAAGAAATTCTCTTAGTTAGGATGGGTCGTCCCCGACAGAAGATATATATTTGGTTTTCTGTGTGCTTCATACATATTTGGTTTTCTCTGTGCTTCACTTTTTGGTTTTTCATCTTGGACTGCACACTGAATTTTTAAAAAACGTTCATCCATCAAACATTTTTTGAGTACCTATGGGGTAACGGCTGCCTCTGGGCAGAAGGAATATGAAGATCCTTAGGAATGTAAAACTCATGGTGTCTTCAAGGCATACAGAAAAAGAAAAAAAAAAGGAATGTAAAACTCAAATTTGAGGTAAATTTTGACTTTAAGACAAACTGATAAATGGTCAAGAAAAAGATTTAAAATAGTGACATAAAAGAGATGTTTTTCTCCCACTAGATTGCCATGACTTTGTACTTATAAAGTCCACTAAATTATATTCAAAAAGTGTGTATAACTGTACCATTTTCATTACAATATTGTATAGAAAACAGTTTGGGAGAATATATAGCAAATAATTACCTGTAGATCCCTCTGGGTGTAAAGATTACAGGAGGCTTTCACTTTGAGCACTCTCAGATACTGTAAAGTTTGGATTTTTTACAATAAGCATTATGTATGCCCCCAAAATTAAAATACATAAACTTGTAAAGAAACATGAAAAAATGATCAGTCTTAATCATGCAAATTAAAACTGCAGTGAGCTATTTTTCCTATGATTATTGCCGGAGACTGTACTGTGAAATGTTTTCTCATTTGTGTATCGGGTAAGAGTGTTCAGTCCTTTTGGAAAGCAATTTTATGACATTTATCAGATCTTAATGTTCATTTCTGAGTTTGGCTTATATATGAGCTTTAAAAGGATTAAAATGGTATATAGGCCAGGTGAGGTGGCTCACGCCTGTAATCCCAGCACCTTGGGAGGCCAAGGCGGGCGGATCACCTGAGGTGGGGAGTTTGAGACCAGCCTGACCAAATGGAGAAACCCTGTCTCTACTAAAAATACAAAATTAGCCAGGTGTGGTGGAGCATGCCTGTAATCCCAGCTACTCAGGAGGCTGAGGCAGGAGAATTGTTTGAATACTGGAGGCAGAGGTTGCAGTGAGCAGAGATTGTGCCACTGTACTCCAGCCTGGGCAACAAGAATGAAACTCTGTCTCAAAAAAAAAAAATTGTATGTAATGTGTATTACAACTATATAAAACGCCTGTGTATGAAGAATAGTGGAAAGAAATAGAGTAAAAATATGAGCCTTTATTAACTTTCTCAAAAGGCTCTTCGGAACCTCTGGACTTGATTGAGTACCCAGTCTTAATTTTCATAGCAGCCTGTACCTCCTTTATCACAATCATAATTAATTATTATTTGAGTAATTTGTTAATGTCGGTAAGGGCAGCAATCGTGTCTGCTGTGTCTTGTTTACTGTTCTCTCCTTCGTGCCCAGCTCATAAAAATTTTTAGTATTTGAGGCTGGGAGTGGTGGCTCATGCCTATAATTCCAGCACTTTGGGAGTCCAAGGTGGGTGGATCACGAGGTCAGGAGTTCAAGACCAGCTTGGCCAAGATGGTGAAACCCTATCTCTACTAAATACAAAAATTAGCAGGGTGTGGTGGCAGGCATTTGTAATCCCAGCTACTTGGGAGGCTGAGGCAGAAGAATTGCTTGAACCCAGGCGGCAGAGGTTGCAGTGAGCCAAGATTGCACCACTGCACTCTAGCCTGGGCAATAGAGTGAGACTCCATCTCCAAAAAAAAAAAAAAAAAAATTGTATTTGACATATAAATAAAAATGTTTGGTAGTGGGTTAGGATCCCTCACATTTTCGAAATGTTTGGAATGTTCTATTTTGCAACTTAATACAATTTAAGAAATTGGAGAAAAGAGAGCTCATAGATAAAGAAGGTGCTGAAACCATTCTTGACTTAGAAAATTGACAGTATCTCCCTAAAAGCAGAAGTGCATTTGGTTGTCATGTAGAAAAGACTTTTGTCTAATCTTACGTCTTTCATTCAACAACGAAAAGAAAGAGAGCAGGAGGTAGCTATTCAGAAATTCTTATCTTTCTGATTTTTGTTTCATTTAGTGAATACCAGGGCCTGGTGAAGCACACAGGAGGCTGCCACTGTGGAGCAGTTCGTTTTGAAGTTTGGGCCTCAGCAGACTTGCATATATTTGACTGCAAGTGAGTATTTTTTTTTCCCCCTAAATTGACTTAAAAGAATTTCAGAGTTAAAATGCAGTATTTCAAAATAATCTGGGGAGTTGGGGTACAGAGGAAACATTGGCCATGGGCTGGTAACTGCTGAAGTCAGGTGATGGGGACAGAAAGGTTCATTGTTCTATTCTTTCTCCTTTTGTGTGGCTCACCACAGAGCTTCAACAGCATGGCCCAGGTGAGACAGAGCAGGGTCCTCAGGGCTTGTGACTTGTGGCAGCGTCACCCTCAGACTGACACTGCTGAGGAGCCGGGGGCGGTTAGCTGCAGGTGTGCCTGGCTGGGTACTGAATGGAAAGCCTTGGGCAGAATCTTCGTAGGAGTCTGGAGTTGGGGATAATTGGAGGGTGCTTTAGTGAAGGGTGTGTACACCTAGAGGCTCCCCAGGCCCTACACTCTCGCTCTGCTCTTTGGTTGAGGCAGATGGTGCTGCTGGCTGTGGAGGGCCTGATTTGTACCACCTTCCCCGGCATTATGATGGAGCAGGGACGACAGGCTCTGGCTTTGGGACCCAAAGTTGGCATGCAGCTAATTATTTAACAGCATCCAGTCCTTTTTGCCCCTAGGTACCGGAATTATATATGAATAATAAGCACATACGATGGAATTACTCAAATGGAGAACTGACCAGGCTACTAACAATAGAGTCCAGATTGGAAAAGAAGCACTGTGGAATAACTTGTGAGAGGATTCTATACTAAATTAGAACTTTTTCAAAGGTGGCCTGAAAAGAGGGGACTTCAGTTTAATTCCAGAGATGGTAATTCTGGGGACGTGTTTTACTTGGAGCTGGACTTTTTGTGACATGGTGATGAAGAAAGAGGGCAACCTAAACATCCTTGTCCATTTTTGATGTGGATGTCTCAGAGACATCAGGTTGTAGAAGTGTCTGAAATTTGTTTTCTAAGTGTCTCTGAAGTCCAGCGCTTCTCCTTCACTATAAAGAACTGGGGGGTGGGCAGTACAGACGTGTCTGTTGGTCCTGTGTTCTGAGCATTGCGGAGCCTCGACTGCTGACTTGGGACCCCCCTGGGCTCTGCTGTACCTGCAAACCAGAGGCCCTGGATATCCAGGCCTTTGCCCCAGCTCCTCAGCCCTGGATGGTACTGAAAAGAGCCTTATCTGTGGGGTCGGCTGGCTCTGAAAACATATCAGGCTGGGCTGCTCAGGCACAGAGGACGCAGGTGGCTGCTCACAATCTGGAATTTGCTCTCTTTCTGTAGCTGCAGCATTTGCAAGAAGAAGCAGAATAGACACTTCATTGTTCCAGCTTCTCGCTTCAAGCTCCTGAAGGTCAGTGCTTAAGAGCAGGGTCAAGGAGTGCAGAACCCATTGGTGAGATTTACAACACTCCCCAACGAACCCTCAGCATGCTCTCTGTAGCATGGGAGGGGCCTGGAGCTTAGCAGGGCCTCTCACGGGTTTGGTTTCAGATTGACATTTAAAAGGTGGGCTGGGCGCAGTGGCTCACGCCTGTAATCCCAGCACTTTGGGAGGCCAAGATGGGTGGATCATCTGAAGTCAGGAGTTGAGGACCAGCCTGGCCAACATGGTGAAACCCTATCTTTACTAAAAATACAAAAATTAGCTGAGCATGGTGGCGCATGCCTGTAATCCCAGCTACTTGGGAGGCCACGACAGGAGAATCACTTGAACCTGGGAGGCGGAGGTTGCAGTGAGCCAAGATCGCGCCATTGCACTCCAGCCTGGTTGATGAGCGAAACTCCATCTCAAAAAAAATGAAAATAAAAAATAAAAGGTTGTGTTATTTTTTACCTTTATTTTTTGGAGGCCTATTTGGTATTGTGGAAACATTTTCAAATTCAGAGAATCAAAAAACAATAAAATCACCTAAATTCTATCAACTAAAGGTAACCACTGTTAATATTTTGGTGTCTGTCCTTGTGTATTATTTTCTACTCTGAGAAAATACATCTGAGACTACATCCAAACCTATTGTCTTATGTTTATTAAATAGAATTTTACCATTCTTTTTGTTGATAATCTGCTTATCTCATTTCCCAATGAAAAGCTTATATACATATTTTTAACTTTAATTTTATTATTTTGGGGAATTTTTTGTACTTGGTACAAAATTTGAAAGGTAGAAGAAAATGTATATATACACAGTGAAAAGTCTTTCCCTACTGTCCCCATGCCCCAGTCTCCCTCTTCCCCACAGCCGATTTCCTAGTCTACTTATCCCATCACTGTCTCTGCATCATTGCACTTCTAGGTTGAGTCCAGTTTTTTTCTGATTATCAACAACACTGTGGTGAACCTCCTTGGTATAAAGTTTTGACAATTTAGAAATTTTTTCTTCAGGATCCATTCTCTTAGAAATAAGTTATCTGGCTATTCTGGGCACACTTCTATACCCTGCTCTACAAGGAGCAGTGAAAAAAAAAGAGAGAGAGAGAGAGAGCGCTTTAATTCCATCCAGATAATGCTGGATAGCTTGGGACCACCTGGCAGTCCTTTGCTGCTTTTCTGTGCTGCAGTGGCTATGGAGTGAGCAAGGCTCCTCAGGGAGCTAATTCTATAGGAAGCACAATTCTGGATGGTATGTTAGTGGCTGGGGAAGCGTAAAGAGGGTTAACAATGATAAGAAACCTCTACCCCCTCCCCTTCAGCTGTCTGATTTCTCTCCCTAAAGGTAGGCCATTGTTTCTTGGATCCCTCTTCAAAGATACACATGCATATAAAAGCACATACAGGCCAGGCAGGGTGGCTCATGCCTGTAGTCCTAGCACTTTGGAAGGCCAAGGCGGGCAGATCACTTGAGCCCAGGAGTTCAACACCAGCCTGGGCAACACAGTGAGACCCCCATGTCTACAGAAAATAAAAAAATCAGCTAGTCGTGGTGTTGCATGCCTATAGTCCCAGCTACTCGGGAGGCTGAGGTGGGAGAATCACTTGAATCTGGGAGGTCAAGGCTGCAGTAAGCCGTGATCATACCACTGCACTTCAGCCTGGGTAACAGTGAGACCTTGTCTCAAAAAACAAAACAAAACAAAACAAAAACAAAAAACAACACACATACCAGTATATAGCCTTAAAAAAAAAAAAAAGAAAAAGGAAATGGTAGTATACCACATACATTGTTTTATACCTTGCTTAACTTTTTTTTTGAGACAGTCTCACTCTGTCGCCTAGGCTGGAGTGCAGTGGTGTGATCTCGGCTCACTGTAACCTCCGCCTCCCAGGCTCAAGTGATTCTTCTGCCTCAGCCTCCTGAGTAGCGGGGACTGCAGGTGCCCGCCACCACATCTGGCTAATTTTTATATTTTTAGTAGAGTCGAGTTTTCGCCATGTTGGCCAGGCTGGTCTTGAACTCCTGACCTCAAGTGATCTGCCCACCTTGGCCTCCCAAAGTGCTGGGATTACAGGCATGAGCCACTGTGCCTGGCCTATACCTTGCTTAACTTTGTAACCTTGGCAATTGTTCCATGTTAGTATTTGTAGCGCTGTCTCATTCTTCTCAAAAGTCGGAGAATATTCCATTTTATGAGTGTCCATAATGCCTAACGGGTCCTCTATTGATGGACATTTTCAATTTTTTCAATCTTTAGCCTTTATAAACGGTGCTATAGTATCTATATACCTATGTCATTGAGACATTTGTAATATATTTGTAAGATAAATTTCAAGAAATGGAATTATGTGCTAAAGCGTATGTACGCTTTAAAATTTTGGTAGATATTGGTGAATTGTACCAATTCCTATTCCTGTGACTGATGTATGAGAGCACATATTTCTCTACATACTTGTCAATACCATGTTAACAGCTTTGATTTTGCCCACCTGACAGTGAAATACATCTCACTGAAGTTCATTTGGGTGAGCATTTCATAGGCTAAAGAGTGATTTATTTTTCTTTCTATCTGAACTGGCCATTCATGTCCTTTCTCCAGTCTCCCATTTGTATTATCCATTAAGGAAATTAGCCTATCTATGATGTCTGGCAAATATTTTTTTCCTGGTTTGTCCTTTGTGGATAAATTAAGCACAGCCATCTGTTTTCTTAAGACCTTGAGTCGTTCTGTTTGGGGACATGGAGAGCCAGACCCTTGGGTGAACTGTTTCTCCACGTAGGCCCTAGGAAGCAAGCTCTCTCCCTCCCTGATGTGATGTATGAGGGAAGGCTCAAGGCTCAATTCTGTGTGCAGCTGACCTAAGGGAAGCTGTAAGCTGTCACGCTCCAGACTGACATGACTCTGTATAGTGTAGATGGGTCTCTGTCCTCAAGAAGGTCCCAGTCTCTTACAGGAGATAGGAAGTGGCCTCTTAATACAAAGAGCCCTACAAAAGACCTCCCCCCCATTAAATTTTTTTCAATATATATTTTTTAATGGTGCAGTCTCAGCTCACCGCAGCCTCCACCTCCCCAGGCTCGACTGATGCTCCTACCTCAGCCACCCAAGTAGCTGGGACTACAGGTGTGCGCCACTGCACCTGGCTAATTTCTGGAGTTTTTTTTGTAGAAACAGGGTTTTGCCATGTTGCCCAGGTTGGTCTTGAACTTCTGGGCTCAAGCAATCCGCCTGCCTCGGTCTCTCAAAGTGTTGGGATTACAGGCATGAGCCATCATGCCTGGCCAAAGATGTATTTTTTAAGTGACAAAAAAAATCTCTTTGTGGCCAGGCATGGTGGCTCACACCTGTAATCCCAGCACTTTGGGAGGCCGAGGCAGATGAATCACGAGGTCAGGAGTTCGAGACCAGGCTGGCCAACATGGTGAAACCCTGTCTGTACTAAAAATACAAAAAAATGGCCGGGCACGGTGGCTCACGCCTGTAATCCCAGCACTTTGGGAGGCCGAGGCGGGCGGATCACAAGGTCAGGAGATCGAGACCACGGTGAAACCCCGTCTCTACTAAAAATACAAAAAATTAGCCGGGCGCGGTTGTGGGCGCCTGTAGTCCCAGCTACTCGGGAGGCTGAGGCAGGAGAATGGCGTGAACCCGGGAGGCGGAGCTTGCAGTGAGCCGAGATCGCGCCACTGCACTCCAGCCTGGGCGACAGAGCGAGACTCCGTCTCAAAAAAAAAAAAAAAAAAAAAATTAGCCGGGCTTGGGGGCACGCGCTTGTAATTCCAGCTACTTGGGAGGCTGAGGCAGGAAAATCTCTTGAACCTGGGCAGGCGGAGGTTGCAGTGAGCCAAGATCATGCCACTGCACTCCAGCCTGAGAGACTCTGTCTCGAAAAATAAATAAATAAATAAACAAACAAACAAAGCTCTTTGTAAAAAAGAACACCTGTTTGTCTGTTTTCACCTAGGGAGCTGAGCACATAACGACTTACACATTCAATACTCACAAAGCCCAGCACACCTTCTGTAAGAGATGTGGCGTTCAGAGCTTCTATACTCCACGCTCAAACCCTGGAGGCTTCGGTGAGTAATGGGGATGGACTGCAAGCTCAGGGGGACACAGAGAGGCCCGTGGTGCTCTCACTTAAAGTCTTGGTTGGACAGGGGGACACTGACTAGACCCTGTCACATGCGTATCTTAGAGGAACAGGGCTCCTCAGCAGAGCGCTTTCCACGTGATAGAATGTGAGTTGGGCTCTGGTGAAACTTGTCTGAATCCCATATCTGAATGTGGTGAAGTTGGACTCAGAGCCCATCCAGGTTGTGATTCTCATTCACTGGTGCTGCCAGAGCTGGTGTTGCTGGGGATCGTGTTGAAGGGTAGGGGGTAGAGGGGTGGGGAGATGGGCTTGTGGGGCCAGGGGAGGCAGGTTTAATAATGACAGGGGTTAAGGGAGTGAAGGAGGCAAGATTGGGGAGCATTGATAATGCCATTTGAAAGCTTTTTGGTTGTTCAAAAATTAGGCAGGACTGGCTGGCTGCGGTGGCTCACACCTGTATCCCAGCACTTTGGGAGGCCAAAGTGGGAGGATTTCTTGAGCTCAGGAATTTGAGACCAGCCTGGGAAACATAGCAAGACCCTATCTCTGTTCTTTCTAAAAAATAAACAAGCAGGGGACCCTCCAAGCCCCGCTTCAGGGCCTACTTGGGTCTGACAGTTGTTGAGAATCATACCAATTGTAGTGTGAATTGAAGGGGAAAGCAGAGGTGGAAGATGTTCCTGAGGACTCTTGTTCTCTGTGTCAGTGCAGCCTCCAGAGCTGCGAGAGCAGCTGTGACTGTCAGTGTCTTTTGCTTTATGTCAGTGTCTTTTGCAGAGGGGTGCATGGTGTCATCCTTACCGCACCCCCATTGCTTCAGGGGCTCTGTTCCTCATCTGTCACATGGAGACTCATTCCTGTCTACCTCGCAGAACAGGAAAGAGTTTTGAAAAGTATGAAATCTTGTACAAATGGGAAGACATTTAATTCTTAGAAAGTTATCTATCTAAGGCCAGGCATGGTGAGACCAGCCTGACCAACATGGAGAAACCCTGTCTCTACTAAAAATACAAAATTAGCCAGGCTTTGGTAGTGCACACCTGTAATCCCAGCTACTTGGGAGACTGAGGCAGGAGAATCACTTGAACCCGGGAGGCAGAGGTTGCCAAGAGCCAAGATCACACCATTGTACTCCAGCCTGGGCAACAAGAGCTAAACTCTGTCTCATAAAAAAGGAAAGAAAGTTATCTATCTAAACACAGGAAAGGCCTATGAATTCTTTAGGCCGCCAGTCAGAGATTGCTCTGGGCTGTGCCTTTCTGCATGTTGTACTGTCAGCTTGGTATTGAATGATGTCTAGCCTTGGCCATCCCTGGTTCAGGGAGTGTGATTCCCATCTGGCAGCTGAGGAAAGTGAGCCAGAGGGCTGAAGCGGTAGGCCAGAGCCAGTGCTTTCCGAGCCAGCTGGCAGCCTGTGGGTCTCATCGCTGAAGCCATAAGCTGTGGCATATCCTTTGGAATCCCTAATGTGTAGCATGATGATGCCTGCAGGTGGGAGCTTATCCAGGAGCCAGTACACCATCTGGTCTCACTCATACTGAGGATCCCTCTTTGTCTGTGCCACTTTCTCCTAGGAATCGCCCCCCACTGCCTGGATGAGGGCACTGTGCGGAGTATGGTCACTGAGGAATTCAATGGCAGTGATTGGGAGAAGGCCATGAAAGAGCACAAGACCCTCAAGAACATGTCTAAAGAGTGAGCTTCTGCCTCTCCTGCCCTGAAAAGGAGGAGTGATTGGGGCCAGCAACTTTGCTTTCCTTGCCGTGCCTCGGTGGTGCTCCTGAATGTGGCTGACCTGGGCTGCTGGTTCCGTTGACTAGGGCCATCTTGATCTCTGCAGTTTGCTCCAGCTACCAGTTTCTTTAGGCAGCTCTTTGTCCTCCCTCTGCCCAGATTTTGATGTAGTCTAGTTGACATCCTTCTCTTCCCAACTTTTGTGTGATCTTTTAGGAAAAAAAAATAAATATTTTTAACATTAAAGCAGTTACTTTGGTTTATCATTTCTTTTGTACTGTGATTTGCTTCTGAGGCCAGTCAATTAATAGCAGATATGTACTCAGCACTATCAAGATGTTTGCAACCAGGCATTGTGGCTTAAGCCTGTAGTTCCAGCTAGTCTGGAGGGTTGATCGAGCCCAGGAGGTTGAGGCTGCAGTGAGCTGTGTTCACGCCACTGCACTCCAGCCTGGGTGACAGAATGAGACTGTCTCCAAAAAAAAAAAAAAAAGTTTGTAGCCAAATTGGAAAGAAGACATAAACAATTATTAAAAATGGAAGATTGTGGCCGGGCATGGTGGCTCACACCTGTAATCCCAGCACTTTGGGAGGCTGAGGCGGGTGGATTACTTGAGGTCAGGAATTCGAGACCAGCCTGGCCAACATGTTGAGACCCTGTCTCTACTAAAAGTACAAAAATTAGCTGGGCATGGTGGTGTGTGCCTGTAGTACCCAGCTACTTGTGAGGCTGAGGCAGGAAAATCACTTGAACCTGAGAGGCAGAGGTTGCAGTGAGTGGAGATTGCGCCACTGCACTCCAGCCTGGGTGATGGAGCGAGACTCCATCTCAAAAAAGAAAAAAGAAAAAAAAAAAAAAAAAGGCTGGGCACCATGGCTCACACCTGTCATCCCAGCACTTTGGGAGGCCGAGGCAGGTGGATCACCTGAGGGCAGGTATTTGAGACCAGGCTGGCCAACATGGTGAAACCCCATTTCTACTAAAAATACAGATTAGCCTGGTGTGGTGGTGGGCGCTTGTAATCCCAGCTACTCAGGAGGCTGAGGCAGGATAATTTCTTGAACCCAGGAGGCAGAGGTTGTAGTGAGCCAAGATTGCGCCACTGCACTCCAGCCTGGGTGACAGTATAAGACTGTCTCAAAAAAAAAAAAAAAAATTGTGAATGGTTACAATCCATGTGAGCTGTAAAGATAATAAGAGCTCTAAGAGTTCAAAGGAGAGAATTCAGGGAAGCCTTGAGGAGAGAATGATTTGAGTCTATTTTTAAAAAGTTAAATCAGCTTCTAATTTCTTTTTCAGTTGTAAAATACACATAAAATTTACCATAAACTTAATTTATTTAGAGACAGTCTCCCTCTTGAGTTATTTTGAGACTGTCTTGCTCTGTCACCTAGGCTGGAGTGCAGTACATGAACATGGCTCACTATAGCCTTGACTTAGACTTAGATCTCCCCACTCTTAGCTTCTGGAGTAGCTGGGACTACAGGTGTGTGCCACTACATCCGGCTAATATTTTTTGTAGAGACAAGGTCACTCCATGTTGCCCAGGCTGGTCTCAAACTCCTGGGCTCAAGCAGTCCTCCTGCCTCGGCCTCCCAAAGTGTTGTGATTACAGGCATGAGCCACTGTACTTGGTCTTAACCATTTTTAAGTGTACAATTCAGCAGTGTTAAGTACATTCTCATTGTTGTGCAGCCAACACTGCCATCCATCTCCAGAACTCTTCACCTTGCAAAACTGAAACTCTGTACCCATGAAACAACAACTTTGATCCTGTTTTTAAAGGAAGCAAGATTTTGGCTGGGCACGATATCTCATGCCTGTAATCCCTGCACTTTGGGAGGCCAAGGCAGGTGGATGGCCTGAGATCGGGAGTTCAAGACCAGCCTGGCCAATGTCGTGAAACCCTGTCTCTACTAAAAATACAAGAATTAGCTGGGCGTGGTGGCAGGCACCTGTAATCCCAGCTACTCGGGAGGATGAGGCAGAATTGCTTGAACCCAGGAGGCGGAGGTTGCAGTGAGCTGTTTGCGCCATTGCACTCCAGCCTGGGCAACAAGAGCAAAACTCCGTCTCAATCAATCAATCAATCAATCAATCAATAAAGGAAGCAATATTTAAGGAGACAGGAGAAGTAACTGTGAACAGAGGTACGCACACATGCGAAAGCCAGGCTGAAGCTGCATGTGGTGGTGCACACTTGTAGTTGCAGCTACTCAGGAAGCTGGGGACCTCATGGGCCCAGGAGTTTTGAGACTGCAGTGAGCTTGATGGTGTAATGCATTCCACCCTGGGAGACACAGCAAGACCTCATCTCAAAAAAAAAAAAAATGCCGGGCGTGGTGGCTCACGCCTGTAATCCCAGCACTTTGGGAGGCCGAGGCGGGCGGATCACAAGGTCAGGAGATCGAGACCACGGTGAAACCCCGTTTCTACTAAAAATACAAAAAATTAGCCGGGCGCGGTGGCGGGCGCCTGTAGTCCCAGCTACTCAGGAGGCTGAGGCAGGAGAATGGCGTGAACCCGGGAGGCGGAGCTTGCAGTGAGCCGAGATTGCGCCACTGCACTCCAGCCTGGGCGACAGAGCGAGACTCTGTCTCAAAAAAAAAAAAAAAAAAAAAAAAGGCTGAATTGGAGGCTTTTAATGGGAAGAAGTAATGAAGAGATCAGAAAGGTATGTTGAGGATAGACTGGACGGTCTTGGATATTAGGCTCAGGAATTTGGCCTTTATTTTGTAGGCATTGGGAAGCTGTGACCACCTCTGAACAGGATGAATAAAGCCTGGCCTGATACCGTCTTCTGATTGGTTGCCATCTCCCTCTTTTCTTAACTTCACATTGCCCCATATTACTATCATATTAACTTTCCTCAAATATTCCTGCCATTACCAAATACTGAGTACAAATAATGGCAAATGCTTAATAAATATTTGCTCTTTGCTTTAGGCAAATTAATCATGAAATGATTTGTGAGGTAGACTAGACAAGGAAAAAGAACAAGGAGAAGAAATAAAGATCTCAGAACAAAGGTCTCTGAGGAAAAAAAAAACATTAAAAAAAAAAAAAAAAGCCAAGTGTGGTGGCTCACACCTGTAATCCCAGCACTCTGGGAGGCCAAGACGGGTGGATCACCTGAGGACAGGAGTTCAAGACCAGCCTGGCCAATATGGTGAAACCCCATCTCTACTGAAAATACAAAAATTAGCTGGGCGTAGTGGCGTGCGCCTGTAATCCCAGCTACTCGGGACGCTGAGGCAGGAGAATGGCTTGAGCCCAGGAGGCAGAGGTTGCAGTAAGCTGAGATGACACCACTGACTCCAGCCTGGAAGACAGAGTGAGATTCTGTCTCAAAAACAAACCAACCAACAAGAAAGAAATATAGACAGCCAGGCCAGGCATGGTGACTCACACCTGTAATACAGCACTATGGGAGGCTGAGGCAGGAGGATTGCTTGAGCCCAGGAGTTCAAGACCAGCCTGGGCAATATAGTGAGACCCCCTATCTCTACAGGAAACAATAAAATACAATAAAAATGGCAGTTTCTCGGTTTGCTGTGCTGGGGTTCTGTGTGGTAACTGCCTCTTCAGAATCACTGATGGCCAGGTTCACTCCTCAAGACTGGAAGGAACACCCACAAGGATGGGATTTTCGAGGTCAGAACTCCAGGTATTTTTAATTTTTAAAAAAATTTTAGGCCGGGCGCGGTGGCTCAAGCCTGTAATCCCAGCACTTTGGGAGGCCGAGACGGGTGGATCACGACGTCAGGAGATCGAGACCATCCTGGCTAACACGGTGAAACCCCGTCTCTACTAAAAAATACAAAAAACTAGCCGGGCGAGGTGGCGGGCGCCTGTAGTCCCAGCTACTTGGGAGGCTGAGGCAGGAGAATGGCGTGAACCCGGGAGGCAGAGCTTGCAGTGAGCTGAGATCCGGCCACTGCACTGCAGCCTGGGTGACAGAGCGAGACTCCGTCTCAAAAAAAAAAAAAAAAAAAAAAAAAAAAAAAAAATTTTAAAATTATACAGGGGCCAAGCACGGTGGCTCATACCTGTAATCCCAGTACTTTGGGAGAACATGGCAAAACCCTGTCTCTACTAAAAATACAAAAAATCAGGCCGGGCACGGTAGCTCACGCCTGCAATCCCAGCACTTTGGGAGGCCAAGGCAGGTGGATCACCTGAGGTCAGGAGTCTGAGACTAGCCTGGCCAACATGGCGAAACCCCATCTCTACTAAAAATACAAAAATTAGCCAGGCATGGTGGCAGGCACCTTTAATCCCAGCTACTAAGGAGGCTGAGGCAAGAGAATTGCTTGAACCTGGGAGGCGGTGGTTGTAGTCAGTCAAGATTGTGTGCCATTGCAATCCAGCCTGGGTGACAACGAGACTCTGTCTCAAAAATAAATAAATAAATAAATAAATAAATAAATAAATAAATAAATAAATTAGCTGGGTGTGTTGTGCTCACCTGTAGTCCTAATTACTCAGGAGGCTGAGGTGGGAAGATCACCTGAGCCCAGGAAGTTGAGGCTGCAGTGAGCTGTGATCACACCATTGCACTACAGCCTGGGTGACAGAGCGAGACTCCGTCTTAAAAAAAAACAACTTTTTTTTTTAGAGATATGTGATCACAGCTCACTGTAACCTTGAACTCCTTACTTCAAGCAATCCTACCACAGCCTACAGGCGTGTGCCACCACACCTGGCAAATTTTTAAAAATTTTTGTAGAGATGGGGTCATGCTATGTTGCCCAGGCTGGTCTCAAACTCCTGGCCTCAAGTGAGCCTCCTGCCTCAGCCTCCCTAAGTGCTGGGGTTATAGGTGGGAGCCACAGAACCTGGTTGCATTTTTTTATTTAATCACATCTTGATCTTTTCATATCAATAAACATATCCTCATTATTAACTGTTGTGTAGAATAGCATACTGTGGGTATAGTTTATTTAGCTATTCTTTTTTTCATGGAAATTATGATTGTTTCCAGTTTTTTGCTACTACCAAGAGTGTTAACAGTGAACATTCTTGTACCTCTTTATACATACATATGTGTATTATTTGAGAATAGAGAAGTGGGATTGCTGAGCTGAAAGATATGCATTTGTTTTTTTTTTTTTGAGATGGAGTTTCGCTCTTGTTGCCCAGACTGGAGTGCAATGGCATGACTTGGCTCACTGAAACCTCTGCCTTCCTAGTTCAAGGGATTCTCCAGCCTCAGCCTCCCAAGTAGCTGGGGTTACAGGCACCGGCCACCATGCCCAGCTAATTTGTTTTGTATTTTTTGTAGAGATGGGGTTTCACTATGTTGGCCAGGCTGGTCTCCAACTCCTGAACTCATGATCCACCCACCTCGGCCTCTCAAAGTGCTGAGATTACAGGCATGAGCCACCACACCTGGCCGAGTTTTAATTTTTGATGGAGTCAAATTTATTAGTCTTTTTTTTTTTTGTCTTAATGGCTCTCTGACTTGGGTTTTCTGTTTTTGTGTGTGATTTCTTTCTTTCTTTCTTTCTTTTTTTTTTTTTTGAGATGGAGTCTGGCTCTGTTGCCTAGGCTGGAGTGCAATGGCATGATCTCGGCTCATTGCAACCTCCACCTCCTGGGTTCAAGCGATTCTCCTGCCTCAGCCTCAGCCTCCTGAGTAGCTGGGATTACAGGTGCGTGCCACCATGCCCAGCTAATTTTTGTATTTTTAGTAGAAACGGGGTTTCAACATGTTGGTCAGGCTGGTCTCAAACTCCTGACCTTGTGATCCACCTGCCTCAGCCTCCCGAAGTGCCAGGATTACAGGCGTGAGCCACCGCATCTGGCTGTAATTTATTTCTTGTTTGAGAATATCTTTCTGGGACTAGGTGTGGTGGCTCACACCTGTAATTCCAAAACTTTGGGAGACCAAATGAGGAAGACCACTTGAGGCCAGGAGTTTGAGACCAAACTGGACAACACAGGGAGACCTCATATTTGCAAAAAATTTTTAAAAATTAGCTTAGCAGGGACGGGCGCGGGTGGTGGCACATGCCTGTAGTCCCAGCTACTTGGGAGCCTGAAGCAGAGGGTTCCTTGAGCCCAGGAATTTGGGCTGCAGTGAGCTGTGATCACACCACTGCATTCCAAGCCTGGGTGACAGAACAAGACCCTGTCTGAAATAAATAAATAAATAAATAAATAAATATATAAATGGATTTATCAGTGGCCAATAAACAGTAAACTTTTGTAAACATTCTATCACATAAGTGAATGTTTGCTTTATTCAAACGTTCGATGTTATTATTTTTTGCCAACTTGATTTTTCAAAATTCTGAAAAAATACTGAGGCCTCCTACTATTATTGTGGTGTTTTGTTTATTTTTGTTTTTTAATAAAGGTCTTGTATGTCTGGGAGGTTTTGTTTTATGTATCTGGCTACTGTGATGTTGGGTGCCTATCATCTCACGGAGTGAACCTGTTAACATACCCATCTTCATCCAGTTTAGTGCTTCTTGGTGTCATATTGGGCTTGGCCTGGATTTCTGGTGTTGCTCTTCCTTCTTTTTGTTCTCCTGCTATATGGTATATGGTTGATCCTTTTATTTTTAGCCTTTGTTACTTTTAGATGTACCTAGATTTTATTTTCTAACACATTGATTTGACAGTCTGTTTTGGTCGGGAAATTCAACCTATTCATATTTTTTGAAGTAGCTCTGATTTTATTCTTTTTGTATTACTTCTATTATATTTATTACATTTTATACTATTTTCCTTTTTTCTTACTTTTGCAGTCTTTTAAGTTTCTCTTCGTTTCCTGCTTTCCTCTTTGTTAATTGAGATCCCATGCTTTTCAGTTTCAGTCCTGGAACTGTATACCTTTCAGTTCCTCACAATCCAGACTGCAGCCCATCACTTGTCTGTTTGTCGCCCTGCACCATGCGGCTTTACCCCTAGCCCAGCCCAGCCTCCCCTTGACCCCAGAGGACACCATTTTTTTTTTTTTTTTTTTTTTTTTTTAACGAAGTGTCGCTCTGTTGCCAGGCTGGAGTGCAGTGGCGCAATCTTGGCTTACTGCAACCTCCATCTCCTGGGTTCAAGTGATTCTCCTGCCTCAGCCTCCCGAGTAGCTGGGACTACAGGTGTGCACCACCACGCCCAGCTAATTTTTTGTATGTTTAGTAGACAGGGGGGTTTCACCATGTTGACCAGGATGGTCTTGATCTCTTGACCTCATGATCCGCCCGCCTTGGCCTCCCAAAGTGCTGAGATTACAGGCATGAGCCACTGCACCTGGCCTGGTTTCTTTTTTTTTTTTGAAACAGAGTCTCATTCTGTAGCCCAGACTGGAGTGCAATGGCACAATCTCGGCTCACTGCAACTTCTGCCTCCTGGGTTCAAGTGATTCTCCTGCCTCAGCCTCCCGAGTAGCTGGGATTACAGGCATGTGCCACCACACCCAGCTGATTTTTGTATTTTTAGTAGAGACTCCTGACCTCAAGTGATCTGCCTGCCTCGGCCTCCCAAAGTGCTAGGATTACAGGTGTGAGCCATGGTGATGGCCCCCAGAGGAGACCTTTTGAATACTTTAATCTCCCCCTTCTCACTGGGAACTTAGGAATTTCATAGCATATTTGTGCTTCTGTTTTAAAAATCAAAGCTGCCTAGGATTTGGCGGGCTCTTTTAGTGTACTCAGTCTTCTTGAGATTATGGAAGTTCTCCTGTATTACCCTCCTGCTTTTGCTCCTTCTGAAACTTCCATTATTCATGGAAATCATTCATCCATTAAGGCTCTCCTTAATGTGTTTTCAAATCTCTTTCCCACCCTTATTTCTATTTCTTGGCTTTTTAACCTCTTTGTTCTGCAATCTATCTTCTGCTTGATGTTCCACATTACTAATTTGGTCACCATGGAGAAGCATGCTTTTTCGTCTGGGTCAGTACCCAGGCTTTCCCTACTATTTCTGATAAAGTCTCTTCCATTTAATTGCTACGTCAGTGAGATCTGCCCTATTCCCCTCCGTCTGAGCCTCCTCAGGTCAGGGTTCCCCTTTTCTGTTGTGTCTGGTTGCTCTCGGTTTTTGTGTTTCCTTAATGAGTCAGGGCTGCTGAGTAGTGGCCAAGTGGGGAGTGGTTTCTGCTCTCTGGACCGAGGTGAGAACTGGCAAACAGTCAGCCCTTGCTGAGGATGTGGGTGGGGGATGGTTTGCAGGTCTCTCTGACAAGGGGTGACCCTCTCCTGATTTCAGCACACACACCCCGGCCTGGCTGCTCTCCAGGCCTCTGAGCAAGTGGATGCTGCCCCTCCCAGAGGATTCTTAGTTCACTGAGATCCTTTCTATGTGGGCAGTTGGAGGAAAGAATTCTCTCTTCTCTTCCTTTCTTTTTCTTTTTTTCTTTTTCTTTCTTTCTTTTTTTTTTTTTTTTTTTTGGTGTTCCTTCAAGGAACCATGAGATTCTGATTTTTGCTCCAGGCTTCGGCGCTACTGCTGCCTAGTTCTGCAAGTTGTTAACCAAACAAGGGCATCCAGTTAAGTGGATGCTTAAGTCTCTGCTCCTCTGCAAGGCTGTTGGTGGCTGTCCCTGGGGAGGGAATGTGTTGCCTGCAGGAAAGACTACCTTTTGATAATTTGCACAAGGACACTCTTTTCTTGCTAGGACAAGTGTCCCCAGGGCTGCATTGCATCTGGAGGGTACTTTCCTCACCAAGGCACTGGTAGTGGCTGCCCTAACTGGCTTCCAGGGGCTTCCTTCCCTCCTGTGCTGCGGTCCCTTGGCTCTCTGCTGGTACCAAGGAGAGCCTAGTTCTGGTCTGTCCTCTTTCCTGAACCCAGAGTAGAACTTGCAGTCTCAGATGCAGCAACCCTCTTTTTTTATTTTTTAAATTAAATTAAATTTATTTATTTATTTATTTTGAGACGGAGTATCCCTCTGTCGCCAAGGCTGGAGTGCAGTGGTGTGATCTTGACTCACTGCAACCTCTACCTCTCAGGTTCAAGCAATTTTGCCTCAGCCTCCCAAGTAGCTGGGATTATAGGTGTGAGCCACCGTGCCGGCCTATTTTTACTTAATTATTTCAAAAAAGTGGAATGTACAGTAAAACAAAACAGGCAGGAAGGCTGGGCACAGTGGCTCACGCCTGCAATCCCAGCATTTTGGGAGGCCGAGGCATGCGGATCATGAAGTCAGGAGATTGAGACCATCCTGGCTAACATGGTGAAACCCCATCTCTACTAAAAATACAAAAATTTAGCCGGGTGTGGTGGCAGGAGCCTGTAGTCCCAGCTACTCAGGCAGCTGAAGCAGGAGAATGGCGTGAACCCAGGAGGCGGAGCTTGCAGTGTGCCACTGCACTCCAGCCTAGGCGACAGAGCGAGACTCTATTTCAAAAAACAAAATAAACAAACAAACAAACAAAAAAGGCAGGAAATAAGTTTCAAATCTCACCATCCAGAAGCAATATTAATAATTTTGTTCGGCCGGGTGTGGTGGCTCAAGCCTGTAATCCCAGCACTTTGGGAGGCCGAGATGGGCGGATCACGAGGTCAGGAGATCGAGACCATCCTGGCTAACACGGTGAAACCCCGTCTCTACTAAAAAAAATACAAAAAACTAGCCGGGCGTGGTGGCAGGCACCTGTAGTCCCAGCTACTCAGGAGGCTGAGGCAGGAGAATGGCGTAAACCAGGGAGGCGGAGCTTGCAGTGAGCTGAGATCCGGCCACTGCACTCCAGCCCGGGCGACAGAGCGAGACTCCGTCTCCAAAAAAAAAAAAAATAATAATAATAATAATTTTGTTCATCTTTCTAACCTCTAAGATTTATACATATAAATATACATATATATATATATATATATATTTTTTTTTTTTTTTTTTTTTTTTTTGAGACAGGGTCTCATTCTGTGGCCTAGGCTGGAGTGCAGTGGTATGATCATGGCTCACTGCAGCCTCAACCTCCTGGGCACAAGTGATCTTCCCTCTTCAGCCTCCTGAGTAGCTGGGACTATACATACCCACCACCAAGCCTGGGTAATTTTTAAATTTTTTGTAAAGATCGTGTCTTACTATGTTGCCCAGGCTGGTTTCAAACTCCTGAGCTCAAGTAATCCCCCTGCATCAGCCTCCCGAAGTGCTGGGATTACAGGTGTGAGCCACTGCACCCGGCCTATACACACTTTTTTTTTTTTCCTTTGAGATGGACTCTCACTCTGTTGTCAGGCTGGAGTGCAGTGGTGCGATCTCAGCTCACTGCAATCTCTGCCTCCCAGGTTCAAGTGATTCGCCTGCCTCAGCCACCTGAGTAGCTGGGACTATAGGCGCTCGCCACCACGCCCGGCTAATTTTTGTGTTTTTAGTAGAGACGGAGTTTCACCATGTTGGCCAGGATGGTCTTGATCTCTTGACCTTGTGATCTGCCTGCCTCGGCCTCCCAAAGTGCTGGGATTACAGGCGTGAGCCACCGCGGCCAGGCCTATAAATGCACTTTTTAAAAACTTCACATGATATCAAAATTCTCCCATCCAAATGATCCATAAACAATAACAAAGTCCTCTACAATTATAAATGTTCATTGTTGAAAGATTACCTTGCCAGCTAGTATTTATCTTTTGGATATATATCTTTTGATATATATGTATTTATTTATTTGTATACTTGTGTATATATTTATTCAACAAAAATGGGATTGTGCTATTCCTAACCCTTTTAAAAATTTAATACGGTGTGAACGTTCTTCCTTGTTAGAAAACACAATTGCATCACTGGATTTTTCCAGTTTTGCTATTATAAATAATACAATGATGATCTTGTGTATATAATTATTGTTGTTTTTTTGGAGACAGAGTTTCGCTCTGTCACCCAGGCTGGAGTGCAGTGGTGCGATCTTGGCTCACTGCAGCCTCCGCCTTCTGGGTTCGAGCAATTCTTGTGCTTCTGAATAGCTGGGACCACAGGCCCGCGGCACCATGCCTGGCTAATTTTATATTTTTAGTAGACACGGGGTTTTGCCACGTTGCCAAGCTGGTCTCGAACTCCTGGCCTCAAGTGATCCACCCACCTCGGCCTCCCAAAGTGCTAGGATTACAGGTGTGAGCCACTGCGCCCAGCCTGTGCGTATATAATTTTGATTTTCTAAGTATTCCTTAGTTCATAGAGTATGCATATTTTAAAAGCTCTGAGCAGAGTTGCTGTTCAGAAAGGCTGGGTCAGTGTCTGTCTTCCTAGTAACAGGGCAGAAGTCAGCCTGTCCTACCACACTCTCCTACTGCACTCTAGCCAGTGTTAGTAACGTGCTTCTGGTCACACTTTCACATGAAGGCTATTAGGAGCTACTGACAAAGTTTAAGTAGACAAATCACATAACCACATTTGCATTTTTGATTCCAGCTTCAGGGCCTAATAGCTCTATTAGTCTTATATGGCCCCTAGGAGGCATTCAAGATAATGATGACACTAAGCAAAGTGGGGGCAAGTTGAGGTAGAGAGTCTGAACAAGCAGGTCTCTAACCTGCAGCTATGGAGAAGCAATTCAGTGTTTCCTGTGGCAGGTGGAGGGAATACTTACCCAGCAGAGCATGCGAGACTCTTCGATATGCACCTTCATGTATTATCTTGTTCAGTTCTCTGAGGTTGGGATCGTTGTTATCTCCCATTTTGCAGGTGGGAGAATTGAGGCAGAGAAAGGTTCAGCACCTTGCCTTTGGTTACACAGCTGATCATTCTGGCTTCAATCACAGGGCTACCAGCCTGTGCTCTTCACCACTGAGCTTCCCTGCCTCAGGCCACTTCCCCGGACCATTAGCTGGATTCTGAGAGTAGTTTCCAAGCCAGAGCTTTCAGAGTGCTTTTGTTTGTAGGACAATTTTAAGACAGTGGGTTCTTGAATCTTTTGTGTTTTTTTAAGTCTCAGATTTATCTTCCTATTTCCTACTTCTCCAAAAAGACTGAGAGCTGACATATTTGATTGTAAGCTCTTTGGGGCAGAGCCCTTGTAATCGTCTCTGTATAAAACAGTGCCCACCCCAGTGACTGGTACTTGGATGCTTCAGTCAACAGCTGTGCTGTTAAATAGGGCAAGTTTTTCCTAGACCCGCATTCTGATAAAAGAAAAATCAAATGAATTATGATTGAACCAATTCAACACACACTGTTGCATTTTATGTATGTGTTTTTGGTGACCTTACTTTGGAAACAATGTAAAAGTCACATCTGTGGAGTGTTTTTAGAGCACTTTTACATTCATTTATGATAATAGGGACCTGCCCAGACACTGGGCTAGGTGTTCCACATATACTGTGTCATTATGTAAATTGTGATTCACAAGAACTTGAGAAGCTAGCAGGGTAGCTATTATTATCCTTGGGGTGGTTTGTTTTTGGTTCTTTGGGTTTTTTCCCAGGGGAAGAAGCTGGAGTTTGGACAGCCCCTGGCCTACATGGGCTCCCTTTTGCAGAGGCTGCTCCAGCGGGGATCTCCTTGAGCTCAGGCAAATAAGCCAGTGCCAGGCCAGGTCCCCTGCACACCTTTGTCTATTTTCCCCTTTGTTCCTTGGATCTGAAAACCCTTCAAGGCTTCAGAGGAAGCTCAGTGAGTTGATTCTCATGTACCGGGAGAAGAGAATGTAGAGGCGGCGGAACCAGAGGAGCTGGCTGCGGTGGCAGGACATGGCTCTCTAGAAGAATCAAAGAGAATCAGTTATGAAACACTTGCACTGGAGCTGTTTCATTACTTTCAGATCTGGCCTCCTCACCTTAAATCCTTCCTCGCACTAATATGCTTCATGCTATAGCCTTATCTGTCTTCTTCCCGTAACCCACGAACCTCTCTGGATTGGCCCCCTATCATGGCCCCTGCTTTCATATGTCCTACTTACTCCCTGTGATTATAACACACAATGCTCACGGTAGCTACAACACTCACTATGGGATGCCAGAAAACTGGCAAAACAGTCCACATGCATCATCTCAATGTTAACAACCCTGTGAATCAAGTACTGTTATTACTGTTTTTTAAAAAAATAAATAGATGAGGAAACTCATCAGTCTCAAATAGCTAGTAGGTAGTAGAGCTGGCTGAGATTTTAACCCAGAGCCATCCGATTGACTCTACAGTCCACATTCTTTTTTTCTTTTTTTTTAGTTTTTTCTTTTTTTTTTTTTTGAGATGGAGTCTCGCCCTGTCGCCCAGTCTGGAGTGCGGTGGCGCAATCTTGGCTCACTACAAACTCTGTCTCCCGGGTTCACGCCATTCTCCTGCCTCAGCCTCCCGAGTATCTGGGACTATAGGCACTCGCCACCACACCCAGCTAATTTTTTGTATTTTTGGTAGAGACAGGGTTTCACTGCGTTAGCCAGGATGGTCTCCTGACCTTGTGATCTGCCCGCCTCGGCCTCCCAAAGTGCTGGGATTACAAGCCTGAGCCACCACGCCTGGCCGTTTACAGTCCACATTCTTAATCATGTTGCTACTACCTCAAATGTACAACACAGACAGGGATGTTTCATGGGAAGCAACCTAGTACGTGCTAGTACACTATGCCCAAATTCCTCTGAGTTAGGTCATTTCGGAGGTACAATCACTGTCAGAAGAAGAAAACAAGGAATGGCACACAGGCGTGAGTTGTCGTTCCCACCTTCTAGGGGAAATGTACATTATCTTGTTATTCAGACCTAGTATAGTTCGGTTTTTAAACAGACTAGATTACAGCAACTGACTTCACTAGATATACATAAAAGGATGTGCCTGTTTATCTCTGAGTACCATAATTAACTTGCCTCTCTAAGCTAATATCTTCACAAACTTTTATGTAAAGAACCCCTTTTATATTCATTGTCAGACGCTACATGACTTGCCAGGTGCAGTGGCTCACACCTGTAACCCCAGCACTTTGGGAGGCCAAAGTAGGCGGATCACCTGAGGTCAGGAGTTCGAGACCAGCCTGACCAAAGTGGAGAAACCCCGTCTCTATGGAAAATACAAAATTAGCCGGGTGTGGGAGCTCATGCCTGTAATCCCAGCTACTTGGGAGCCTGAGGCAGGAGAATCGCTTGAACCTGGGAGGCAGAGGTTGCAGTGAGCTGAGATCACACCATTGCACTCCAGCCTGGGCAACAAGAGTGAAACTCCATCTCAAAAAAAAAGAAAAAAAGAAAAGAAAAGAAAAAGAACCTACATGACTTTAAAGACATAAACACACCTGTGATAACCAAGCTTTAACTGATAAAGAGAATTGAGGCAGAACAATCACCATAGAATATTATTGAGTAAATATTATGCAGCATTATTTCAACAGGAAATCCAACTATGATTTTTTTTTTTTTTGAGATGGAGTCTCTATCGCCCAGGCTGGGGTGCAGTGGCACGATCTCAGCTCACTGCAACCTCCGCCTCCCGGGTTCAAGCAATTCTCCTGCCTCAGCCTCCTGGGTAGTTGGGATTACAGAATCCCACTGCCATACTCACCTAATTTTTGTATTTTTAGTAGAGATGGGGTTTCATCATGTTGGCCAGGCTGGTGTCGAACTTCTGACCTCAAGTGATCCACCCACCTCAGCCTCCTAAAGTGCTGGAATTACAGGTGTGAGCCACCGTACCCAGCCCAACTATAATTTTTTTTTTTTTCTCTTTTTTGAGATGGAGTCTCACTCTGTCGCCCAGGCTGGAGTGCAATGGTTCAATCTCGGTTTAGCGCAACCTCTGCCTCCTGGGTTCAAGTGATTCTCCTGCCTTAGCCCCCAAGTAGCTGGGATTACAGGCACCTGCCACCACGCCTGGCTAATTTTTGTTTTTTTAGTAGACACATGGTTTCACTATGTTGTTCAGGCTGGTCTTGAACTCCTGACCTCAAGTGATCCACCTGCCTTGGCCTCCCAAAGTGCTGGAATTACAGGAGTGAGCCACTTCGCCCGGCCCAATTACAATGTTTTCTTTTTCTTTCTTTCTTTCTTTTTTTTTTTTGTTGAGATGGAGTCTTGCTGTGTTGCCAGGCTGGAGTGCAGTGGCCCCACCTCGGCTCACCACAACCTCTGCCTCCTGGGTTCAAGCTATTTTCCTGCCTCGGCCTCCCGAGTAGCTGGGATTACAGGTGCGTGCCACCACATCTGGCTAATTTTTGTATTTTTAGTAGAGATGGGGTCTCACCATGTTGGCCAGGATGGTCTCGATCTCCTAACCACATGATCCACCCGCCTCGGCCTCCCAAAGTGCTGGGATTACAGGCGTGAGCCACTGTGCCCAGCCTCCAACTATAATTTTTAAAGGAAATTTACCATCAAACAAAATGGATGTGTAAGATCACAGAATAAAATGAAAATTTTGAAGACTGTAATAAAGAAAAAAATATTTAGGAAAAAATTGAGAGAGAACATTGTAGTTCAATCACACTTGATTTGTCTACTTGTAATAGTTACCAAGTTACAAGGATTTCCCATATCATGCTGCCTACATGGCCCATATACTGAGATGCCCTAATCTTTCAATGACTTTCAGCATTCATTAAGATAGACACTTATAGAAATTATTTATGTAGTGTGTCCAAAAATTTATTTAGATGTGTCCAAAATTATGTGTGCAATTTTGTATTTCTGCTTTTTCCCCTCTTTTGGAGCATTTTCACTATATATCCTTCAAAACTGTAATTTTATTCGTTATATAGTACTGTCTCATTCATCTGGTGAATATTAGTTCCTATTTTGGTTATTATAAATTATTCTAATGAAAATCCTTGGACATAAATTTCTGGACACATCTTTGTTCACTTCCTGAACATAAAATTATAAAAATATACAGAAGGAGTAGGATTGAAAAAAATTATGGAAATAAAAATTATCGGGTCAAAGTACATATATTTTATTTTTTATATATATATATATTTTTTTTTTTTTTCTAGAGACAGGGTCTCACTCTATTGCCCAGGATGGAGTGCAGTGGCATGATCATGACTCACCGCAGTCTCCAATTCTTGGGCTCAAATGATACTCCTACCTCAGCCTCTCAAGTAGCTGGGACTACAGATAGGCTTTGCCACACCTGGCTATTTTTTTTTTTTTTTGGAGACAGAGTTTTGCTCTTTTTGCCCAAGCTGGAGTGCAATGGCGTGATCTCGGCTCACTGCAACCTCTGCCTCCCGGGTTCAAGTGATTCTCCTGCCTCATCCTCCCGAGTAGCTGGGATTACAGGCGCCTGCCACCACGTCCGGCTAATTTTTTGTATTTTTAGTAGAGATGGGGTTTCGCCATGTTGGCCAGGATGGTCTCAATCTCTTGACCTTGTGATCTGCCCACCTCGGGCTCCCAAAGTGCTGGGATCACAGGCGTGAGCCACTGCACCTGGCCTTTTACACCTGGCTAATTTAAAAAAAATTTTTTTTGTAGAGACAGGGTCTTGCTATGTTGCCCAGGCTGGTCTTAAACTCCTGGCCTCAAGCGATCCTCCTCCCTTGGCCTTCCAAAGTGCTGGGATTAGAGGCATGAGCCACCATGCCCAGACTAATTTTTTCTTTTTAATTTTTTTTGAGACAAAGTTTTGTTCTTGTCACTCAGGCTGGAGTGCAATGGCGCGACCTTGGCTCGCTGCAACCTCCGCCTCGCAGGTTCAAGTGATTCTCCTGCCTCAGCCTCCCAGGTAGCTGGGGTTACAGGGATGCGCCACCATGCCCAGCTAATTTTTGTATTTTTAGTAGAGACGGGGTTTGGCTATGTTGGTCAGGTTGATCGCGAACTCCTGACCTCAGGCGATCCACCAGCCTCCCAAACTGCTGGGATTATAGGCGTGAGCCAATGTGCACAGCCTTTCTTTTTAAAATTTTTAAACATCTTAATAATTGTGTAATTATTACTTGTAATTATACATAATAATTACTTATATAATTCAATACATTTGCCCAGGTGCAGCGGCTACTTGGGAGACTGAGGTCAGAGGATTTCTTGAGCTCAGGAGTTCAAGGCTTCTGTGGGTTATGACCATGTCACTGCACACCAGCCTGGGTGACAGACAGAATGAGAGCCTATCTCTAAAAAAAATTTTAAATTATATTTTAAAAAATGTAGGGGGCCACCACAAACAGCAGGGAGAGAAACAAGGGAGAGAGACTGTGGAAAACTTGACTAATAGAAGGCAGGAAAAGAATTGGGGGTGGGAGGAGTGTTGAACAGAAAACACAAAATTAGATAGTAGAACTGTCTAAATATAGCAGTAATTACAAATAAAAATAGACCAAATATATCCGCGATATTTCATAGCAGGACTTAAAAAAATTCCAACTACATGCCACTTACAGAAAATACAACTAAAAATCACAAGAAAAGGGTGAAAATAAAAGGATGAAAGAGATAAACCATGCAGATACTAACCTAAAGAAAGCTGGTATATGGAGGCCAGGCATGGTGGATGACACCTGTAATCCCAGCACTTTGGGAGGCCGAGGCAGGTAGATCATCTGAGGTCAGGAGTTTGAGACCAGCTTGGCCAACATGGCAAAACCCTGTCTCTATTAAAAATATAAAAATTAGCTGGGTATGGTGGCACATACGCATAATCCCAGCTACTTGGCAGGCTGAGGCAGGAGAATCGCTTGAACCCAGGAGGCGGAGGTTGCAGTGAGCCGAGATCGCACCGCTGTACTCCAGACTGGTGACAGAATGAGACTCCGTCTCAAAATAAAATTAAAATTAAAAAAAAAAAAAAGAAAGAAAGCTAGTATATGGGCCAGGAATGGTGGCTCACGCCTGTAATCTCAGCACTTTGGGAGGCCAAGGCGGGCGGATCACGAGGTCAGGAGATCGAGACCATCCTGGCCAACATGGTGAAAGCCCATCTCTACTAAAAATACAACAATTAAGGCTGGGCATGGTGGCTCATGCCTGTAATTGCAGCACTTTGGGAGACCAAGGCAGGTTGATCACCTGAGGTGGGGAGTTCGAGACCATCCTGACCAACATGGAGAAACTCTGTCTCTACTAAAAATACAAAATTAGTGGGGCGTGGTGGTGGGCGCCTGTAATCCCAGCTACTCGGGAAGCTGAGGCAGGAGAATTGCTTGAACCCGGGAGGTGGAGATTGCAATGAGTGGAGATTGCAGTGAGCCGAGATCGCCACTGCACTCCAGCCTGGCGACAGAGCGAGACCCTGTCTCAAAAAAATAAATAAATAAAAATAAAATAGAAGATAAAGGGAAAACCATTACAAAAGAGGGAACTTATAAGATAATAAGAGGAATTGGTTAGACGCAGTGGCTCATGCCTGTAACCTCAGCACCTTGGGAGCCCGGGGCGGGTGGATCACTTGAGGTCAGGAGTTTGAGACCAGCCTGACCAACATGGTGAAACCCCATCTCTACTAAAAAAAAAAAATCCAAAATTAGCTGGGCGTGGTAGTGCATGCCTGTAACTCCAGCTACTAAGGAGGCTGAGGCAGGGGAATCGCTTGAACCCAGGAGGCAGCGGTTGTGGTGAGCTGAGATTGCATCATCGCATTCCAGCCTGGGCAACAAGAGCAAAACTCTGTCTCAAAATAAATAAATAAATAAGATAAATAATCTCCTAAAAAGATATGACAGAGCCTGGGCGCAGTGGCTCCCACCTGTAATCCCAGCACTTTGGGAGGCCGAGGCAGGCGGATCACAAGGTCAGGTGATCGAGACCATCCTGGCTAACACGGCGAAACCCCGTCTCTACTAAAAATACAAAAAATTAGCTGAGCGTGGTGGCAGGTGCCTGTAGTCCCAGCTGCTGGGGAGGCTGAGGCAGGAGAATGGCATGAACCTGGGAGGTGGAGCTTACAGTGAGCCGAGACTGTGCCAATGCACTCCAGCCTAGGCAACACAGCGAGACTCCGTCTCAAAAAAAAAAAAAAAAAAAAAAAAAAGATATAGCAGCTTTGGGCAGGGTGCGGTGGCTCATGTTTGTAATCCCATCACTTTGGGAGGCTGAGGTGTGCGGACGACCAGGTCAGGAGTTCAAGACCAGCTTGGCCAATATAGTGAAACTCCGTCTCTACTAAAAATACAAAAAACTTAGCCAGGCTTAGTGGTGTCAGCCTGTCTGTAATACCAGCTACTCAGGAGGCTGAGGCAGGAGAATCACTTGAACCCAGGAGGCAGAGGTTTCAGTGAGCTGAGATCTCACCACTACACTCCAGCCTGGGCGACAGAGCAAGACTCCACCTCAAAAAAAAAAAAAAAAAAAATCAGTGTTACGAAAACCATTCACTGACCACAAAGCAATTAAATTATAAATTAACAATAAAAATACCACATACACGGCAGGGCACAGTGGCTCACGCCCGTAATCCCACCACTTTGGGAGGCCGAGGCGGGCAGATCACCTGAGGTCGGGAGTTGGAGACCAGCCTGACCAACATGGAGAAACCCTGTCTCTACTAAAAATTAGAAAATTAGCCGGGCATGGTGGCGCGTGCCTGTAATCCCAGCTCCTTGGGAGGCTGAGGCAGGAGAATCATTTGAACCTGGGAGGTGGAGGTTGCAATGAGCTGAGATCGCACCATTGCACACCAGCATGGGCAACAAGAGTGAAACTCTGTCTCAAAGAAAAAAAAAAAACAAGAAAAAAAAAAGACCACATATACACACATAGCCATGCCATTCTCATTTGTGGTAGTTCTATAAAGTCACTGAGAACACTGAATTAGTGAATACTGAACCATTGTTTCTAGCGGAAATACAGGGTTGGGTTCCCCCAAGCCTTTGGCCACAATAGTTTCATCCATCCATCAATATATAACCTTGTTTTATGTATATTTCTGTTTAAAAACTCCATATGAAATACATATTGTGGATTCATTAGCACTGAACTCATGGCCAATTGCACTGTAACTCATGCTTGTGATCAAACCCACATAAGGCATATTACAGCCTCTTGTGCTTAGGAATGCAAGACAGCAGTTCAGCATCATTCTTAGAGGCTATTTTAAACAGCAAAATCAACAAAAACCACAAAAATGAGAAAAATGGGGCATGAAATATACCACAAAAAGGTATTTTTTTACAGTGGGAGAGTTGAAACAGTTGGGAACATGCATATGTGCATCCAGTGACTCACGTTTCACCCCTCTGCGAGTGTCCACGAATGACCACAAAAGCACTTCGAGCACTGACTTTGGAGTTACAAATGAATTTTAGTGAGTAGGTGCATTCATAAATATTGAACTACAAATAATGAAGATTGACATACATGTCTGTAAACTCTATACCCTCAAAGATTAAGGAGGAACTCACAATGGAGACTATAAATTACTTATAATTAGGTGACAATAGGAGAACTACATATCAAAACTTATCATGTGTAGCTAAAGAAACACTTCAAGGAAAATTAATAGTATTAAAGTTTTTTTTTTTTGTTTTTTTTTTTGAAGATTGTAAGTGAAAACAAAACTAACCTTTCAAGTTAAAGAGATTTAAAGAACAGGCTGGGTGCAGTGACTCACGCCTGTAATCCCAGCACTTTGGGAGGCCGAGCTGGGTGGATCACTTGAGGTCAGAAGTTCAAGACCAGCCTGGCCAACATGGCGAAACCCAGTGTCTACTAAAAATACAAAAGTTAGCCAGACACGGTAGTGGGCCCCTGTAGTTCCAGCTACTCAGGAGACTGAGGCAGGAGAATTGCTTGAACCCAGGAGGTGGAGGTTGTGGTGAGCTGAGATCACTCCACTGCACTCCAGCCTCAGAGACAGAGCAAGACTGTGTCAAAAAATAAAAATAAAAAATAAATAAATAGGCTGGGTGCGATGATTTATGCCTGTAATCCCAGCACTTTGGGAGGCTGAGGTGGGCGGATCACCTGAGGTCGGGAGTTCGAGACCAGCCTGACCAACATGGAGAAACCCTGTCTCTACTAAAAATACAAAATTAGCCAGGCATGGTGGTGTGTGCCTGTAATTTCAGCTACTCGGGAGGCTGAGGCAGGAGAATCACTTGAACCCAGGAGGCGAAGGTTGAAGTGAGCCGAGATCACACCATTGTACTCCAGCCTGGGCAACAAGAGCAAAACTCTGTCTAAAAAAAATAAATAAATAACAGCAGAAAGAAAGAAAGAAAGAGCAGAAAGAAGGAAGGAAGGAAGGAAGGAAGGAAGGGAATAAAACCATAAATAAAGTAGGACAGAAATAATAAAGTACAAAAACTAATGTACGATCGAAGAAACAAGATATGTGCTCAACACTGCATTCTCAGTACCTAGCAAAGTGCCTCTTACTAGGTACAAAGGTTTACTGTAGAAAATTCAGAAAATATGGGCTGGGAACGGTGGCTCATGCCTGTAATCCCAGCACTACGGGAGGCTGAGGCGGATGGATTACCTGAGGTCAGGAGTTCAAGACCAGCCTGACAAATGTGGCGAAACCCTGTGTCTACTAAAAATACAAAATTAGCTGGGCATGGTGGCACATGCCTGTAATCCCAGCTACTCGGGAGTGTGATGCAGAAAAATCACTTGAACCCAGGAGGTGGAGGGTGCAGTGATCCGAGATCGCACCATTGCACTCCAGCCTGGGCAACAAGAGCGAAACTACGTCTCAAAAAGAAAAAAGAAGAAAAAAAAAAACAAGCCCAGTGCAGTGGTTCACGCCTGTAATCCCAGCACTTTGGGAAGCAGAGGTGAGTGGATCATCTGAGGTCAGGAGTTCAAGACCAGCCTGGCCAACCTGGTGAAACCCCGCCTCTATTAAAAATACAAAAATTAGCTGGGCGTGGTGGCATGTGCCTGTACTCCCAGTTACTCGAGAGCCTGAGGCAAGAGAATCGCTTGAACCTGGGAGGCAGAGGTTGCAGTGTGCTGAGATCATGTCATTGCACCCCAGCGTGGGCGACAGAGCAAGACTCCATCTAAAAAAAAAAAAAAAAAAAAAAAAATCGCCAGGCACGGTGGCTTAGCCTGTAATCCCAGCACTTTGGGAGGCCAAGGTGGGTAGATCACCTGCGGTCAGGAGTTCGAGACCAACCTGACCAATATGGTGAAACTCTGTTTCTATTAAAAATACAAAAATTAGCTGGGCGTGGTGGTGTGCACCTGTAGTCCCAGTTACTGGAGAAGCTGAGACGGAATTACTTGAACCTGGGAGGCAGAGGTTGCAGTGAGCCGAGATTGTGCCACTGCACTCCAGTCTGGGTAACAGAGGAAGACTCCATCTCAAATAAAATTTAGAAAATAAAGCTAGGCTGGGCGCGGTGGCTCAAGCCTGTAATCCCAGCACTTTGGGAGGCCGAGACGGGTGGATCACGAGGTCAGGAGATCGAGACCGTCCTGGCTAACACGGTGAAACCCCGTCTCTACTAAAAAATACAAAAAGCTAGCCGGGCGTGGTGGCGGGCGCCTGTAGTCCCAGCTACTCGGGAGGCTGAGGCAGGAGGATGGCGTAAACCCAGGAGGCGGAGCTTGCAGTGAGCTGAGATCCGGCCACTGCACTCCAGCCTGGGCGAAAGAGCGAGACTCCGTCTCAAAAAAAAAAAGAAAAGAAAATAAAGCTAAACAAAAAAACCACAAAACCAAAATAATCATCCTGAGTTTCTTCTATTCTCTTAGATTTTTTCCTTCCTTCCTTCCTTTTTTCTCTCTCTCTCCCTCTTTCTCTCGCTTCCTTGTTTCCTTCCTTCCTTCCCTCCTTCTCTCCCTTCCTTCTTTCTTTCCTTCCCTCCCTCCCTTCCTTCCTCTCTCCTTCTCTCTCCCTCCCTTCTCTTTCTTTCTCCCTTCCTCTCTCTTCCTTCCCTTCCTTCCTTACCTTCCCCTTCCTCTCTCCCCGCTTCCTTCCTTCCTTCCTTCCTTCCTTCCTTCCTTCCTTCCTTCCTTCCTTCCTTCCTTCCTTCTTTCCTTTTCTTTCTCTCACTCTCTCCTTCTCTCTCTCTCTTTCTTTCTCCCTTCCTTCCTCTCTCTCTCCCTTCCCTTTCCCCTTCCCCTTCCCTTCTTCCTAATAAAGCTGTGTTGCCCAGGGCAGACACAAACTCCTGGGCTCAAGCCATCCTCCCACCCCAACCTCTCAAGCAGGTGAGACTACAGGCACGAGCCAGAATCCCCGACTTGGTTCTTTCACTTATTGTGCTACCCGTCTCTCTGTGGGGGGCTTAAGTCTACAGGGGGATGCACCTGGAGACAAACTGGGGAGCAATTCTCCTCAGCCCACCCTCTCCCTAACTCTGATGGCACTCAATCACCTGCTCCATGGACAGCTAAGAGTTTTCCCTAGGATGACCTGACCTGGCCTAGCTCTTCCTCAACCTGCATATAGGCTTCATATAGGCTTCTTGCAGTCTGCCCTGGGCTCTTTTTTTTTTTTTTTTTTTTTGGAGACGGAGACTCGGAGTCTCACTCTGTTGTCCAGGCTGGAGTACAGTGGCGTGATCTCAGCTCACTGCAACTTCTGCCTCCCGGGTTCAAGCAAGTCTCCTGCCTCAGCCTACCGAGTAACTGGGACTACAGATGTATGCTGCCACGCCCGGGAGGGCGTGTTGTGTTGATAGTGTGAGACCTGCCCATCTCACAGGATTAATGTAAGAATCAAATGGCTGGGTGCAGTGGCTCATGCCGGTAATCCTAGCACTTTGGGAGGCCGAGGCGGGTGGATCACCTGAGGTCAGGAGTTCAAGACCAGCCTGACCAACATGGAGAAACTCCATCTAAAAATACAAAAAAAAAAAAAAACTTTTTTGTATTTTAGTAGAGACGGGGTTTCACCATGTTGGCTGGTCTCAAACTCCTGAACTCAGACGATTCGCCCATCTCAGCCCACCAAAGTGCTAGGATTACAGGCGTGAGCCACCCCGCCTGGCCTCCCCTAGGCTCTTTACAGAGGCTCCTGGCAGGTCTGAATTCTCCTTAACCTCAAGCTGGGAGCATTGCTCCATGTATAACAGTGATAAAATGGCAAATCAAAATGTCCAACAGTAAGGGATTCATGATATATCTTATGGTATATACATACAGTGGAGTAATTGGCAGCCATTGCTATTTGAATACTAAATGAAATAGGAGAAAATGTTCATAATAAATAGTTCTGATTTTTTTTTTGGCTAGGGTCTGGCTCTGTTGCCCAGGCTGGAGTGCAATGGTGTGATCAGGGTTCATTGCAACCTTGACCTCCTGGGCTCAAGTGAACCTCCTGCCTCAGCTTCCCGAGTAGCTGGGACCACTGGCATGTGCCACCATGCCTGGCTAATTTTTTTGTAGAGATGGGTTTTGCTCTGTTGCCCAGCAAGCAGTCCACCCACCCTGGCCTCCCAAAGTACTTGGATTACAGGCATGTGCCACTGTGCCCAACCCATAACATATTGTTAAAGCAGGTTTTTTTTTTTTTTTTTTTTTTTTTTAGACAGAATCAGCTCTGTCGCCCGGGCTGGAGTGCAGTGGTGTGATCCCAGCTCACTGCAACCTCTGCCTCCCAGGTTCAAGCGATTCTTCTGCCTCAGCTTCCCGAGTAGCTGGGACTACAGGTGCATGCCACTATGCTCGGCTAATTTTTTTTTTTTTTTTTTTTTTTTTTTTTTTTTGAGACGGAGTCTCACGCTGTTGCCCAGGCTGGAGTGCAGTGGCGCGATCTCGGCTCACTGCAAGCTCCGCCTCCTGGGTTCACGCGCCATTCTCCTGCCTCAGCCTCCTGAGTAGCTGGGACTACAGGCGCCCGCCACCGCGCCCGGCTAATTTTTTGTATTTTTAGTAGAGACGGGGTTTCACTGTGGTCTCGATCTCCTGACCTTGTGATCCGCCCACCTCGGCCTCCCAAAGTGCTGGGATTACAGGCTTGAGCCACCGCGCCCAGCGCTCGGCTAATTTTTGTAGCTTTAGTAAAGATGGGGTTTCAACATGTTGGCCAGGATGGTCTCGAACCCCTGACCTCGTAATTTGCCCGCCTCAGCCTCCCAAAATGCTGCGATTACAGGCGTGAGCCACCGCGCCTGGCCGAAGCAGGTTTTAAATAGACACTGTGTGATCCCATCTGAAATGCGTTTACACCTACACACCATAAATATATAAAGAGTAGGGCCGGGCGCAGTGGCTCACGCCTGTAATCCCTGCATTTTGGGAGGTCAAGGTGGCCGGATCACCTGAGATCAGGAGGTTGAGACCAGCCTGGCCAACATGATGAAACCCCAGCTCTACTAAAAATACAAAAAATTAGCCAGGTGTGGGGGCGGGTGCCTGTTATCCCAGCTACTCAGGAGGCTGAGGCAGGAGAATCGCTTGAACCCGGGAGGCGGAGGTTGCAGTGAGCTGAGATTGTGCCACTGCACTGCAGCTTGGGCGACAAGAGCAAAACTCCGTCTCAAAAAAAAAAAAAGAGTAGAAAGATGTAGCCCAACATGTTAACAAGGATTACCTGTGATTGGTGGGGCTGCAGGTAATTGTTCCTATTTTTATTTTCTTTTTGATGCTTTTATGTTTTTCAAAATTTTCTGCAATGAGCATGTGTTACTTAGTTTTAGAAAAAGCATATATTATTTTTATAATTAGAAAAAAAGGCTAAAGTCATTGAAAAATCTATGCCTCTCAAGATCTAGCTGGCCTAGTCCTAATTCTCAGGGACAGATGCTGAACCACTGTGGAAGGCCTTCAATTAGGGCTTCTGCAGAGGTGGGGCTTTGAGGAGACAAGGGGTCTGGGGCAGAGATCTGAGTTGGGGTGTCCAGGAATTTACAATCCTCACCTTGGCCTGTGCCACTTCTTTGCTGTTGAGCACAAAGAGGACATCCTGAGTATGAAGCCGAGACAAGGGCAAATCCAGAAGGGAGATGTACTTGCGCAGCACATTCACAGACTGAAGTGTGAGCACAGAACAACCTGGTTGGAAAGGAGACAGGGAGAAGTGATGAGCCTTGAGGTCTCCAGCCAGATTTTCTCCTGAGCGTCCTCCCTCTACCCTGTGGCTCAGGGCAGGGCAGGACAGTGGCCACAGCATTGCCAGGTGTTTCTGTGGCACCAAAGCTGCTCTGTGCCCATCATTCTTGCAGCTAGAATGAGTAAAAGGGCCACAGAAGACCTGGCTGGCTACCCTCTACCCTGCCGTGTGCCCTACCAAAAAAAGGTTGGTTGCTAGAGGTTGAGATCTGGCTACCTCAAAGCCAAAGGAAAGGTGAAGGAGACAGGAATTACTGTATTGGGAGGTTAGAGACCCGGTTCTAGCTCTGTCAGTCAAAAACTGACAGGGTTGGCAAAGTCCTTTAACCTCCTTGAGACTCAGGTATTTTTGTTTGTTTTTGTTTTTTTTTAGATGGAGTCTCGCTCTGTTGCCTAGACTGGAGTGCAGTGGCATGATCTTGGCTCACTGCAAGCTCCACCTCCCGGGTTCATGCCATTCTCCTGCCTCAGCCTTCCAAGTAGCTGGGACTGCAGGCGCCCGCCACCATGCCTGGCTAATTTTTTGTATTTTTTAGTAGAGACGGGGTTTCACCGTGTTAGTCAGGATGGTCTCGATCTCCTGACCTCGTGATCCACCCGCCTGGGCCTCCCAAAGTGCTGGTATTACAGGTGTGAGCCACCGTACCCAGCCTGAGTCTCAGTTTTCTAATCTGTAAAATTGTGTTGATAGTGTGAGACCTGCCCGTCTCACAGGATTGATATAAGAATCAAATGGCTGGGTGCAGTGGCTCATGCCTGTAATCCTAGCACTTTGGGAGGCCGAGGCGGGTGGATCACCTGAGGTCAGGAGTTCAAGACCAGCCTGACCAACATGGAGAAACTCCATCTAAAAATGTAAAAAAAAAAAAAAAAAAAAAAAAAAAAAAATTAGCCAGGGATGGTGGTGCATGTCTGTAATCCCAGCTACTGGGGAGGGTGAGGCAGGAGAATGGCCTGAACCCAGGAGGTGGAGGTTGCAGTGAGCCAAAATCCTCCATTGCACTCTAGCCTGGGCAACAAGAGCGAAACTCCATCTCAAAAAAAAAAAAAAAAAAAAGAGAATCAAACGAACTATAGTCATGTACCAAAGACATCATGGCTTGGTAAGCTCTTTTCAGTCATCCCACACAGAAAGGGCATAACCTACTTATGTTTTCATTCATTGAATCTTCATATCGCTCCTATAAGGTATGACAGACCACCCCAGAAATTGGCCCAGAGAGGATAAGCATGGGGGTCATGCAGTAAATGGTCAGATGAGGTCAAATACTTTCTGTGGGTTAGGGAGAGTTCCTGACTAAGGCAGATTGATCCATCAAGCATCCAGCAGTCATTTACAACCTGCCTAATTGGTGGGGGGATGGGATTGAGTTCAGACTGGAAGAATACCAGAGGTGTAAAACATCCACCCTGTGAAAAAGCTAGACAGGTGAGGGGCAAACCTGGCCTCCCCACTCATCCAGAGGTGGCCCTGCAGGCAGGCACTTGCTGGCAGATACAATTTGCCAGGTACCCTGAGGTGAGTGAGGAAGAGCTTGGCGGCCTCCCCAACCACTGCCTCTGCTCGGCTGAGGGCAGCTCTCCGTGGATTTGCAAATTTCCCTCTCATAAGTTTCTCAGAAGGACAGTATATTGTGGCCCTTTGCAAAAGGAACAAGCCTTACCTTTAGGTAACTTCCCTTCTGAGTGCAGGGCCCTGGAGGAGGGAAAGGACAAGAGTGAGACGCATAAGAATCATTTCCTTTGTAGGTAATAGGAGGGGCCTTCAGAGGAAAGCCTGCCATGCCCATGGTACCCCTCCATGTGAGTTTCCAGGTGGTTTCTTTTGCATAAATCACTGCATAGATTTCCAGGATCCCATACCTCTGGCAACAGCTGAAGGGATCCGGATGGGCACCTGAGCCAGGGACAGCCAATCCAGAGGCTGGTCTGTGGCTTGTGAAGTACCCTGGTCTAAGCTTTGCCCATTAGAGAATGAAGATAACTGTGCTGGACTCTTCATAGTTTTCCTCTTGAAATTGTAATGGGAGTATGATGGGGGAATATTTTACAATGCTAACTGATAGCTCTTCCCTGATATTTCCTTTCTCCTTTCTGAGCTCCCCCACACCTACCTTCTGACAGTGAAGGTCATTCTGTGCTCACCACCTTAAGAGGAGGAGAGTGTCAACTGCAATGAGCTCCAAGTCTCTTCCCTACTTTGTTGTTTAGAAATCTGGGGGCAGAGAAGGATTGGGAAGGTAGCCCCGGCAACATAGACACACATACTTATATGAACAGAGACTCTTGGGAACAGGGGTTAAAGAAGAGAAGTTGAGAGAGAATTGACAAACTCATGGAACTGACTGCCTGGCAGAGCCTGAGAGGTAGAAAAACCTGAAAAAGGAGCCAGGCGCGGTGGCTCACACCTGTAAACCTAGCACTTTGGGAGGCCGAGGTCGGTGGATCACGAGGTCAGGAGTTCAACTCAGCCTGGCCAACATGGTGAAACTCCATCTCTAATAAAAATACAATAGCCAGGTGTGGTGGCATGCACTGGTAGTCCCAGCTACTCAGGAGGCTGAAGCAGGAGAATCGCTTGAACCCAGGAGGCGGAGGCTGCAGTGAGCCGAGATCACGCCACTGCCCTCCAGCCTGGGTGACAGAGCGAGACTCTGTCTTAAAAAAAAAAAAAAAAAAAAAAGAAAGAAAGAAAAGAAAAGAAAGAAAAGAAAAACCTGAAAAAGATTTCTGGGATCCTGAGAATGAAGTGGCTTGTTCTGTTCTCTGGGCAAAGCCCTGTGGATATTCTGATAACCAGGGAAAGCAGTGAGCTGGAGGCACCTGTCTGGAAATAGAGCTTATAGTCCTTAAAGCCACAGGGGAAGCTGTGCTGAGGAGGCCTGGGGAGCGAGTCTTGGGGACAGGGGGATCAAGGGGCCACTGGTGGGAGGGAAGCCAGGAAGAGACTGAGAAGTAGCCAGAAAGGCCAGAGTGAGGAGGGCAAGCTGGTGCCATATAAGCCAAAGCAGCATTGCAGTGAGGGACATGCAGGGCCAAATGCCACAGAAAGTTGAAGATGGCTGAGGGCTAAGGTGAGTCTAATGAATTTAGCAGGCAAGAGATGACTGTGGGGAAAAAGGTTTTAGAAGATTGGTGGCATGTCCACGAATTGTTTTATCTGAAGCACAGTGGCCCACCTTCGTGCTGAGAGCCTGTGGCACTCCAGCCTCTTCTGAGGAAAATGGTCCCAGGCAGTTCTATCTACACAGAGTTGTCTCCTTGGGTTCTTTCCATCCAGAATGATGCCTTCTCTGCTTTTCCCCACTTCAGTGATGACTGGACCAGGAATGGGACCAGGTGACTCAATCTCAAGTGCCCCAGCCCCCTGCCTGTGGAGGTACTCTTAGTATGTTTGCAACAGACCTGACCTGATCCTTTCTCTGGTGCAGCGTAAATTCTTGGTGAGAAATCACCAGGCTCAGTGTGCATCCAGAATGAGGTGAGACCATTTTTCCACTTCTCCATGGGGCTTGCTGTCCATGCTAGTCTTGGAAGCTCAAGGCCTCAGAGTAACCATGTGGTTGGAAAGACCACTCTGGGGCTGCCTCATTTTTCCATATATCATCAAAAAAATTTGTATTTCAGACTAACCAGGGAATGTTCCTTCCCTGAATCTGAAGGGACCTAATGTGACTAGCAGCATGTCTCCTCTAAAGCTGTGGCCGCTGGCTGGACCAGGAACTGAATAGCCTTCACGGGAGAACAGTCTAGCCTCCCCTCATTCCACAGTCAAGGAAACAGGGAAAGCTGCCTAGAAAGAGTATGTGGGTAAAACTATAGCATCTTCCACCAAGTGATGTAAAATTTAAGGACAAGGAGGGTCTTCAGTTTGGATTGGTCTTCACATACATCTGAGAGAATAATGAATGGAGAACTAGGATTCCTGAATTCTGCCTCTGCCATAGTTTAACCTTGTAGTGCTGGGCAAACCACTTCCCAGCCTCAGTAAAATGAGGTGGCTGGACTTAATGGTTGGTGAGGTCATTTCCAACTTTACATATTGCATTGCTTCAGTCTGAGTGTTAAGCATGTTTAGAAGAAGGTTATCAAATAAGTCCTTCCCTTCAAGTTGCTCCTTTCCTTCCTCAGTAGCTGGGACAGGCCTGCCACACCGCTGATCAGGGGCCCAGGAGAAGCACTTTGCTAGGGGACAGGAAACACATCTATGTTTCTATGACTCTATGTCACTCCATATCTTTGAGCTTGCATTTTATTTTTATTGGTAAAATGTAAATAAATATCAGTAAAATCGGGTGACTGTGAAGAACAAACGCATTTCATATTATGTATGTATATCCTCCTTCTCCAAAGATTTGAGAGTTGTATAAAATACATGAAGGAAGTGAGAGTAAGGGGAAGAAGATGGTGAATCTGGAGGCACACTGATTCACAGCACTCATTCCTTAAAGTCTTGTCCATGTGCCACAGGGGTTGCAAATTTGGCCCTCAAGATTTCTGTGGCCACAGAAAAGAGATGAATAAAGTCAATTACCCCATTTGCAGTATTCAGTGTATACAAAAAATTCAGCTGTTTAGGAGATGAGCATTCGTACTAGGACTCGAGAGAGATTTCTCAGAGAGAGGACATGGTGAGATGCAGTGAGCAGGGCTAGATGATAAGCCAGCAGTGAGTTTCATGGGCTCACATAACAAGTGGGAAAGTGCTTTAGACTTTAAACCATGAGCCCTAATCAAACAAACAAACCCTCCCCCACCTCCATCGCCCAGAGAATCATACCTCACAGCTGCATACAGAGCAATGTGATTGCTGTGGCCACTTACTCCCCCTGCATCGAAAGTCACCACCTGTAGAGAAACACAGGGTTTTCACTTATGACTGTCTGAATGCCTTCTCCACCACCTCAACTTCAATGGAGCTATCTCCATCCCTTGGGAAGGAGAGGAGAGAACAGAACCCTGAAACTTTCCAAATGCAGCATCTATCTGAAGTGACTTCAGAGCAGATCAGTGGTGTGTAGCTCGTGCTGTGGTTGATCACGTAGAGACTGCTTCCCAGGGTTTGACGCTTTACTCTTGTTCCTAACCAGTGGAGCAGAGTGGAATTCAGCCATGATATCAACTTGGGTTCAGAATATCTTTGTTGCTTATCGGTTTAGCCATTTATTAGCACACTTAGCATTCCTGGCTAGCTTCTAAGTGAACTCTGTTCATGCAGATACAGCCTGAATTACTGGTTCTCTTTTTCTCGTGCCATACTGAGGGCAAAAAAAAAAACTTTGAGGGACAATGTCCACCGTGTCCTGGGATTGAGTTCATGGAAAAAGTGTATTTATTCATAGACTGCCTCTGTTCCCATTTTCACAGCTATATCAACATCTGTTTATTAACTACAAGCTCAGTCTGTATTCCAACATTTCATTTCTACACAAATGAATTAAAGAAAAAACAAAGAATAATTTGAATAATTATAATAAAAAGGCTAACTTAAATAATAAAAGAAACATAAAAACGACAACAAGGACTGAAGAAAAGGATAGAATGGTTGATTAGGGGTGATAGAAAGAGGCCAGCTGTCCCCAAGGAAAGGTGACCATCCTGCATGGATGAAGGAGCCTGGAACTGGGATTGGAATGGTCTGGGAAGGGATTCACTCTTGGTCTTTGTATTTTAAACTGTAAAGCATAGTGACTGCATATACAGCAAGCCCTCTGTTAATAAGAGTGGCTAACATTTACTGAGCAAAGGCATAGTATTAACCCTATCTTACATCTGAGGAAGTTCAGAAAGCAGAGGCCGAAGCTGGGATCACCTTGCCACTGAGTGGAGGAGTTGTTCTTGGGGTTTGGATCTTTCTGACTCCACAGTCCACGCTCTTTACCAGCATCCTCTATGTGAGAAGGCGTGCTAGGTTGCAGGAAGAAGCACTGTGTAAGAATCAAAAGATCTTTGGGAGACTGAGGCGGGCAGATAACTTGAGGTCAGGAGTTCGAGACCAGCCTGGCCAACATGGCGAAATCCTGTCTACTAAAAATACAAAAATGAGCCGGACGTGGTGGTGGGCGCCTGTAATCCCAGCTACCTGAGAGGCTGAGGCAGGAGAATCACTTGAACCTGGGAGGTGGAGGTTGCAGTGAGCCAATATCACGTCACTAGACTCCAGCCTGGGTGACAAGAGTGAAATTCCATCTCAAAAAAAAAAAAAAAAAAAGAGAGAATCAGAAGACCTGTACTCTTATTCTGATAGCTACCAACCAAGTACATAAGTTTAGATTAGTTATGCTTTCTCCTGGAGTCTGGAAGAGCTCATCTGTGAGGGAATATGGTATTCCAGGCAAGCAAACACTCTGGTTAGAAGGATTATCTTGAGAATCATTAATAGATCCCTTATTTGAAAAGATAAGTACATAGTTAACCTCACTGTTCATGGCACCAAACACACACACACACACACACACACACACACACACACACACACACACAAACTTTTTTTTTTTTTTTTTTTTTTTTTTTTGAGACGGAGTCTTGCTGTGTCTCCCAGGCTGGAGTGCAGTGGCCTGATCTCGGCTCACTGCAAGCTCCGCCTCCCGGGTTCACGCCATTCTCCCGCCTCAGCCTCCCAAGTAGCTGAGACTACAGGCGCCCGCCACCACGCCCGGCTAGTTTTTTGTATTTTTAGTAGAGACGGGGTTTCACCATGTTAGCCAGGATAGTCTCGATCTCCTGACCTTGTGATCCACCCGCCTCGGCCTCCCAAAGTGCTGGGATTACAGGCTTGAGCCACCACGCCCGGCCACACACACACAAACTTTTTAATAATTCAGAAGACATTTTAGGATCCTGTGACATTAAAGTTACCATGACCCTCAATGTATTACCATGTTGACAAAATCAACAGAAGTGGTGGGTAATGGAAGAATTTTAACAACAGAATGCCATAATTCAACTACAGTCTTTTAATGATGAATGCTTTATATTACTTTTTCTTTCTTTCTTTTTCTGAGATGGAGTCTTGCTCTGTTGCCCAAACTAGAGTGCAGTGGTGCGATCTTGGCTCACTGTAACCCGTCTCCTGGGTTCAAGAGATTCTCTCACCTCTGCTCCTAAGTAGCTGGGCCTACAGTTACGTGCCACCACGCCTGGCT